>NW_008824109.1:1336955-1382096 GCF_000699105.1 Pygoscelis adeliae | reverse complement strand
AATAACTAGAAATTCGAGCCAGAACTTGAAAAAGAATGGATAAATGTAGCAAGTTATATGATAAAGGAAACAAAGTAATCCTAACTTTATGCTAGAGACCAAAGATTCAGTTTCCAAAAAAACCCCCAAACTGTTACTTTCAGGTTATACAAGTCACTGAAAGTTGTTACAGATCATAAGACTTAAAGTTGGGTTAGGAGGATTAGGATGCATCAGGGAATTTTTATAGTTTGAAAAGGTGTGTTTTAAAATGGGGGAAGAAGTGCTTGGATTGGGATTTGGCAAGACAGAATTTTTTGGGGTGAGATTATAAAGTTTCGAGAGATGGAAGAATTTGAGGTGGGAAGTTTTTAGTGTACCTATCTTGAACACTGCTGAAGTATGTGGGGGATAAGGGCTACGTTGTTCATAAAATTTGACTGTAGAAAGATTTTTATTTATCAATATATTCATTTACTTACATTCCTCCCTGCGATCTTTTTCTACTGCTCCACTTCTCCTGAGCCTCAGACCGTTCGTCTCCGGAGGGTTACCTGGAACATAAACCAGTTAGAAACTCTGGTGGGGAGGAGATGTCAGTTGCAGAATATTAGAGGCTGTCAAGGCTAGTGTCCTCTGTTGACTGCAAACATTACTGCCATGTTAATTGGAGCTTACTAAGATACCTGTCATTTTGTCCATGCAGTAATTGTTCCGAATACCCATTAATTGAACCCCCCATGTTTAATGTCTGTGAATTCATATGATTTGCCTGGGTTAAGGAGTACCAGGATAAATGCCCAGACACTGACCTCGTCAGAAGTCTGGGGATAATAACTTCTTGCAGAAATAGGTAATGCCCTTAACCAGCATAGCTATTTCTGCAGTGAGTTTCAATCTCTAGCTTAAAATGATTGAATTATTGAAGTGAGCATCCTAGACTTGGTGTGAATTGGTAAGTGTATAAACACCCTTCCTGTTTCAGAAACATAATGTGGTGTCAGAGGACTGTATTTCAGTGCATACTGCCTTCTTGTTGTTTTCCACACTTTGTATTCTTGAGTTGTTCTAATAGGTTTAGGTGAACTTCAAATTATTTTTTTTTCTTACAAGGGTGCTTAATGCTGTCCAGGTGATTCAGACAACGCAGAAGTGCATCTGAAGGTTGTTATTCCTTCTGCACACATAGCTGCCATAACTTATTAATTACTTTGAAGTGCTGTTGTTGCAGCTGGAGTAGGTAACTGTAATTGGAGGCTGCTGGGAACAAAATTGAACGGGATTTTTTGCAAGATATGTAAAAAAGGAGTGGATAAGCATGACAAAATACAACAAAACCAACTCAATTGCTATTTTAACATAGACTAATGAAGCAACTTATTACAGACAGACCAATTCCTAAGATGCCAATGTGTACAATGGAAACTTCTCTGCTGTTTTTCTTTCACTCTTGGAGTGTAGCACCTACCAGCATTGAAATGGTTGTCAGTTGAATTTGAGATAAAGCCTCCTAAGTACAAAGGAGTTCAAGCTGAAGCTTTAAAAAAAGAGAGGGGGATTCAAAGGGAACATAATTCTGTTCACTGGTCTTCATGCAACTTCATTTTGAACTGATAATGACTTTTAATAATAGAATTATTGGAAGTATCTATTCCAAGTGCAAGTATTTCCCTAAAAATTAATTTTTTTTACTTTTCTGAATAAGTCTTCATTGGAAGGATATGTGCTCATTTGTAATATGGGCCTAGATGTTCCTAGCTTTCCATTTGCCTGAATTAACAGTTTGTTTCTGCATAGTATGAACACATTAACGAAATTGTTTGGTGTTAAACCTTCCTTTCTTTTCCCTGCACTGGGATAGGGCTGTTAATACCCTTTATCAGGTCATATTTCAACTGACGTGATAATGGCTCCCAATTCCCACTCCTGCTCACTCCCCACCCACAGGCACACCACTTTAAGCAGCATGTCTCAGCTTGTGTTTTGATCCTTCCCTTCTGTCTGTTTCTCCTAGATAAGTCCTTTCCTTTTTACCTCATCAGTTTTTTAAACGTACCAGATGGGCTGATGTTCAGAGGGTGTGGGCGATAGTGTATTGTGGGTTAAAAGGCAGCAAAGATTCCTTAACCGGTGATAGTTTGAAGCAAGAGACTTGCAGTACTGCTTACTGTTAACTTTTGTTTAGTTTAGAAGATATTATTGAGTACTTCCACAGGGTTTTGTTCTTACTAGAGTGGAAACTCATTCCAGTTTGGTCATTGGCAGGGTTTTTGTTCAGTTCACGGTGAAACCAGTTGGAAGTGAGAGAAACCACTCCTGAACCTCAGAAGTCCGATCTAACTCTGAAATTAGCACTTAGGACAAGAGCTGGGTTAAGTGGCTGTCACGTCTTGATCCTGAGAAATGGGTGGCTTAGATCCCTTTTGCAAGCTTAGATGCTACTCGAAGGCAAATCGATAGTACCTTGCAGTACAACCTTACAGTTGAAACTTCAAGTAAGGGCTTTAAATAAAAAAGCATAAAAGCAAATGCAATTAAACCATTTTAAATATATTTTTAAAATTATTTATAACTTATGGAGTGGAAAACTGAATAGTCTTTCTAGTAAAGACCTGTTCTTGTAGGCATATAACTTCAAGGGACTGATGATCCTTATTTAAATAGCATGTAATTGCTGCTTAAGTAGGCTTTTTGGCAGTACTTTGTCAAAATACTAATAAACTTCTTTAACTTTTTACAGGTGTGTACAAAGTAATATTGTGTTGCTTACTCAAGCTTTCAGGAGGAAGTTTGTCATTCCAGATTTTATGTCGTTTACTTCACATATTGATGAGTTATATGAAAGTGCTAAAAAACAATCTGGAGGAAAGGTAACCTGTTTGTAAATTCAACTTCAAACTTCTACAGGTTTCTTGATATTAAGCAAATATATTTGTTAAGTAGACAGATTTTTCTTAACTTTTTTAGCAAAATGTTAAACTGATAATTCGATAAAACAGTTTTGGAAGTTCAGTTATGTCTGCAACTTGTAAACCATGTTAGAAATAAAGGTCATTACCTCTAACAATCATAAACAGTTTTGAGGTTAAAAAGAGAAAATAGTGTTGTTCGTTCTTTATTTTACATGAACTATAAAACTGCTATGTAATTTGTCAGACTAAACTTAGTCTATAAAAGGATCATGCTATTCTACACAACTGCCTGGGTTGTGTGACAGAAATAGTTGTTAACACCATACCTATGTTAGTAATTAAAGTTTATTCTGGTGCTTATTTTCAACAAATAAATTGAAAAGCCCCAAACTTTGTTACGAGCTAAAGTTTTATATAATACGAAAATGCTAAACGTGCCGTAACATAGAACATGTGCTGAAGTTTGTATTTTCATTGAAAAAATATTTTATTTGATAATGACCTAGTGAATGTAATATTTTTTAATGAACTTTTAGATATAGTAGGTGATTATTAGTGGAATAATTCAGTTGTAACTTGTGTATCTTTTCCACTGGCATTTATTTTAATTAACATATGTTAACATATAGTTAAATATTTTGGACGTTGTAATGTCTCTGTTTTTATTTCACGTCGTTATAGGTTGCTGACTATATTCCACAACTGGCCAAGTTCAGCCCTGATTTGTGGGGTGTGTCGCTTTGCACAGTGGATGGACAGAGGTATATTCTAACTTTTAGATTTTACTGTTTCAATTATTTAAACTGTCTGACATTGTGAGGAGCAGAGAGTTGGACTCAATGATCCTTACGGGTCCCTTCCAACCTGAGATATTCTACGATTCTATGATATACAGCACTTCATGATATCTCATGGTTTAATAAAGAAAAAGCTTTATTGGAGTTGCTTAAGAAGTGAAATCCACTTGGTCATCTTTCTTAACATTTTTTCAACTTCTCTGTTGAAGCTGAATTATTTTGCTATTATTATAAAATATTGTTTAAATAGTATTTGTAAATACTATATTTAAAGCTAGATTATATTGTGCTTATGATCCAAACACAGTAATGAAGCTGTGGGTAATTCCAGTGATAATCAAAGGACAAGATAGAGACAATGCTTACGAAGTTGAAGAGCTTTGTCTAATAGAACCCATGCCTTGAGCTATGTTATTTTTTCTGTAAGTCATGATGTACTTAAAATGTAGAAAAGGAACTAACTTTTAATGTTCTTACTGGAGCGTTATTATATGATCACTATACGTCACTGAAACAACTTAGATCCATGTTCTTTAAAAAGAAAATGAAGATGTGGAAACTGGACAGAACTTAACATGATTTTGCTTTTCACGTTTATTAAACTTTCTCCTGTAAGGGTGTATATAGGTCTTAGATATAGCTAGAGTGATTTTATTTTTATTGAATAGTGACTCAGTGTAGCAGAGACAGTTATGAGCCCAAGTGTAAAAGAGCATCTCACACCATCTAGCTGAGAAGAAAGGTGAACTACTCTGTGCCCACCTTTGGGACTAGACAACGAGATGCTCATCAGCTTGCATGTCTCTGTCCTGCAGTTTGATATAGTCATACTGCATATCCTGAGTGCCATAACTTTTAGGTATTTGGTGTGTCCCAAATGAATGGGGCATTCTTGAGAGAGCATCAGACTTGCTTATGGTGACTGTGGATTGGGGATAATTTTAATGTGATGATCTGTATGCTTGTTTCTTATTAGCCATATGCTCTATAATCTCTAGAGGAAGAGCTGTGAGTTGAAGTATTTTTCAGCTCCCTGCTTAAGTGTCTGAATTATAATTTATTCGTAGTAAAACAGTTTTAAAAGTAAACATGTTCTCCTTTTTGAATATTTTAAATGAGCATTTTGCTTTGTTTTGAATATTATAACATGTACTAATGAAAGTTTTTATAATGCTAATTTTTGTAATGTTTAATGTTGTGTAATGTTAGTTTTTATAATGCCAAAATGGCTTTGTGAGTTTCTCTGAAATCTTCTCACATTTTCTGCAAAGAAAAGAAGCAAATACACTTCTGATTTTGCCATCAGACAAGTGGTTGCATGGAGCCTTTTGCTCTAGATGGGGCATATGCTGCTTGTATGAGTCATTCTTCGATGCAGTCTGACTTAGATGTTGAAAGTAAACTTTCCAAAAGATAACATCTAATAATTGTAGTAAAATACCTATGCCATTATCAAAGGGAATGTAAATACAGCTATATAATTATTGCCCTTAAATTCCAAAACTGAATCGGGTCTCATCTTCTTTTCATATAGACACAAATATGTATAGTGCCTATATTCAGATCATACCCTTTTGAGTATGTGGTTTGCAATTGAGTAGGGTAAGTGTGGTAACAGAGCTCTGAGGTGATTTTTTGCTCTAGTACAAACCCATTTCTGAACTTGCTTTTATTTTGTTACATCTGCAGCAATCGCCAGCCAAGTGACTTTGTTATGCTTAGCTTATGGAGGCAATTGTTAAAACCTTTAAATCTTTTTGTTCTGTTCTTCAAAATGAGACATAATAATATGCTTTTGGTTTTTTGGGTGTTTCTGTTAATAGTCCTAGTAGTAGGTTGAAGAATAAATGAAGCATTTAAGACTCTACTTGCCACAGCTGGCAAACAGGAAATTTCAAACCTCTTCATCTGTGTTTTTCCCAGGCATTCTGTTGGCGATACCAAAGTTCCATTTTGTCTGCAGTCCTGTGTAAAGCCTTTGAAATACGCTATTGCTGTTAATGATCTTGGCACAGAGTATGTGCACAGATATGTTGGTAAAGAGCCTAGTGGATTAAGATTCAACAAACTGTTCCTGAATGAAGATGGTAAGAGATATATAATACTTAATAATGCAAATACTCCATTTTAGAAAATTATAAAACAAGCTACACAGTTTTTTTCAGTCTTTCCATTTTACTGTATCCTCTTAAGTCTTATTATTAGACAGTGTCCCAAAATATTTTGCCATCAGCAAGGTAGGCTTATCCTTTGTCACTCACTTTTGCCTAATTTAGAATGCTAGTAGAAGATGCTTTATCACTTCTGTTCTATTTGCTAGTATCCAGCTGTAGGAAAAAACAAAGAATTTTGATAATGCAGGTATTTGAAATGTATATTTATTTAGTTGAGTTGGTAGCAAGTGTTCCTTAATCATGCCTTCTGTAAATGAAAGAATCAAAGATGTTAAATTGATTTTAAGAAACATGTATATCACTTCCCTTCTCAGCCCTCTGAGAAGCAGGTGCTGGTGCCAAAGGCCAGCGCTGGCTAGTTTCCAGAAGGCAAAATTGAACACATCTTCCCACAGATTATTCTAAACTGAATTTGGCTATTGATTCAAAACAATGTTTTTATTTTGTTTTTTTTTCCTGTGGCAGGAGTGCTTTAGCAAGAATTTCTCATACAGTACTTATCTAGATCATATCTTTTTTTATATTATATTAATTCTCAAGCATAAAAATGTTGTTTTTAAAAACGTTATGGCAAAAATCTGAGAAGGATGACTCACGTGGCCTTAGAGGAAATACTGGTTGTTATCTCTGAAGAACAAATGTTTCTTCTAGTAGATCCTTCTCAATAAGAACAGACAATGTTTCTGTTGCCATGGTATTGCAATTAATATTTAATTAACAGCATAAGGCTTGGATGATACTTTCATCAAGGACTGTATTGAATTCTGACTTAAATATCTATATTATTAATATAGAAATGATACATAATTATATTTAGTACATACCTTAAAATCATCATTGCAAACTAAACTGTCAAGATCTATGTTATTTCTATGTCTTCTTTTTTTTATGTTAGTAAGTGGTAATGAAATACCAACATGTGTATATATCTCCAAGAGGGAATTAAGCATTTTGTCAAGCTTTGTCTTCTTTTTGCTTTCCTAGTTTTTCCAAATACAATGTCGTACAGTGTGAAGAAGACTGCCTTTCATGTCATAAGAAAGTTTTCATATAAAAAAAAGTTTTGATGGTGCTCAAAATTGGCCATTTTTTCCTTTTGATCAAGATAGGTGTTCTGGTTTATTTATTTATTTATTTTTAATGAAATGACAAAGTATACTAGTTATTTTCTTCTTTTTATTGCTACTTTTAAAGTTGAACTATGAGAGAAGATTAATTGTTAGGCTGTGGTTTCTTATGATATTACTGTTAGACTTTAAGAGTGTTTATATAAGACTGTTATGCAATAAAGGAATTGAGATTATTGAAAGTTTGACCAGTGTGCATGAAGTTAATAGAGAGGACTAATTCACATGATGGAAATTTTAAGTACGTGCATGTGTGGCTGATATAACCGACATGAGAAAAATGTGTTAGAACTAACCCGAACAGCCTTTTATCTATACAGTCCTTAAACAAAGACTAAAACAGAAGGTAGAAGTCAAATAGGAACATTTCAGTTACAGGGAGAGAAAGGGAAGTTGAGTTTCTGTGAGTGAAGGAGGAGGGAAGAAGGGATTACACTTTACTTGTAGATTTAAATTGATGTATGGAGTTTGGATGTGCAGAGTATTTGGCAGTTTGAATATACATAACTACTTTAAAGATCAGATTTGAAAATAAATATATATAATACAGATATTTAATCTATTTGGTTTCTAATTATTCTGATATAGTTGAATTTCATGTTTGTAATCAGGATTTTATGAAGCGATATGCCGGTATTTGAAAACTAGTTAGACATGCATCTGAAGCTACTTTTTATACTTACTACATTAAAGATTCCTAAAACGGGGTGTTCTTTCATTTCTTTGTTTACTAGTATTGAGATTCAAGCTGGAAAGAATGGAGGATATTACAGGACAATTTTAAATCATAGCTAAAAATGCCAACTTATAACAAAAGTGTTACTAAGAATCATACATTTTGAGTAAGAACTGTGCTGTGCAACGGAAATCTGGAAACTTCCGCAGCCTTGTGAATATTCAATTTTAAAACTTTTTTTATCAAAGGGAACATATGGCCTATTGAACAATTCAGATTTCTGGAGGACTAAAGCAATTCCCATGCTAATTAAAAACAGATTATTCTAGTTGATTGAAGTAGATCAAGAATTTTACATAGTAAAATCTGTCTGAAATAGGCATCATCAGGAGTAATTTTTATGGCCATTGAGCAGTTTGCGGGTTTTTTCATGCCTATTGATAATGATGCAACATGTCTGACAATACCTGTATATATGTGCAGTTAATATCTCTCATCCATACATGGGACCTTCTCTTGTTGATAATTATTTGTAGAATTAGTCCAGTAATATAGTTGTTTGTAGAACTTAGTCCGGTAATAAGTGTTGCATTGTAATTGAATGAGGGATTGCCAGGAAATCATTTATTCTGCTGAAGGATTTTGTTAACTAAAGATGGAATTCTTTAAGTTTTTGTATTGGACAAACACATTTTGATGTCATTCCAGAAAGAATTTGCCATGATTAACTGTTCTGTGTATTAAAATGTCTGTATTGTGTATGTGTGGCAACCTTTGCTTTCTGTGCTCAAAGACTGCAAGCCAGTCATACGAGAAAAGCCTAAGGCCAATGGTGGACCAAAAAGGTCAGAAGAACTGGCAGAAGAAAAGCACTGTAATTTGAGCTTATTAGGGAAAAGGTCTAGTTCGCATATGGCATAATTGCATGGCAGGTTGCTGGAGCAATCGTGCTAATTGTCAAGCAGCTTTGAGGTATTAAAAAAATACATATTTTCCACCATTCAATAGTGATGTCCAGTGGAGGGATTTTTAGGTAACTAAATAAATTATATTTTATTTTGAATTTAGATATAACTGTTAAATATATTGCAGTTCTGTATGTAAAGGACTGTTCTAGACAAGTATCCTTTCCACAGGAGAAACAGAGCACTGTGTTGGAGAAGAATATATTTACTATTCAGAGGCTGTTAGGTGGGTTGTTTATGGAAGAGGCAAATTGTTGAATCAGTGCTAGATTTAACCGGCGCACCCCAGTTAAAGTCAAAGGGTTATTATGACTTGTGCTTTTCATTAAGGATAAAAACATGAATTTACTCCAAAGTATAATGAGATAATAGAGCAATATAAGAGACTTTCAGAGAAGCAGCGTAAAAGATTTTTTTGCAGTCTGAGCAGATCATTGCCGTTATTACTTGATTGTATATATAGAGTGTATGTGTGTGTGTTTGTTTTTAGTGATGTGTGTCAGTTAGCTTTGCGGAGTTTGATACCTCTTTCTAAAGATCAATAGATGAGTTTGTTCACCTCTTTGGCAAACTGTTGCAGTTATAGTATCAATTTTCATTCCTTGCAATTATAGTATCAATCTTCATTTCTTGTTGTTGTACAATGTGGAATCCCCTTGCTGATGGCACCCACTGTGAGGTAAATCAATAGTTGCTGCTGCTTTAGGAGGAGACCTATGTATGACTTTCCTTAAAAATTGAGGTAGTGTCAGAACCTACACATCCCTAAGAGGTGAAAAAATAGCTGGGAATGGAAGTAGTATTGACGGGAATGGAAGACGTTTCTTCTTTGAAATTAGCAGGAATCTTTCAGAATGTAAGATTTTATTTAGGCGTCTTGGCCCTTAAAAAAGGCCGGTATATCTTAAGTCTGTGGAGAGGTTCTTCATTGTAGAATAGGATAGTATAGTTCTGTTGGAAGGGACCTGCAACAATCGTCTAGTCCAACTGCCTGACCATTTCAGGGCTGACTAAAAGTTAAAGCATACTATTAGGGCATTGTTCAAATGCCCTTAAACACTTAAGCACTGACAGGCTTGATGCATCAACCACCTCTCAAGAAGCCTGTAGCTATTGTGGCAAGATAGAAAGGTTATCTGTCAATTACAGATATCTACGTATGGGAAGTGTTTGGATAGCATTATCTGGTGCTATCCAGATGTCCTGGTTTTGGCTGGGATAGAGTTAATAGATAATACTGAAAATTGCTTTCCTGGGACCTGGATATCCTGATGGGGTTTATTCTGCTTAGGAGAGGCAGCGGTGGATTAATGGAAGGTGTCCTAGTTGGCTCTGTGATGTGCTGGTGTTAGGCAGCAGTAGGATAGACCTTCAAAGAAGAGCTTTTGTTAGTGTGTGGTAAGCCACGCTGCTGTACCTCCCCATAGCTGTTAAGGCTCCAGCAATGATTGTTTCTTGTTGACTCGTCAAGGGGGGGGGCAAAACACGACTTCATTTGAGAAGCACATTCAGAAGAGTCCATGTTTCCTTTCACTAGAAGGTTCTTGCCATTCTTCATGTGAGGTCAGCACATGGTTTTGTGTTGGTTGTAAAGTGGCCAGAACTGGTACATGTAGTTTGAGATGTTAAGCGGCAAGAGACGGGAATCTTCAGAGTAGAGGAAAAGGTAACCAAGAATGCCTTGTGACACTGGAGGTAAGTGGTGACATCTTCAAGGAAATGAGATGCAATAGAATTTCTGAGGGTGTATTCCGTTATGGGGACTTACCACATTGATAAGCTTTTGGGTTGCTGAATGCTAAATAAACATTACGCATCCTTTTTATTCAAATATACATGTGATGTGGGGTTTGTGATTTTTCTTTTTTTTTTTTTTCCTTATACTGTGTGGCAGATTGAAACCATAGAGATGTGCAGAAGAATCGAGAGCAAAACCTTTATTAAAATACTTTTAGAATGGGTTGTATATGATTAAGTTGTTAATGTGTTTATGGACTAGAATGATACCTGCTGTTGATGAGAGGAAGTTAGAAAAAAGGGTGAAGCAAGAAATTAGGGTGACAGTGTGTTCTCATCGTGCATGAGGCCAATGTTGTGATGGACTATGTGTCCGGAGTTGGGATCCCCAGTTCAAGGAGAATATTGAAAAACTGGAAGGGGCTTCAGTGGAGGGCTGCCAAGGCGCTGTGGGGTCCAGGGCACATAACTCCCAAGGAGCAGTTGAAAGGGGGGGTTAAGGGCTCCCCTGAGAGCGACTTAAAACTCTTCAAGAGGAATTGCAAAGGTGAAGATTTGTGTAACTCTTCTTGGCAGTGGCAGATGATATAACAAGGGCCAGTGGCCCCACACTGTGGCTTGGGAGGCGCAGGTTGGATGTTAGGGTAAACTTGTAATCTAGGAGGAACAGGATGCCTAGAGAGGTAGAGGATTTGCCATGTTTGGAGGCTTTCAAGACTCAGCTAATAAAGGCATGACTGACCTCAGGTAACCTTGGCAATAGCCTTGCTTTGAGTGGGAGGGTGGAGGAGATGACCTCCAGATGTCCCTTCTGGCCAGCAGTCTGTGATGCTGTGAATAGTCATTTGACTTGTAACATTTTTGACTGGTGTTCAGGTTTTAGGTCCCAAAGGAGAGACAGAGTTAGGAAGCTATGGAAATGCTACATTTTTGCTACTTAGAATCTGGTTTTAATCAAAACAAATATATTTGACCCAGGTTACTTGCATTATTGACACGAGTAGAATGAGATGTTCGATATAGGTGGGTTTTAAGTACAATTAGATGAAATGAGAACAATTCATGAGTTGCAGAAAGATAAGGAATGGCTCTAACAACTTTAAAAATAATACTAGAGATGTTAAGTTTGTGTTTTAGGGGAGCTTCACTTTTTTGGACAGAAGGTATTGGTCTTACCTTTTCACTAATAGAATAACTTGATTTTTTAAATTAAAAAATTTAAAAAAATTTTTAAAAGTTTATTAAAAGTTCATTTTAATATTGACTTTCTGAAAAACACTAAAAGGATCTTAGATGATTAGTTTTTGGAGATTATCTGGTAGTCATAGATGGCTAACACCATGACCAGTGTAATTTTCGTGTGTGTGCCTGTAGGTACTGTGAATATCAGACTAATCTCCAAAAAGCAATTGTCTCAAATTCCTTTTAGTGTGCGTGTGTGTGTATTATATATAAAAATAGTGAACACTGTGGTTTTTTTGAATGAATATTTTTTCAAATCTGGAGATAAGCAAAGTAACAGCAAATAAATAGAATTCAAACCTGTTACAATATTAATGTATTGAGAATCGGTTGAGGTTTTCAGACACCAGAACCCTCCAAAAATCAGACACTACAAGGCACTACAAAAATGTCAGTTTAAAAAAAACCAAAACTGTAGGAGGTAGATGTTGATGAATGGAAACTTGTATTTGGGAAAAGTAGTCAGCTGATCAGGAAAGCTTTTGGAAAAAGGAGGAGGGGAAAAAAAAAAGGTGATTCATTCACATGAGCAGCCAAGAATGACTGGGAATGCAAAAATACTCTTAATATGGAGATTAGTGATAACAAGAAAAACTTAAATGTAGCAGGTATATGCAAGTCAATTTTAAAGTTAAATTAAAATTAGTAAGTTAAATTCTAGTGAGGATGAGTAAATTGTTATTTGTATTTCAGCAGCTGCCAACAGAAACCTCTGATTCTTAAAAAGAATTAGGATTTTGTATTTATGTACAGCAATCAGGAAATTCAAGAACTGGAATTCTCTTTTATTTTAAAGGACTTGTTTGAACACTTTTGAAATCACTGAGGCTTGGTAACTTGGAGAAAAATTGGAATGTCCCTTAGGGGTTGTTCCACTTGCAACTGTTGCATTGATCAAATCTCAGAACACTGGAGAGGATTGAAAATTTTCACAAAAAGAAGTGATGCCAAACTGATTAATTTATTGGGCTGTTAAGTAGCATTAGGCTGAGTTGTTCTAAGCTGTAAAATACTTTGCTCAGAATTACAAAAAATTGTGTATAATGTTGGATTACAGTATTTTTAATTTAGGATTATATTCCATAATCATAGCTTTAAGTCATACATTAATATTTACCATTTTTCACTTTAACACTTGACTGGTTTTGTTTGATAAATGTGTCTTGGGATATATCTGTAACTGAAAACTTTCTTTCACAGACAGGCCTCATAACCCTATGGTGAATGCTGGAGCAATTGTGATCACGTCTTTAATCAAGGTAAAAAGTTCATTTCTAGTTTCTCTCAGAGTATTTTAATAGAATGTAGAAAAAGTACC
The DNA here is from genome assembly GCF_000699105.1 of Pygoscelis adeliae. NCBI lineage: Eukaryota > Metazoa > Chordata > Aves > Sphenisciformes > Spheniscidae > Pygoscelis > Pygoscelis adeliae. The sequence goes on along the minus strand of NW_008824109.1, from coordinate 1,369,169 downwards.
TTGTACAGATTATGAAGTGTTTTCATTTTATGTGTGCAATATCTGATGGCAGTTTACTCATTAGCAGGTAGACAAGCTGTTACTATTTTGGAAATAGTAACACTTCTGAACAACTGCAATATTAGACTAGCAATTTTTAAAAAGTAACAGTGCAGGGGAAAGACTCTCTTTTTCCTTAGTGTTTTTACTTTTATTTGGTTTCCTTCTTTAACTGCACAACACTTGATATTCTCTTGAGAGAATTGCCTCATACTTGTTAAATGCTAAGAGTATGTCCTCAGGAATATACTTTATAGCACTCAGAAATATGTTTCTGAATGTCTAATGCTCTTATATAGCATAAAGTTACAAGAGTATTTCTTGCTGTGCAGAGGAAATGAAGATGCTATAATTTGTACGGGAGCAATGCAACTATATTCGCACGTCAGTCTTAATACTGAATTTGTCCACTATTAACACACTGTACAACTAAATTAAGTTTAACTACTGTTGCGTAGCTTCTGTTGGAGTGTTAAATGTGCTTGCTTAAATAAGTGTATTTGGAAACAGTTACCTGTATTTTGCTGAGTAAACCATAGCTGAATAATGACTTAACATCTTTAGTCCATGATCTTGCGACTTTTAGAAAGCTGTATTTTATTTTCCCTTAGAATAGCTGTATATATCTCTTGAAGTTGTAAATGGCGTAAATTCCATGTAATGCTAATTTTTGCCAGATACTTTGCTTGTATTTTCTGCCATTTTTTGGTAGCCACAGGTACAAAAAACTTTTTTTTTTTAAGGGTACCTGCTTAGAATTGTGGGGAACATGTCAGTCCCCTGGAGTTTTGAAGTAGAAAACTTAATACTGTCACTTCAGTGGTGTAAAAATCTTGTTTACAGCCTTTGTCTTGGTTATGTTTCAAAGTCCATTAGCTACAGTGTGTTTCCTACCTCCTATTTCCAAATGGCTGATTTTGAAATTACTTAGATCATGATTTTCTGTTATTTTATATTTAAAGAAGGTGTAAGAACTCCTGCTTAAAGACATTTATCTTTAATAGCTGTAGGTGAAAGAAAATGGCCTTAAGTATGACAGGTAAATTTATTCACATTTAATATTTTTTGAAGGTTGACTGAGCATTGAAATTCACTTGGATAATAGTGAATTTTAAAATCTGACAACACGTTTGTCTGAACTGTCAAAATGTTAGTCCTACTACAACATGCCCTACTGGTCATAAGGCAAAACACAAGCATGTGCCTCTTGCAGAAGGCACATAGTTCTTGATAAATCATGTACTTCTAAATAGATAAGATGGATTTGTTTACTGCATGCAACTGTGATATTTGTTAGAAGGTTGGGGGATTGTTTTTGCTGTTTTTTTTAATTTTTATTTATTTTTCTCTGTAATGTTCTTATGAAGAGTATTGCATTGCACTGACATTTTTGCATGTGGTAACTGCACGTCTAATGGACGCATATCATACTTCTCACACTCCATTATTTGTTTTCAGTGTGATTAAAATGTAGATTACTTTATGTACTGCTTCCACTAAGATACCATTTATCATTTGAATAACTAACCAAAATAAACATATTCTGAAGAAAATTACATAGAGGGTCACAGGTACAAAGTTACTTAATAGTTGTGTTTTTTGTGAAATAACTTCTTTACAATTTGCAACTTAACAGTATTCCTACTAACTATTCAGTGATTTAAGTAACTCACATTTATATTTGATCTAATCTAAGACCTACTTTTTTCTGGAAAAGGTGGTTTCATTATCCTGTGTTTTGCCCTCACTTCCTCTGCATTCATTCTGTTTATTTAAGGCGTTACTTGCATATCTTGAAGACTGTGTGTGGCTCCTAGAGTCCCAAGAAAATTAAGGGATTATTAAACATAGTCAAATTCACCATGTATGACAGATTTATCTAATGATAGCATGTTGATAGCTATGGAGAGACTGTTGCTGTATTTCAGTGTTAAGAATGCTTTTACCTCCTTTGATATTCATTATTTTATCTCTTTCTGAGAAATTGATGTAAGAAGTCTTTCAAAATTTCCATACATTGTACTGAATTTAGTAGTTGTTAGTATGCATGATCTTGCACACAACCGCCCTTAGAATCTGACATAAATTATGATTACTTGTGGATAAGAGATGACGCTTGGAGTAATCTTTTTGTCAGCATATGTAATATGTTAACATTTTAGGGGAAAAAAGGGTTCTTAGCATCACATACCCAGTTCTGACTGCCTTAAGAATTTGGTGTATGCACCTTGGAAAAGAGCATAGACCTAAACTGTAATGTTATGTTTAGTCCTTGCTATTCGTAATAATAAATAATAACGCGTATGTGCATGTTAAGTTGTACCTTTGTTTGGCTTACTTAGACATGACTATATCGTACTTTTACCAGCTTAAATGATTCTCCTACTGTCATGTGCTTGGAACTACGATGTATTTACGTTTTGGTGCCTTAACTTGTGGCTCTGTTCTAACTGTACTTGCATTACACTCCACAGACTGTTCCAGCAATTTAAAGCATGTATCTACAATAAAAATGCTTTAGCAAAAGGACATCCTGTGGGCCAGTTTTAATGAAATAAAATTTTCAAAAAACCCTAAGGACCTTTTCCCTTGTTTGTAATTGTACAGCCATTTGCCTTTATTACTAGTTACATAAATTACATAGTTATAAGAGTTTTCAAATAACTGTTATCAAAAGAAAATTGTAGTGGCAATTACAGGAGTTTGTGGAAAAGTGATATTGGATAAAATGGTAAATTCTTCCACGTCTCCAAGGAAATACAGGTGCTTGAAAGAAGAAGATTCAGCTCCTGTACAGATTTAGTACAGATTCAGTGTTCTGTAACCACGCAGCTTTCTGTACATCACATTGACTGGGAAAAGTCTTCATTGCCTGTAGTATGGATAGATTTTTAATGCTTTGATCTGTTGTTTTTTCTTAACCCTTAAACTCAGTTCTCAAAGTGTGTCAACTCCAGGAGTATCAGTGGTTGTGTCAGCAATTTCCCATTTCATCTATCTTTACTGACTGAGGAGGGTAGTGCATTAGAGGTGCAAATGAGATGAAGAGAAAGGGTCCAGAGTGAAATATGTAGCAGACGGCTGTGGAAGGAATCATCAGAGGACAAGGGATTAATCTTGAGTCATTTTTGTTGTACGCTTCAAGATTCCATCTGTAGATAAAAGCTTTCCTAGTGTAACAGCAAAGGTTTGGGCAAATACAATGTATATAAATCCTGTAAGTGCTGACAACAACATGCAGAATCGGGCACAGACAGTGACGATAGACTTAAATGCTCAGTGAAGGGAGGTATTCTATGGTGTGAATTAACGTGGGAAGCATTTAGACATGTTGGGGGGGGCATAGTAATATTCATAGTCCTTGCAAAAAATTTGGTGTACAAGAAAATGAAAATGCTGATCTTACTGACCCTGAAAAAACTTAATTCAATGAAGACTTTTCTCTTTTGTATAAAACATAAAGAGGTGTATCCGATATACTTAAGAGCTTTCTAAATATGCTTATAAGTCATAAAATAAATGAGGCAAAGAGTGGTGGAAAAACCTGTCCAGCTGTGCCAAGGGCCTGTTAGCTGTCAGGATAGTTATTAGGAAACCTATACAATTACGATCTAGTACTTGAGGCGTGGGAAAATGAATGGTTTATTGGGTTTATTTGACAATATAGTTACAATAAATAGTACAGATTTACCTTAACTGCTCTATGCTACCCACTCCAGTTATCCTTCCTGATAGACTGATGTGTAAATGAACATACATACCACTTCAAACCATGTGTTGGTGTTGTGATCTTCTCTGCCAGATACTTGTCTTTATTTTGGTTAAGTTTCTTCTCTTCCTGGGTTATTCATTTTCTTGTAGTAACTAATTTTGGATAGAATGTTTGTTCACGTTATTCTGCACTTGCTTTTTATTATAACTAAAATGTATTGGGTATTTGACACAGAATATGTAGTAGTGATATTTGAAATGACAGGTATTCAGTGGTCACATATGCAAGTATTTAATACCTGAAGGACACAAAAATAATGCTTACTTGCATTTGAAATAGCAATAGTATTGGTCTTAGTGGGTCAAATACTGTCTGTGACAGTGTGCTTTCAAGTATTTCAGAGCTGAAAATGGCATGCTAAGCAGTCGAGACACCAGTTCTCACAGAACAGGCCCAGATTAACAAATAAAATTAAAAATGTGTGTCAGTACAGAAAACTAAAATAAAGACATTAATAGTTAAGTTAATGTAAAATGCACAAATGTAAAAAAAAAAAAATTTCGTGCACTTTGACATAGTGTTATGATTTTTTTTTTTCCCCCCTGGATGTTTTCATCACAGTATAGTATTAGGTTATAAATTTGGCTTAAAAAAACTCCAGAAATTAATTCTTAAATAATCTTCTATTATTAGAAGATTATAACCTTCTCATGATTTGAATGTTTTTATTAGCTTGGCTTAGATTCAAAATTGAAAAACTACTTTAACAAGAGACACATGGTAAGAGCTTATGTGGTCTAATTGTATTAAACACTGAATGTTGATCAATGAAAAGTGGCTATTAACAACTACTCTTCTAATAAACATTGCCTGATTTTGTTGTTGCAAGCTCTGGGTAAGTATCCATGGGTCTCTTCTTTCCTATGTACATGTAGGCATGCAACCTACGCAACTGCTTGTATTTTTCTAGTAGAAATAAAAATAATATGTGTACCTTGTTTTTAAAAAAAAAAAAAAAAAAAGGAAGATCACTAAAACTTGACACAGTCAAAAAATTCAAATTTATGATCCACAGCCATAGTGTCCATTGTGGTTTTAAGTGTTTACAAGATTGTATTGAGCTATCTTCTGCAAGTTTGAATTTTTTGCCTATCAAACTGCTTCAATATTAACATTTTCAATTTCATTTTGTATTCATTTAGAAGTGTTTTTTCATATGTATATACACACAGGCATGTATACAGTAAGCGTGTATATGAACATATGTTCCAGTAAATGTACTAAGTGTTTGTGGAGTTAGTGCATGGAACATTTCCTTTGATGTTCTAGAGAGATGAATTGTATCTGAACTTAAAAATGCTTTTTAAGAAATATTGTCGCAGTGCCCCCAACCTCGTAAGCTTATACAATCAAGCTAAAAATAAGAAGCACTTGTGCAAGAACAGAAGTTTTTTTGTCTCTTGTATTTGTTTAAATTATTATGGAAAAGTTGCTCGGTATTCTGAGTGTTAGGATTTTATATTTGCAATTGAATTTTAATCATAGAATGTGTGTTGCCTCTGTGTCTCTTCAGCTTTTTAGGAGGAGCAGCATACCTCTGTCAGCTGCTGAAAGAGTGAAACTAATAGGTTGGGCTTTTTAGTCATCATGTGTATGGAAGCAAAATTTTCTGTTTTGGTTAGACGTTATGTTAAATCCCTACTGAGGTCTTGGTCATATGATTATTTAGGCAAATATTCTAGGTATACGAGCAGTCTAATTTCAGTAACAATGCTTTTGTGTTTGATATAAAGTACCTATACAAGTGTGTGGAACATCAAGGACTAAAACCGCATCATCCGAGTTAGTATACAGAAGATTTTCTTCCCAAAATACGAGATTAGATGTAAATTTTAAAAAGAAACCTTTTCTATAACAAGTTGATGTGGAAGAAGTTTGCATTGAGTCTTTTGCCCGCCAATTTTATATGCTGCTAGTAAAGCCAGGTTTTTATTGAAGGGCTAGGAATTTTTTTTCAACTGGGCAAAAAAAAAAGTGAAGTATTATGTATTTATATTTTTGCAGAAAGCATGATCCCTTTCTCCCTCTTTCTTTTTTTAACAAAAGAACTTGTTTCAATTTATTATACATGTCTAACCATACAATTATCAATGCAGCATCCCATAACTAATGCTGACCCACTTTCCCAGAAAAAGATGTTCATTGTGCATTTGAAAGGTTGAAAAGGTTTTTGTGGTTTAAATGTTGTTACATATTTTACAGCATTAGGATCTATGGAATATTTTGACAACTGCAACAGTTCAATGAAGTTGGTAATTTCTTCTTTTAATTATTTTTCATTGAACAGATTTGGAGTTAAATTTTTAAGATTTGTGTTCTGGTGTATTATACAGGAACATTTTGATGAAATGTATCATGAATTTTTTTTTATCTTATTGCAAATTAGCTAGAGATTGTTGCCTTTAAGAGTAAGGTTATTAGCCTTTAAGCATAAGGTAACCACTGGCGCATAATTTTGACAAAACGGTGTGGTGTTCTTTCAGCTAGTGATCGTACATGTATGACTGCACATCCTCTTGTTGTAGATGAGCTGATGCACGGGCTTCAAAGATTATCTGCAACACCCTAATCCACATACAGAGACTGGCTTTACGCATTTCATTAAGTAAAATACTGGTTGATATAAAGCTTCAGTTTTTTCCACTTCCTTCCCCATTCCCATACTAAACACAGTGCAAGTAGTGACTTGAATTGTTTGAAATATGTTAAAGAGAGTTTTGGTATCTAAATAGAGTATCTTTAATACTAAAATTATTTCTAAAAGCATCTTCTCCAGAGACATTGTTTCCACTTGTGTATGTGATGCCATTGTTTTTTAAACTTCCTCAAAAAATTCTACTTGGCTACTTCAAAAAACTAAAACTCCCCCCAGTAGACCATGCGTGAATTTTTTTTTACCTCCTACCCATCTTTCAATGTCTTGCTATAGGAATTTATGAAAGGTTGCCTGTCAGAGACCTGTAAAGAATTAATACATCTTTAACTGGCAGCTACTAAATTTGCGAATATTCTTAAATGGGGGGGGAAGCCCCAAAATAACACCCCTCATCCTCCCTGAAAAAAACAACCAACCAACCCTAAGAATTAAGCTTCACTAGCATCCTTATTAAGTTGGATTTAGAATTTTCCTTACATTGTTAGCACATTGATGTACTCTATGATGTAAAATTCTATTTTTCTAACTGTTTAATTTTTAATAGGTAGGACATTAATCAGATATTAATCAAAACAGGTATTTTTTGATTAAATGCAATTATTTTCATAGTAAGGGTTAACACTTTAAGTCTTCAATCTAAATTCTTAGTATGGGCACTAGCTATGGAAATACTTTAACTTCAGTAGCCTGAACTTTCCTATGCTCAGCTCTGTTGGTAATGTAAGAATACCTTTAGGTTAATAATCTATAAAAAGTTAGTGTTATCGTTATAATTATCCTGATTGTAGTTACTTTTCTATTTTTTGCTTTAACTACTACATTTACTTATGCTAAACACGTAAAGTTGAATAGAGAGCACTTAAAATAAAGCATACCTTTTTCAGTTTAAATTCATTTCCAACATACAGGTGTTTGATAAGACTCTTATAGGATTATTTAATTTAAATGATAATTAAAGATTTACTTATATAACACTAATTTTTTCATTAATATATGAAATTATTGTAGTACCTTATTCTTAATTAGCCTCATACCTTAGTTATATGCATTAAAAATCCTAATACTGTTAAGTGAACTAACTTCTTTCTTATGTTAACAATTTTTGTAAATTATTTTTTCTTTTCTTGCAGCAAGGAGCAAATAATGCAGAAAAATTTGACTACGTAAGTTAATGTTATAACATTCCTTTTTTAACTAAATTCAGTGGCAAAAGTCTTAAGATGGCAAGTGAAATTACTAAAATTTCAAATGTTTTGTCTCTATCTGTACTTGGTTATTTAAACATTTAGTGATTTGGATTGCATTTGTAAAATTGTGTTACAAGATTTAGGGTAAGGCTGGATTGAAAGTTTGTCAGTTATAACTTTTTAATGTCTGAAAATGTTAGCATGCTTTCCCCCCCCCTCTGTCTCTAACAGGTGATGCAATTCATGAATAAAATGGCTGGTAATGAGTATGTTGGATTCAGTAATGCTACGTAAGTATTTTTTATTTACTTAATGAAGTTAGATGGAAAATGCCTCAACTGATAGTTGGCCTATTGAACTTATGGCAAAGTTTAGTTATTTACATTGAAACCATCACTTCATCCCTAATATTAGAGGGTGTCTTTGGCTTAAAATTTACAAGAACTGAAGTTGTGCATGTCTCTGACATCACTGTGGCTAAATCTCACATGAAGGTGTTGGTTACCTCTTTGAAATTTCATTATTCTGTCTTAGTGCTCTGTTGGTGCTATGGCAATGAGAGCTGTAAGTGCAACTCTTATCTTCCTGGCATTCATATTAAAAATGAAACTCTGCATGTTGATGGCTGCATATCAAATGTTTAGAAAGCATACTTTATACAATTGGGACTCTTTATGCTTTTTTTTATTTTGCATATTCAATTCTTTCCTAAAACAGTTCCCCCCATTAACTCAATGTATAGCATTCCAAGAATCTTGAGACCTTTTTGAGGCAGCACTGGGAAAATCATAAAGATTCCATATAGCAGAGTTGCTTCCAGGTTGCTAACTGGCATGCACATGCAGAGAAGCAGAATGAGGTAACTAGTGTTTTTCCTGAGCTTTGTTAATGTAAAAGTGTTTACCATGGAAGGAACCAGACAGGAGAGAATTACCTACCCTTGTATCCATACAGATTCCTCCTGTAGGCTTCATCCTGAACTTCATCATCACAATAAACAGGACAGCCATCAGTCTGGTCGCTATTTGACCTGCAGCTTGATCCCCAGATTCCTCTCTAGTTTGGTCAGTGAATGACCCTTTCACTAACAGCTCACTGTGGGATGTTTCATTCCACTATAGCCTTTTTAGAAATGGTTCTAAGAGCAGGATCTTACACTTTTTTGCCTTATCTCCAAGTCAGCTTATGTATGTGTAGGTAACCAGTACTGTGTGTATTCGGATGTCAAAGCTAATTCACTCCAACTGGGTGTACTGGGGTGAGCTTCTGTGGCAATTTCTGTCCCGTTACTAGAATGTTTGTGTTCAGAAGTACTGTATCCTTTGCACGCAGTTTTATTGAATGACATTAGGCGTCTCAAGTTCAGCATTTTTTGAAGGTTTGACATGTTGTCCTGTCGTCTTTTTTTTTTTTAAGGTTCCAGTCCGAAAGAGAGAGTGGAGATAGAAACTTTGCAATTGGCTATTACTTGAAAGAAAAAAAGGTTGATCTCTTTTGTTTATTGTATTTTGAAGGCTGTGTGGTGGGGTTTTTCATAGTCTGTGAAGATTTTTAGTTTATTTAATGTACAGTATGGCATAAATTACTCTTAATACTATATCTGTTTTCATACTGTTACTCAAAATGCTGTCATTTAGAAAGTGATATTTATGTCACTCTAATGGAATACCTGTAATCTTCTTTCTGTATCATAGCCATGATAATTTGTTTTACTTGTTGTAAAATGCATGATCTGTGCTGTACAGATGACTTCATAAAACTCCTAGATGCATTTTGCAGTTTGCCGATCTAAAGATGTTGAAAGCTGTACTGAAAAGTATTTTAATACCTAGCTTATTGACCTCGCTGCACTGTGTTATTTTAAAATCTGACGTGATTTAATATTTCTGCTTGTTACATTTAAATAAATACTTCATTTTAAATCTGCCTAATGCTTAATACGCTGACAAGAATACAGCTTAATTTATGTCTCTCTGAAAGTGATATTTTAAAAAAAAATCAAAAAAATCGTAATTTTACCTAAAGACTCTCTTTATTTTTCTTCCTCAGTGCTTTCCTGAAGGCACGGATATGGTTGCTATACTAGACTTCTATTTTCAGGTAACTGACTTTAAAATTGAGGCTCATTATAGACTTCGAATTACTATTATAAGCAGTAGAAGCTGATTTGTTCATAGATATGAAGGCTTTAATGGCTTATAGTTAAACTTGTCAGCTTCTTTTAAACTCTGTTTGGAAATGAATGATGTACATGTGATGTATCAGATTTACTTTTGTTTAGGTGATGTACTTAGGTGTCTTTATTGCTAATGCAAACTAGCAATAGTCTTTAAAACACTACTAGTTAGAAGCTTAAAATGTCTTCTATTACTTCAGTGAGTTTGACAAAATATTTCTGCTTCTTTGGGTTGCTGCTCTTTATTGTACTGTGAAGTACTTTAAACTCTGTGTAACTAAAATAGTACATGCATGCTCTATTGTAAGCTCAAGGGTAGTGTTATAAATGAAATAATATGAATATCTTCTCCTTTTTGTTTGATTCAATGCTTAGGAGTAAAACAAAGAATCTAGTCATATATTCTCCCCTCCCCCATTTTTTTTTCTTTTTCACTTCAGCAAGTTATTTGCAACTGTCAAAAAATGAGAACTTGGCAAGTGTGAGGTATTTCCTCAGTAAGTCAGTAAGGGTTTCCTAATATTAAAACATTCACAACTCAGCTCTGCTGCACGTAGTTCTCAGAGGCAGTTCAAGTACTGTTACTGATTCAGTCCGTCTGGGATAGTTTAAAAAAAAAAAACAAAACACAACTATCTAGAATTTAGTTCTCAAAATGAGTCTGTTTTTGATTCGTGAGACTTGCTTTTACTTACGCAAATTATAAACAATATTTTTTTAAATGCAAATTTTATCTGAGTTTTTTGCATTGAGATGCACCTGCTCTAATCTTTAAATTGAATGACTGTTTATGAAGTAAGGTATATGTGATTAGCCTTAGTTGACCTCTTGTTGAGTTGGAAGCTAGATACAAGCTAATAGTCTGCTCTGAACTTCTGTTATTACAGAACAAAACTGAGAATTTATTTGAACTTACTATTTAAACATGCTTTTCAAATGCTTCCTATCCCACTGCCTCAAGTCCTGATATGCTTCTGAGTGTAAAGCTATTCATAGGTTAAGAAATGCCAAAACTAACTTTCCTCATGTATTTTAATTTGGCCTCATTTTTGTGCATTATGAGCTCTAATTTCATGACTATGTGTCGTTCTTCCCCTCCCCCCCCCTTGCAAAATCCCCTTTTCACTCCATACTCAGAAAAAGGGCAGCTCATACATGAGCATCAATTCTGTTTTCTTTTCCTCTCACTGTACAACGCTTACTTTCCAACACTCTACTTGGATTCTACTTAAAAGGCTAGTTATTTCTTTTCTTTGGGTTTTCTGTAATGCTTCTTCCACCCTTGTGTAATTGGGAACGTTCTGAACAGGAATAAACTTATTTTCCTATTGTCTCTGTAAAGTGAGGATGGATTATTCTCATTTTAGAGAACTGAGGTACAAAATGCAGGTGCTTAAACTGAGAACCTAGAAACACTTTTTTTCAAAGTAGGTGATATTATGTAATACTTCATATGTTTAAAACACAGTTGCCATTTTAGATGCGTCTCTGACAATCTCTTGATTTGCAACTCCAGTTGATTGGACTAGGATGTATTGAGTTTGGCACCCGGAAAATAAGAATTCCAGGTAGTAACTACTCATGCAAACTTGGCTTAGGTAACTTCATGAAGTATCGTGCAATGACTGTTTGGCAAAAGCAAGAATACAAGCACTAGTTTGTTTACTTTTCAGAGTAGCATTTCAGCTTCTGGTTGAAACCAGCTTATCTTTTGGTTTCTGCAGAAATGAGGCAGCATCAGGTGATGGCATCATATCACATTTCCTGATGTGTCACCAAAGTATGTATAGTCTGTACTGAAGCAGGGATCCTGGGAGAAACTATCGTGTGGTCGTATCATTAATATATCAAAAAGCATATATGAGAGAAAGGTGAAATAAGGCTGCATCAATAGGAAGTGCTGGCATTAAGACTTGCATGTGCTAGAGTTTGCAGCTTTAAAATGTACTTTTAATAGATGTGTGTGGTCTTCTAAGGCTTAAAATAGCCACACAAAACAAACTCAAATTGAAAAAAACAGTCATTCTGTGGCTTTGCCATTTAAGCAGATGCAAAATACTGAGATCGTTTTCCAGACCTCTTCCTCTCAAAGGAGGGACGGGGGGGGGGGGGGGGGGGGGGGAGGAATCAAGTGGAGACACTAACCCATGTAAAATACTATCCCAAACTGTTAAGAGGGCTTACAAACTCTGTTGCTGGGATCTTTATAGTAGGAAGATTCAGACCATGTTAATTGGTGCTACTAGCGTCACCTGTAACAAATGTTATGCTACAGGTTATTTTATGAAATGTTATTTCTATAGAGACATATTGTTGATCCCGCTATAGTTGGCCTTATTATGCTAGAAGTATCAGTTCTTATAATCTCAATTTCTTTTTCATAAGCTTTGCTCAATAGAAGTAACATGTGAATCGGCAAGTGTGATGGCAGCAACTCTGGCTAATGGTGGCTTTTGCCCAATCACTGGTGAAAGAGTACTGAGTCCCGAAGCAGTCCGGAATACCTTGAGTTTAATGCATTCCTGTGGCATGTATGACTTTTCAGGGCAGTTTGCCTTCCATGTAAGTAGTTTTCAGTTATTAATTATAGCTGACCAGGAAGATTAATCTGTGCTGTTGTTTTCCATGTTCCAGGGCTTGCTTGCTTGCTTCTGTGGGAGGGGAGGGGGTGTTACATAAATTGTTTAGAAATTGAACACACCATATGGGAAAATCTCATCTAGAATTCATGGCACTACTAGTACACCATACCTTATAGTACTTACATTCTCTGCCACTTCACGTTTGGGAATCCTTTTCATGTTGAAACATAAATACTGTCCCTTAAGAAAGGCTGTTTATGAGAGAAACAGAAGATTGATGCAGATCTAACTGGAAACAGCATAACTGAAGAAATCCTGCTATATGGTAGTAAAGGATAGCAGGAAGCCTTTGCAGACAATTGCATTTTCTTCATTGACTCAGGCTGTTTCATGAATTGCCCTCGTGTTGTAAAAGTGGCTGTCATACACAGCGTATGTACCACGCCTCTATTTTCCAGCAGTATGTTTCTTATATGTAAGTGTTTCAAGATGTACTGCCTCTCATTTGTGTTTTCAGCATCTTGTTTTGAGTGTGTATGGTTTTTCCTCATTGCATACATGTAAAATTGATTATGATGCTTTGTGTGACCTAAAAGTTACTGCTTACAGAGCTATGGGGATATGTGACATGTTAGTTCCTGTTGGAAAAAAGCAATACCTTTATACAGATTGTAAATAAGTAGGTTATTGTATGACTTTATGAACAGACTCTTCTGTTTTCTTGGGTTTTTGTTTTTTACCTTTTTCAGTCAAGGCTGTTTTTAGGTATATAGCTTTGTACTACTGTCTTGTTGCAAACTGTTCATGACAGATAAACTTGTGTACTGCTGCTTAGTGATAATTGCTTTTTTTATAATAGATTTGAATTATCTTTTTCACTGTATTACTGACTCCGTTTTACTGAGCGCAAATAACTTTATGATCACGTACCTTGGATTGCTGCGAAGTGCTTCAGGTTATTTTCTATCTAAAAAGGCATAAGTAATAATGCTTTCCAGATCTACATTTTATAAACATTGCATAATAACCTTCAGTAAAATGCTAACGCATTGTGTTACAATAGTGAAGAATGTTTGCAGAGGACAGTAATTCTCTAATTATTCTGTAGGTTGGTCTTCCTGCAAAATCTGGAGTTGCTGGTGGGATTCTTCTGGTTGTTCCTAATGTCATGGGCTTGATGTGCTGGTCACCTCCTTTGGACAAGATGGGCAACAGTGTTAAAGGAATTCACTTTTGTCATGTAAGCAGCATTGCCTTAGTGGGTTTGTTTGGGTTTTATATTTATTTTTTCCTTTTGCAGCTGACGTTTACTGAGCTTCAGTTAGTATAGCTGAGATCTAAGTGAACTAAGTAGTGATTCGTTATTCTTCCATACATAGCAAGTTTCATTTGATCCAAGGGTGGAAGTCCAAGAAGAGATGTTTGCATTTTAGTAATAAATAACACTTTAATTCAGTGAGCATTAAGAAAATATGATGCCAGAAACACTGGAGAAATTTATTGTGGAAAAGCTGTGAAAAGGAACACTTCATGAAGTAATGAAAGAGCTGGTCTCTTTTATACTGCATTAGAAGCTGTAGAGCTCTATTTCTAGACTTCTTTGATGAGCAGCAGTTAAAAACTTTTCATACTTCTATTTATCTAATATCTGACAGCTGCAAATTAGGAGTACTAAGAAGTTACTAATTCTAGTTTAAATACTTTAAAGTTTCATATGAAATAGTCTTGTACTTGATAATTCAAATATAAAATCATAGAACAATAGGTAGGTGAAGGACTTACTGCATTTATTCTGTTATAATGAGACCTAAAAACTGATAGCTGATCATGGCATGCAAGTAACATGAATGTAACATTCACTTTTAAAAATACAACAACATAGCAAAGTTCTGTAATTATAACATTTCATGTTGTAATTCAAACTGAATTAAAATCCGTTATGTCACACATTTTCTTGTTTCATCCTTTTGATTGAAGTTTTATGTACTAGACTAGCCCAGACTAGTCTTCCTGTTCCTGAAGTGTTTCGTACAGCTGGAGTACAAATATATTAAAATAGATATTTTGCAAATTGCTACTTGTTTTGTACTTCTTTAAAAAGGAGTTTAAAGGTGGTTTTAGAACTTAATCATATCATTGTATTATGTTCAAAGGGCCTTACAGATACTGGTATTGACTTGTTAAACCAGTAATAAGAGAAGCTTATTTAAGTTACTAGGATATAATGTAAAACATAAGTGGTAGTAGTATTATAATCTCATGCATTTGACTATCATGTGCAAATAATAATGTATGTTCACTAAATATTTGCAGGATCTGGTTTCTTTGTGCAATTTCCATAACTACGATAATTTGAGACACTTTGCAAAAAAGCTTGATCCTCGCAGAGAAGGTGGTGATCAGCGGGTAAGTTAATATGTGTGTTTAGTGAGTATTGCTTGTAGACGTCAGAAGAAATACGGAAAGTTCTTCTCTAAATGCAAAACTGCTCAATGACATGAATTGCATCGAAGCTTTCAGCTAAACTAGTTAGTTTACATTATTAGTGGACACTTACCTGGGTGGACCACACTATCACAGGGTTTTGTATAGTAGATTTTCATATTAGATTTGTAACTCCATTTCATGCAGTTCATCTCCCTTGCTAGAGTAAGTATATGGTATCTGATAAAAGTCACAAAGAGTTTTACTATACTGGTTGCCTTTAATAAAGATTTGACCAGCTGGTGGGCTTAGCCTTTCTGTTCTGTGCTGCAATGCATGAGATGTATGTTTACTATTTTTTCACAGTGATATGTCTGAGACCACATGACTTGCTGAGAGTTGCACAGGCAGTGAATTCAGGTGTTATAGTGCTGTAGACAAGTGCCTGTTACTAAGGAAGTGGTATAAGCAATCTCTGGGAATGAACTGAATCCACTCCAGCTACATGTACGAAAGATAAAAGTGTGAGGGTGCTTGAGATAAGGAAAACCTCTTTGCTTTTATTACCATTGATATTTTAACTAAGGTGTGAAGATTTCGGTAGGAGAAGATACAGTAGGGTGATTTTTAAAGTGCTTCTATTTGCATGTATACGTCTAAAAAAAATACCCAATTTGGAATTAGAATTTTTTATAACTGGAAAAGAGAAAATAACAGTTTATGTGAAGAGGTGAAAAACATGAGTCTGTTAGCATTGACTGCAAGTATGGATTTTTTTCCTTCAAATACACTAATAAATAATATATGTTGCTTGAACAACTAGCATTCCTTTGGACCAATGGACTATGAGAATCTCCAGCAAGAACTTGCTTTAAAAGAAACAGTATGGAAAAAAGTGTCACCTGAATCAAACGAGGACATCTCCAGAACCATAGTGTATAGAATGGAAGGTCGGGGAGAGCAAAACTAAACAAATGGGTTCTAGCTTCATTAAATTCTTCATTTTAAAAACCCTCAAGCATCTCTAGATTTAACTTTGATTTGAGTATTGTTTGCCTGGTGTTTCATTTATATATATACATTTTGTGTAAATTCTGTATGCTATACCAAAAAGACTGTCAAAGTTCAAGGAGGGGGGGAAAGCACATGCAAACAACAAAAACCAAAACTGTTAACTGATTTTTTTGTAGTTACTAAAACACATCTACTTAAAAAAAAAAAAAGTAAATCTGAATGTTTTCAAAGATATACCACGTTTGTGTATATCTGTTTATTTTTGTTTATATCTGAGAATTTTAAGTAAATTAACTTTAGAGCTAAGCAAGAACTTACGTTGTCTCCTCTGATCAGGGTCAGCATGTAAAGGTAAAAGAATTTTAATTAAAATATAAAACAAAATAGTGTCAGCAAAATACAGCAAATTCATGAATATCTAAATAATTGTATATTAAGTGGAGATAGGTTCTGAGTCATGTTATTACTGTATCCTCTTTTTTTAATATGAGCTTGCAAATCGCGTTGAACAGAAATGGATCCTTTGGATATGCCATGCTAGTGAAGATAGGATAAAAAAAAAGTTATCTGAATGTTTGAGAATTAAGGAAGATGCATAAAGCAAAGCTGATGTTCTCTGAGAAAGCAAGCTGTTCTTAATTACTCTGTTTAGACGTTGTTAGTTTTGCATAAACATTTGAAATAAGCTCTGACTAAACTCTGAATAATCTTCATCTAGCAGTGTATTGTAAAAGGATGGGCTTCCTCTCTTTGAAGCCAGGGATTAAAATGTTTAAGCAAAACAATACAGAACATCAATTTTCAGTGAATATTAAGTCCTACTGGGATGAAGAGGTATATCTGTGGTGCACATGTCAGTAATAAATGTCAGTCATAAATTGCTGAATAATAGCTGTTTTATCATCTTACCAGTGATGATGAGGTTAGGTTTGTCAGTGCTTATCTTGAAAATAAAGTAAAATAAGTAAAGGCAAAGTCTTGAATTATAAAAATATCTCAACTGTTTGAGGATTTTACAGTAAACTAGTAGTTACAGAGACATAACAAGTATTTAGAACCTGCAAAACTATGTGTCTTTACCTGAAATACCCTCATTTGCAAGAGGGAACATAATGTGTCTGTGCTGCTAATGAAAAGTATTTACAGTGATGACACGTTGCTGGTTAAATTACTGATTTAATTAAAAAAGGAAAATGTATGATGCAGGATTTGCTTGATCTAATTCTACACACGTTATTTTCTGATTTTTAGTACTATTTGAAGCTAATTCTAAAAACGTGGTTGAAGATGGAAAATTGTTCCATCTGGGTTTCAACTCGAAAATAAAAATCTTTACCGTATTTATGTTTGTCAGTTAAATACAAAACTTGTGGTTTTCTTGCAGGGCAAGTCCTGCATGGGAAATACAAAATTAAGGAAACTACCAGATCTTTAATATGCATAATAAGAATATTTAGGGTACAGCTTACACAATCTTTACTTTAGATATATGTATTACAGTTCTGTAATATATGCTTTTGAAGCCTGTCTCAGAATTTAAGCCAGCCTCTAGTTAGGAGGGGTCAGGAGGAGACTCCTTCGGACCAATTATTTTGTAACTTCCTTACACTCATAGTTTCTTGTTCTGGCCTGCTGTGTCTGCAGATGGCTCTTGTTCATGGCAGGGTACGCAGATAGCTGGGACCACAGTTAGGTCTGCCATGACGACTTACCCATGCCTGCGTTATGTTTGGTGAGCGGGTCTGAAAGAATGTGGTGATAGAGGCTAGTCATTGAATGTTTGAAGTCTGCAACGGTTTTAGTGTTCACCTGTGCTACAGTAATAGTGATTCTTGATATTCAAGCATTTTAGCTGTTTGTTTGTTTTTCTTTGTCAGCATCATTAACATTTCATTAGAAATGTAAATGCTTTTTACAATTTTATTTTAGCATTTGTGTTGTACTTTGTGGCTCAGTTGTTAAGTTACCTGTCTCGTTTTCCATTTTTCATTTGCATTGTATGTTATTTATGTATCTCGATTTCCAGCATGCTTATTTTTGTATTGTTTAATAAATTTGTTTTAAGCTGATTTTTATTGTATTTTTTTTCTCTCAATGGAGAACAGATTTGTTCAAACACATTTTTGAGACTGAAGTGAGATAGTGAGCACTCTGTTCTGGAAAAGTAGGAGGAATAAGCAGATTTAGTTAAACCAGTCATTGAAAAACTTCCTAAGATTTCTTAACCATTTTGTACAATAATCTAATTATTTTTCTCTTTGAACTGTTATCTTAGAAAGTTGAAAGTTTTGCTACTTTGATTCTTGCTTTCTCACCATGACTTTTCTAATAAAAATGTCATGGTGCAGTAGGATATTAACGTTGCTGTGTATTTGTGTGGTTTTGAAGATACTAATTCAGTCACTTGGAAAATATGTGGTTAATGGTACCAGTACCAGGGTAGTAACTGTTGATCCTGAGCATTACGAAGTGAAAAATATAGCTTGTAATAAGTCATGCATGGCAAGGAACGTGGTCTGAAGCCCACATCCTTGTAGTAGCAGCAGTGGGGTCTGAACAACGGTTAGCTGAATCCGGGTTTCTGGCAAAGCACTTGCCCTTTGTCACAGGCTTACTTTTTTTCCTGTGAAAATTTATTTGGGATACTACATAGTAGATGTATTTATAATGTGATGATTCCAAGGCAAGATTTTGTCACTAGAGACATGCCCATACTGAGGATGGCCGTAATTATTAATTTAGATTTTCTGTAGATTGATTCATAACTTGCAGTTACTTGTACTATGTTTTTAAAACTAGCTGTATGTTCATTGTACATAAAATATCACATATCAAAAGAGTTTATTCTCTAAAAGTCACAGAGATGAGGAAAGGTAGAAGAGTAGTAGATACAAAGAGAGAACCACAGGTGATATGCTGTAGAATTACTTTGGCTCTTATATTTTGGTTTTCATTGTGCATTTGTGTCAAAAGACCAGTGGGTGGGTAGATGAATAAAAAGGCAATGGAGTCAGAAGAGGGTGGACGGGAGGGGGGGATAGAGAGTATGTTGGTTCTTCATTGTTCTTATTTCTCTTGGTCTTGATACGTACATGTCATTGATGTGCAGTAGTTAGCTGTGAGCAAAATAGTTAATTATGAGCTTCATAATTTATATATAATGTTTTGTTTTAGTATCCTAAACATGGTTTGTAGACTTTTAGTATTTTATTTTTTTAATTTTGTTTAAATATTTCTGTAGTTTTCTGGTGGGAGTTCAGAAGCAGTTATTTCAGTGAAAGAAGAATAGACTTTTTTCAGTGGAGTTCTTATTGGGATGACTAAATACACCTAACAATTTGTCTTCTGTGCAGAGTCCTTGAGGAATTTGAATGTCACAAATGTCTATAGTAGTTGCAGGGATGGCAAGAGGCCTTAAATCAGGTAGCAAGCTAACTAAAACATAATTATTTTTTTCATCGTGCTAGTATCTTGTCTGTTCCACACTTCTTGTCCTGTCTAGAAAATGCATGACTAGGTAGTGTGTGTAATGACATGCTTTTAAAGGATGGGTCATGCACAGCTCCATTTTCTTTCAGGAATTTACATCCTGGTATGTTGAATAGTTTGTTGCAGTCTAAATTATTAAACTACCTACTTTGAATCAAGCGTGGTTTCCAATTTACCATTTGCTCCTTCTAGAGAATATTGGGTACAAAATACAAGTGTCCTGTTTTCCTTTTGCTTTTCGTGCAAGTAGAAGTTAATTTTAGTATTGGCTTTTAATACTGCTTTATGCAGACTTCTGAATATCACTTGAACACTTAGCATTTAAAAGTTTCTGCAAGTGGCACAGCTCTGCACATAGTTCAGTTACTTCTGAAAATGCACATGCACTTCTGTGCGTAGCAGGCCTTATGTAATGGTTCCATCTGAAGCTGCAGTTCAACTAAATAAAGCCCTACAATAGAGTTTAGGCTGGCAGGAGTGTGGTGGTGGCAAGTTGGTTTTTTTGCATCAGTTTAAGTAGTTTAAACAGAATTTAATTTAGGTAATGAAGCTGACATGGATGCTTGATTTATAGTAAGAGTGTTAGAGTTAACTGGACCCATGCAGGTTTTTAAAAAGGGAAAGACGAGCATGTTTACGTATGGGGAGAATAATAGACACTGGCACCTCGGCACTAAGGCTAACGAGGAAACAGTGTTGAAGGAAGGACGAGGGGAAAAGGAAGGAATTTTAGAATGCTTTTCTACCCTCAAAAATGTTCCAGCCAGCTGTACTTCATGTATTTCACTTATGCAGCGGGCATGCGGGGGAGCGTATCTGTTTGGAGGTAACACTTCCTGTTTTAGCTGCTGCTCTGCTTTGATTTTGACCTAGCTGGCACATAGCTGGTGCCTTCTGTAGTGTCGTCCGCATACTTTCCTGATAGCAGTTTTGCTTGCGGAAGGCAAAAGCTGTCTTCTGCATATCTTCTTTCCAGATTTCCTCTGACGCCTTTATCTGATCAGTTACAGCAGATCTTCTCCGGTTAAGTAGCACTACTATTTTGTGAATTATGGGCAGTTGGTAGTGCTTCTCCGTTAGAGATGAGTGTATGTTAATTTCATTATTACTTGGTCAGACTTGGAATAAAGTCTGACTTCCCCCCTCCCCTTATTTGCACGTCTGGTAATCTGTTTGGCATCATGATTTTTCAGTGA
Source organism: Pygoscelis adeliae (assembly GCF_000699105.1). NCBI lineage: Eukaryota > Metazoa > Chordata > Aves > Sphenisciformes > Spheniscidae > Pygoscelis > Pygoscelis adeliae. The sequence goes on along the minus strand of NW_008824109.1, from coordinate 1,348,634 downwards.
AATTGCTTGAATTTGATTCTTATTTTTACATTGTTGAATACTCTGGAAATTTGAAGTAATTGTTTTGATAATACAGTCAACAAATATCTGTTATTTTCTTTGGAAGGTTCTTTAATAGCTAAGTGCTATTGTTAAGTAGGCTTTTCACTTGAGTTGCCAAACAGCTGGTATTTGAATATACGGGATTTGAAGTATTCTTGTGCACACTGTAAATTGGGAATTTATCTTCATACTGTATCTTTTCTTAAATCAGGTCAATTTTACTTAGCTGGGTGCGATCATCATAACCCATTTGTATGAAGTGCAGGAGATTCCAGTGATCATAAGCATGAAAGACCGTAAGAATGAACCCATGAGGTCATAGAGTTTGGAAGGGATCTCTGGAGATTGTGTAGTCCAGCCTTTGCTCAAAGCAGGATCTAACATCAGTTAGATCACGTTGCTGAGGGACTTTGCTGGTCAAGTGTTGAAAACCTCCAAGGCTGGGGTTTCTGAAACCTTACTGGGTAACCCCCCCTGGTGCTTTACCACTTCCATCGCAAAGAATTTTTTCCTAACTCCAGTTGAAATTTTCCCTTTCTGTAGTTTCTGATGGTGACTTCTGTCTTTTCACTGCGCGTGATGAGCTTACCATCATGTGGAAATCTGGCCTTTAGGGAATCCTAGAAGCGGCGTAGTTAAAAATGGCTTTTGGTCAGCAATAACTAACATTTTCACCTCCTGCTTTATTTTCCTACTGAATCCTAAGTATTTTCTTTTAATTTTATATCATTGAAAATAAAGTGATTTAAGGATTTGAAAATGCTATATTCCCTTTATTTTTCTATTAAAGAGTAACAGGCTAAATGCAAACATGGAAGTATGTTATGTGCTGAGGGACAGCACGTTACTATTAGGACCCCTTCTGATCAGAGCGCTTATTATCAAAACAATGAACTGAGAACACAAGTGGAGTGATAGGAAGAGATAATGTTGCTTGCTTCCTGTTGATGTCATTCACTAGTCCAGCTTTTTCCTTGAGGCAGGCAACTTTATTGTTTGTTCAGGAATTACTCATTCAAAATCAATTTTTTTCGACTGGTAGACCTGGTTTTGGTTAGATGTGTAGCTTTGGCTTTCTGTATGGTAAGTGCATTTCACACTTCTTTAAAAGGACTTGTCTTTTAAACTTCTCCAACCTGTAATTGTTTCAAGACAACTAATTAAAATGTAATCTCGTCTGAGAATAAACTGTTCTGATCAAACATGTTTAAAAAAAAAAACCAAACCAAAAACCATCAATGCCATTGCAGAAAAGGATTAAGAATTATGATTGAGGACATGGAGAAGCAGGCTAAAACAGCTGAGTAAGTTTTGCCCCATGCACCAAGGACCGATGGGGAATAATATGACTGTTCCCAGGGTTTGGAGGTAAAACCATGGAGGCGGAAGATCTGTTTAAGCTTATAAGTATTTCCGATGCAAGAAAAGCAGGTACTGAATAAATAGTCTAAAAATTAGAAGCAGATTTCTAGAATTTTGTTCCTATAATAGTTTAGAAACAATCCTCCCAACAAGAGTAGAATGCAAATTTCTGGTAAGATTTCCTCTATTCTGCTTTCAGCCTGTAGGGTGTAGTCAGTCTCTTGCTTGTAAAGTTTCAGTAAATATCTTTTGAGAACATCCCCCTTTATTTTGGGAATAATTCCAGCTCCAAGTCCCGTAGTTAAAAGTAGACTATGGTCCTTAAATTGCGAAGTACTTACAGCCTGGAAAGCGGGAGCATTACTCGGTTGTGTGGATATCAGTCGTAGTCAATAGGTCCTTGAAAAGGCAGACGTTCTTTTGTCCTGTCTGCTTAATACAGCTAGTGTCACTAAAGCACCCATCAGCATTCTGCTTTATTCGTGTGCCTATGGTTGATCCCAGTCCTTTGGTCCCAAATCTTGCAGTGTTAGTAATGTCTGTATCCACTACTTCAAAGGCTCTTGTTTTTTTTCCTGCATCCAGAGTCAACTGGTCAGTGTTCATTCCCCTTGCTAAGATTTCTGTATATATTCTGTATGCTTTTTGTTGCAGAATTATTTGCAGAGGTTAGCCTATGAAGGGACTGAACAGGAACTACCAAAGTCCGTATCATCAGATGATGATGACCCTAAGATTCCTGTAATAGTTTTCTGCAAGAATTATTATTTTACCATTTTGGAACTTCCAGTCATCATAATTTACTGACAAAACATTATTTCATTGCTGATAAGCAATTCTGAAAAACTTTGACAGCAGAGTAAGCTAAAGTCTTTGAGAGGGTCATTCATTTTGTACTGCATAACTTTTATGTTTTGGACGTGGCAGCAAGATTCAAGTATTTCCATCCAAAATACCGATGGCAAATGCATACCACCTAAAACTGAAAATTTGCCTAGTCTTCATCTCTGCCTTGAAGGGTGAAAATCTTTGTCTCTTTATGCCTTAAATGTTTCACTTGATCTAGTAAACTTTTTGTTGAAATACTTTGTCTACCTCTGTTCCTTTGTCGTGCTGTTCATGGCAAACAACACAGCAGTAACATCTTTTGTTATCAGGACAGGAGCCAGGTTGGATTTTTCTATTGCTCCCTCTTAAGTCACGGTTCTCTGGAACTGCCTGATTCACTATAATTGTTCTAACTTGGTTTTCCTTATTAGGTCTTCAAAAAATCTTGCTCGCTGGCACGATTTATGAGTTTATGAATGTCCATGAAAGTTGTTTTTGTTTTTTGGTTTTTTTTAAATATGTGGAATCAGCCAACTTTAGGTCTTAAGTCTAGTGAAAGATGATTACATTTTTAATTCACATTTTGGGAGTTTTGTCAGTGATATGCTTAATTCTGTTGTCTCAAAAAGTAAAAAGTGTGTTAATTCATGATACCAGAAGAAGTCAGAAACAGCAGGTAGAACCAAGCATGACCGTGCTCATTGTAATCTAGTCAAGGCAGTTTTGGTACTCAAGTTTCTCTCCTCTTCCCAGTATTCTTATCTTTTCGAATCAACATAATCATCCCCAAAACAAAGGTTGTGGGTATGAAGCAAAGGGTAAGACATCTGTAAGTAATTGTGAGTGAGGAGCACTTGAGATTAGCTACTCTTCTACCAGACTTATCTATTTGTCCAAGCACGCCTGTGCGCGGGGAGGGAAGCTCTCTAGTCACTACATCATCATTTAAGCCGTGGTGAAGCTTCAGCGTTAGTTACTGACGGCCTTCTGCGTTGAAAAATTTAGGATGATCTGTGAGTTGTTCAGGGGTATCTATGACAGAGCAATATTGGCTGTGTCCATCCTAGTACCTGTTCTTAACATTGCTTACCATAGTTGCATATAAGGGAATCTTGAGGCCTTTTTGCAGGAATTGTCTTCCAACTAGAGAAGTTTCTGTTCCTGGGATCTTGTAATCTAATACTGATGGAGTCGATGGCTCTGAATCTTGAGTTCTGACTTGGGTGTTCTATTTTCTGTGTACCCCTTGAACCAGTTCATCTTTAATGTGGCTTTCTCTGCTAAAAAGGGAAAGACATGACTGATCATACACTGCTCCTCCCTCAACTTTTCCCACCGTCATGCTGAGTACCTCCTGTCCCTAATGATGGTACAGGAAAGGGGAAACTGCCCCATTCATGCACCCTGTACATTATTATGATACTACGTACTCTTTCCTAGATAAAAATGAGTTTGAATCCCCTGGTTTGGGGGGAGAGGTTTGTATGCAGGGATTCAACTAAACGTCGATTTGTGTGACCCACACTCTACCTCTGGAGCTCAAGTTCTGGAGTCAGTATTGGTGAAGAATTGATTCCTCTGCCTCCATTGAGGGAGGCAGTGGTGGGAGTGTGGGAGTTGAGAAACATGGCTGGCCAAAACAGCCTCGGCTCACCCCGTGGGGTTTACACATCTCAGGAGTGGAATAGATGGGCATGGTCTTTCTGAAAGAATGTCAGTTACTGAAGGTAAGTAGATGTTTCACTTAATCTAGTAAACATTTTGTTTAATTATTTAACTCTTAATTCATTTTAATTAAATAGTCTTATCTGTAATTTAAACCGAATCCGTTTACTAATACTTTAGAATTGATCAATAACCAGAAGAACTGTTAAGGTGCATTTGTCATGAAATAAGGTCTCTACTTCTGTAGCTTGCCATCTTCAAGGACAGTTCAGTCAGTGCCGTAGTTACTGTCTTTCAGGCACTTGAGCAAACCCAAACATAGTATGAAGTAGACTATACTTATGGATTCACAAACTATACTGGAAATATATGGTATCTGAAATTTCATTTACAAGGTACTAAATCCCACTTATCTTTTAAAAATCAGAAGAATTAAATGTAATAATCTCTGAGCATGCAGTGGCTGAATTAGTTGTAGAACTGAGCTCAGTCTTATGTATGACTCTTGCTTTTTCTCCGCATGAGTTAAAGGATTTTTTTTTTTTTTGACTCCTTGAAGAGCTTGCACCTCCTGCCTGTTAGTATTTAAGATGAATTAGCCTTTTCACAGGTAGAGAGGTGGTGTTTTGAGGAATACCAGTGAGAGAGACTCTTTCCAGAACTGTGTGTCCACTTGGTGATCATCTTATGAGCAAGAGGTTTGTATTGGAAGAGGTGAATTCTGGTTTAGTCTGTCTTAGCTCCAAATGTGATGGGAAGAAAAGGTTGACCTTCTGCTCCCAATTACTGCTTCCTATGTCCTTGTTAGGCTTTTAAAATTTTATGCAAAATAGTGTGGTAACAGAGCAGAAAAGATGGACAAACGGTTACTGTACTGTGCTAGTTTGCAGAAAGTATAGTTTTTAGATGCTTTTAAATACCTAGATTATTTCAAAGTGTTCTCGTGAAAAAAGGACTTTGGGCAGAGATGGGCAAAGAAAATCATTTTACTGTAAAATGCAATATTGATATTCTAATTATTTGCAATTTCAGGTGGGCATACTCTAGTACTTTAGACTTTTTGACCTATCTCTAGAAAGTTTGAATCTGAAGGAAATGTGAATGGTAGAAATCCATTTGAAACTAGTAGATGAGCTGCGGCGGCGGGGGGAGAAAGAAACCATCTCTGCTCAGCCTTCACCTCTAGGAAGGCTGCCCTTTTCCTTTTGCAACTTTAGCCTATACGTTATCCAGTGAAGGAGATCGACAGTTGTTCTCAGGGTGAAGGAAGGGGTTTGTTTTGTTCTGTTTGGGTTTTTATTTTTTTTTCCTGGTGCCAAGAGAAATCTTGGTTTAATTGAATGTTTCTGATATTCAGCTACAGGCACAGCTTCTGTGACAGGTACTAAGATTGAGCTACTAGTACAAGCTTGTTTGTACCTTAGCACTCCTATGTCTGAATTGAACCTAGTCAAAACTCTTTGCTCTGTTTTCAAACTTTTAAAGGGACAGTTTTAGGACCATAGAATTGTTTTGTCAGTATCTACCTGCCAATTAAAAAATGTACGAAGTCAGAAGAAGAAATGACCAGCTTTGTTCTAAAAGATCGGATTTGGATTTGAAGCAATTTTAAAAGCTGAATTGCAATAAGACGACATTTAAAACCAGACTGGGGTTTTGACCATCTTGATATACAGTTAAAAAAAAAAATCTCAGGATTGCATAATTTTTTTTGCTGAATTGATCTATTTGTTAGCAAACAGTAACACCTGTCTCAACTTTTCCCACCCTCCTCCTCGCTCTGTCCGAAGTGCAGTCTGATGCTGAGGTGAGAGGCAGTAGCTGCAGTGCTAGCCCTTCGAGGGCTGTCCTTGAAATTCTCATACGCTTACTTGCTGACTGCTAACCGAGCAGCCATTCATTTCCCATAGCCTACGTAGCTGCTTTTAGCAGCTGCTGACCGCTGCCATCCTGATCTGTAGTTAGATCAGTAATTTAAAGGTCAGAAACCCCTTTTAACTTACAAAATTATACAGCGCACTTGTATCACTTTTAATAAAGTATAAATTCACAAAAAAGCAGTAATACTACCTAAAATAACACATTCCTTGTGTTCCTGTGTAATCAGCTCAACTAGCCAGATGCAGTAAGGGTCTGTATGTAGGTTACAGAGCACTGGCACAGGTCTTTGTTGCGGTCATAAATGCAATTAACTCATCTAAGTGATTCCAGACTGAAAGCTGTTAGTACTGTATTGCCATCTGATATAGCCAAGGGGAGACTGAGAAGGTCCTCTGTGAACCTGGGTAAATAACTAACTGGCTTGCTGGCTTGTCTGAGGTTTTTGCAGCTAGAGCAGTACAGTTGGTTTAAAGCTGCTTTGGATATGTATATGTGAAAATACAGCCTCTTGTGTTGCTGCGGTCTAGACATAACTCATGGGAGAAGAAGCTTTCAATATATACATGAATTGCGTTTGAACATGACTGCTAAAAACTGTAAGGCAGTTACTGAGGAATAAATGTTTCATGAGTCTGTTAGCTTGTGCTGTTGGTCGAAAACTATGTGAGTAATTGCTGTGCAAGCGGCATTTCAAGTTAATTCCACCAGGGAGGCTCCAAAAATAAATTCCACGGTAGCAGCTTTGAAAGTTACTGTTGCAGCTTTGACTCCAAAAATAAATGCTGCACCCACAGCTCGTAAAACTAAGGGAGCTGGGTATCATCCTCTGTTCCAAGCTGCAAAGAGGAGCTTGCACCATCTAGAGGAAAAGAAATGATAGTTGGTGCATTAGAAAATGGACTGGAGAAAATATTGACGGTGTCTTGTTTCCTGTGTTCGTTTCAAAACACAGAAGAGTAAATATTTGCAGATTCTAGAGTTATTTTTGCACTTTCTTCAAATTACATGAGGAAACAAGATCAGTAGTGCAGAAAATAGGCTAAAGAGGTGGGGGCGGAAAAGTCCTGAAGAAGAAATGAAAGTTTTATGGAACAGCTAGCCTTGTTTGTATTTTCAAATATTTCTGTATGTCATTAAAGTGTGTAAGTGTATGCATTAACTTATTCACATATCCTCTAATTATTTATAGTAGAATTCCTTGGGAAAGTCTTTGTTCCCATTATAACTTTATAAACTTTTTGTGAGCCTTGTGTTCATTTAATATCGGGCAAGAGGCTCTGTTAGAGGCAGTTGGCATTAGGTTGTTGTAGAGGTAGGTGTGGTCTGTTGATTGCTCTTAGTCGAGCCGGAAGACTTACTTTTGCATGCTTCAGAAAGTTATTTAGAGAAATTATCTTTTCTTATGTAACTGTTAGTTTTCTGTAGAATAAGGTAATGTTGTGGCTTAATCCAGAGGCTGCTTAGTGTGCCTTTATGGACTGTCCATCCCTAGAAATACTCAGGGGGCAGAACCTCACTAGGCAGGTTCTGAGATTGCTTCAGAGCCAGCCCTCGCCTAGGTGGCACGTAAACTGGGCTGGGATTTGGTGAATAAAACACAGCGCTGAAGTCTGGGTGTTGTATCCCGGCAGGCTGCTTGCACTGGAGTGGGGCACGCGGGTAAGTACGGACGTTCACGTCTCAGCTGTGAAATGGAGGTAATGCTTAGCTGAGTTTGGAGATCTCTGTGTGAGAGGCGTTACATATGCGCTTCTCCAGCACTGGCTCTGTGGACATCTAAATAACAGTTTCAGTCCTTCAAATATGCTGGATGTTACAGAGATCTGTTTGTGCCAGGCTGAAAACTAGCAGTGTTAAAAGCTGTAAGAAACTTCAGTGGGAGGACAGAGTAATAGTTAAGTGCTTTTGACAAACCCGTATTGTTTGGGTTAGATACTTGTTTATGGTTGAGTCTGAGTTTTTACTTTTAAAAGTAAATGTAAAAGTAAATGTTTTACTCGCCCTTAGGTAATAATTTTATTTCAGGGGAAACAAAGCAGAAGCTCAGTTGCAAAGATACTGACTATCAACTGAGATTTCTTTCCTTACAAAATAGAGCTTAATTTCATATTGAAGAATGGTATTTTTAAGGAAACCTGTGGCTCTCTTTTAGACTTGCACAGTGATTTTTTTTTTTTTTCCCACACTAGCCTTGTCAGCGGGCCCTGGAGAGCAGATTCCAGCTTATTGCAAATTAATTGTAAATATAAAAATGGCCAATTCTTAAAATAAGCAGTCCTGTCTAGTGTCTGAATGTACAGGCATGTGCGTTCCTCTCTGAGATTAGTCTCATTACCATTTTAGGCCGAAGCTTCAAAATTAATTTTGAGCAGGTTTTTTCTGAATTTTATTTTGAAACCTTACATGCAGGGAGAAAGTCACCTATAGGCTATGCTTCAGCATAGTTGAATTATCAGTTCAGTGTGTAAAAACTGGGTGACTGAATCATTTAGTTTGTGCTCTAGATTACCTTTTTCTGTTTTTTTTTTGTTGTTGTTGGTTTGGTTTGTTTGGGTTTTTTAATAGGTCACCACTGCTGTTTCAGAATTTATATTGGCATCTTTTAGATTTCAGGAATTTTTTTCCACTGATAAAATGAGTGTCTAAAAATCTGTAATTTTTCCGGAGAGCGGGAAGAATGATTTGCTTTTACTACACAACTCAGATGAGCCTCATCATGGGATCAGCTTTAGGAAAAGCAGCAGAACAGCGGTACTGTGAAGTCAAACTTAGGCTGATTTTGGAGCTTTTATTACCTTGTGCAGTCCCTCCTGGCTTAATGTGAACTCTTTGCTCCTGCATTACTTGTCAGTACGTGGTCGTTCACAAAGGTCGGGAGAATAGGACGACTTTATAGTAGTCGGTCTCTTCCCAGTATGAAACGTTAATCCTTGTTCACTGGACAAACCTTCACCTTAGACAGCTTAAAAATCTATTTTTTGAATTTCAAGAGTTAATCCAGGGCTGAGCTGGATTAGCGAAGCCATGCGCTCTTAACAATGGGTGCGAAAACTCAGCACGCACGGCAGCGGCTGCAGCAGGCCTTTCGGCGCGGGGTGGAGGGGCGCGCGCAGCATCTCTTGGCAAGCGGGGCCTTTGCTCGTGTGTCCAGTATGTCAGTACGGCCCCGCTGCCAGGCAGGGGTGGCTTGCAGCGGGGTGAGCAGAGACTGCGTAGGAGAAACTGCGGAGCACTTTGCGCTCTCGTCTTTCTCCTGGTCCTGACAATGTGTTGCCAGGATCCGCGGTTTTGAAGTAACACCTGTCAGACTTTTCTTATAAATAGGGAAACTGAGCTGCGTCATCCTTGGTTGTTGGTGCAGGTGCCAAAGGAAGATAGCCGAGGTGGTATAAATGCAGATTAACTGTGCTGCAGCATTAGGAGGGGTTAGTGGTGTGGAGAGCTGTGCCTCAGAGACACTTCCAGACAAGTCTGTCCAATTTCTCTGGTGTATTCTGCACCGGTGAAGAGCCGCAGAGCTTCAGTCCCGTTTCAGCGCAGCTCTCGTCCAGCTGGGAGCGTTTGTCAGGAGACTGGGTGGTATCATGCGCCAGGAGTCTTGCTTTTGTCTGGGACCTGCTCTGAGATCCCAGTGCATCAGGGACCTGGGGTCAGTATGACCGTCGCTCGTCATTAGTGAAGTCCTGAGCGGCAAGAGCTGAAGTCTATATCCCGATTTATCTCCAGGCCTCTGTGCTGTCCAGGGGAATGTTTAAAACTTCGTTCCTCCAGCCAGTTGGCCAGGAGGGCGGGGTTCTCAAAAGGAAACATTGTGTCCCATTTTAAGCACAAAAAATGAGACCTGAGAGAGGAGTGGTGGCCTTTTTTTCTCAACTAGCCTTACTATCTCTTTTTCCCCCCCCTTGTTGTAATTGAAAGTCTCCTGTCACCACACTGGGTCTGGTGCATAGTAAAGTTCAGATATGGCAAAGTTCTTGAGAAACAATGTGTATTCAAACAACCTTTTTTCCCCAATATTTTGAACATCTTTTTTGAAGGCAAAACCTGTGGCATTGTCCCTAAGTACCCTGTAAAGAGCATTGGAAAGATTAGGGGGGATTTGTTTGTTTTTCCTTGTTTGTATTGCCTTTAGCAGCACCATTTTAAACGATTGGGCTTGACTGTATTCCTCAGCCACCTGGAGAAACAGTAAAGTTGGAAGTAATATTTTTTTTAGATGGTACATTCTGTAATGTTTTCAAAGAAATTGGGGGAGGGGGTGTTCTCAGGAAGCAGGACACACTAGGAAATTAAAAACCAGATTCAGTGACCGTTTTAGCTAAGAGCTTCTCATGGAATTAATCCAGCTCTGAGCTAAATTAATTTTTTCTAAAGGATTTATTTTCTTTGCTTGCACAGCTGTTTAGCCTTTCTTTCCCGACCCAAGCGGAGAACGGAGCAGAGGCTGGCCCTGCTGTGCTGGAATCATTGCAGCAATAGCAGAGCAGGACAAACAGCCCCACAGCGACAGGGACAAGTGGGCAGGTACAGAGCACGGGGGGCTGGTATGGCCAGCTGCTTGGGTTTGGTTCCTGCTTGAGGTTTGGTTGCTTTATAATAACGCTGAAGCGCGTGAGCCAGTGGGCAGAAGGTGCTGGGTTGCTCTGCGCTCGCCACGAGACCCTAGCAGTTCATTTCCATCTCTGGGCCGCAGTTTCCCATCTTAGTGCCGATAATGATAGTAGCTTGCTCTCTGTGAAGTGTTTGGAGAGATCTTCCGTTGATAAGCATTAGAGCTAGGCAGTGATGCACGTGCTGTTCTTCTATGTTAAAAAAAAAATCCTGTAAACCGGTCTGTGTTGAGAAGTGATTCTCATTTTAGCCTTGTATGGGGATTTGCTATTGGCCATCACGAGACTGAGACTATTTAAATAAGTCTTCTCGTGTGGGCTGGATTTGGGTGTGCAGCTCAACTAGGAAAGGCTATTTTGGTACAAATACTCCACCAAGACTGTTCCCACATACCAGTCAGGCCTTTCAGATCAATCAGATACGTTGAAATTTCACTTGCGGTAAGTGATTAATACTGAAGTTAAACTTATTTTTTCATTAGGTTTTTCAGGTTGGTACACTGAGAAATTGAAAAACAAAACCAAACCTATCATGTCTTACCGAAGTGCTTTGACAATGTGTGTGTCAGAGAAATGGGGGCAGCAGTGTACTTGCTGTGTGCCGGGCACACGCTCCCTGAAACGCTGAGGCAGCCCTTGTGTTTTGCTGCACTTCCTCCATTCATGTGCAGCTGGCTTCACATCAGAATCCTGCTGCTTGAAGGAGACTTCTTCGAAGCTTTTAGCCCAATCAGGCTTAGGAGATATTTAAAATAACTGCAATATGAAAGCTTTGGACTGGGAGTCACTTTATAGCTCAGTTTTCCTTTGTAACTTTCCATGCTGTATCTCATTCGGTTTGTGCTTTTTGGTGTTTTGGGTTGGTGTTTTTTCCTTCTTTTTGCCTTTAGGCCCCCTGTGTTTATCTGAAATGTCTGCTACAGCAGCGTGACTTCCTGCCGCTCTGAACTCCGAGTGTTTCCTTCCTTTAACTTGACCTCCGTGTAGTTCTTCAGCAACAACAGTCTTGATTTTTCTTTCTTGTGCAGCTCACGTTCTTACCCACAGACTCACAGAACGGTTAGTTGGAAAGGACCTTTGGAGGTCATGGTCATTTGACCACCTCCAACGTGAAGCAGGACTGTTGCCAGCACAAGACTGAGTCCATCATAGCTTCATCCAGCTGAGTCTGAGACCTCTAAGACCTACTAACCTGAAAGTGAAAATGCAAGGTGTGTGGTCTGGGACTTCTGATCTTTAGTGTCGAGTGACACAAATATTCCTGAGGAACCTTTCCTTGCTGGTTTCACCA
>NW_008824109.1:1332720-1336887 GCF_000699105.1 Pygoscelis adeliae | reverse complement strand
ACAAAGAGGGTTTCATCATAGCTAAGTGAGTAGTGCTCTGTATTTTCGGCATGATGACAAGAGAGCTGTTAAGTTCCTCTAGTATGGTGCATGCAGGTTTTATCTCCCATTTGACAAAAGGTGGAACAGTTTTTGCTCTGGGTTTGATACTGCTATATAGCTGTATGGTAATGTTTGATCCAACTCATATATAGCGAAGGGACTCCGTCCCTTTTATTAAATTCTCATAGTTAGGGAATTCTGTGCAGTAGAAAAGGGTAATTCAGGGCTGTCAGGTTAAAGGAAAACTTTCTATTCTTGTTTCTGAAGATGAGGGCAAAATTGTATTCATCAGTGTAGTTAACAGAAACACCAGGGCTGAGTATGGCTTATAAAAGATAATGAACCACAGTGTCAGAGTCTCTAAACACTTAAATTAGTTGCCTTGTCCCTTGTGCCCTACTTAGTTTGAATGGATACAGCTCATCTGTCGTCTTCGCTATTTTTTTTTTCCTCCCCTACAGTTAAAACCCCCACAATCATACGTTTGCTGCTCCCACTTCAGAGTTTCTTTGGCTCTTGATTTTTGCAACGGACCTCTTATTTCAGGCTAGTAGGCTGTGACTTTGGGAGTAGAGAATTTTTACTTGCATTTTTGAAGTTTTGATTGTGCTTGATTTTATGGCAGCCTAAGTGAGATTTTGTGCAGATACAAAGCTTCTGGCAGCAAGTTATTTTCATATAATAACTCTTTCTCAATGTAAATGATAACATTTTACATGATGGTTTAATATATATGCTACTTAGATTAATATTCTTTTGAAGACTAAGGGATGTTCCAGAAGATGCTCATGGAAACTGTATATTCTTTCTTTGAATTCAAAATGCATTTTGTATTTGCAGATTTAAAAATTTTATTCTTGAACTCACTTTTTATGTCCATCTTTGTTGTTTATGGCTGCCTTTTGAGCAATTTCATTTCATACCTTATAAAATTTGTTAATTCTTTGGCCTGGACTATGCTGCTGATAGAGTAGGGTGAAGTTACAGAGTTGAGGTGTGCTTTGTTGCTAGCAGATCCAACTTAATTCTTCCATAAAATCATTAAAGTCTCACTTGAAATGGGGGCAGGTAGCCCTAGGGGGTGTTTGTTTCAGCTATGATGGCTACACTCTGCTTTTTTCCAGCTTGAGTTCATTCCTGACCAGTTTTGAACAATTGTTCTGCTAATAATTGTCCTGCTAAATTTGTTTTTCTTCTGCTTTTTGTATCCCATTACCTTTACTGTTGTGCAGAGAACAGTCATATTTCCTCTCAAATTTCCTTCTTCTGAACTGAACAAGCAGATTTTTTTCTTTTTGTCTGGACTTGTATTTCTTTTTGTTTTGATCTGTCAAGTTCAGTTTTATAATAATGCGACCTTGGATTTTACATTATTTATGTTAAGAAAGGAGTGGCCTTAACCTCTCCCAGATTGCCAAGAGGCATGGCGTAAGATTACTGTGTTAGAAAGCCTCAGGAATCTCCAAATTACATTTTGTCACATCATTATAGAAAATGAAAATGGCTTCTTAGCAAAATGTTCAGCTGAATCCAGAGGGATTCTTGGCCCCAGCTGCACTTGGAAAGTTATTCTTTTGTAAGGAAGGAATGCGTGTTATTTTTATTTTATTATTTTAATACATATTTGCATTTCCCAGAAACATAAAGAAGCCCAGCCAAAATGATCAGTTACCTCCGAAATGGTTTTTATTAAAGACAGGATGTCCTTTGCTCATCCTAGATCCTGAAAAAGGGAGAGTATTTAGCACCTGCGGGACCTAAAATGTCTGAATGCAACCAGCCTGGTCTGCCTGCAGGGCACCAGCAGTAGAGCAATGCTCAGCTTCTCTCTCAGCAGGGGAAACTCCTGAATCATCCTGATGAAATTCAGAGATTATCAAATTAAATTCCCCTTTCATGCCTGTGTTTAAATACAGTCTGCAGCCCGGTGTCTATAAAAGATGTACATTCTTTCAGGACGCTTTAATATTTTGGTGTGGCTGTGATGTTTTCTATTGAAAGCCTGATGAGAGTGCTCTTGGGTGTTTGCTGCCCTTGACTGGTCTCGGTGACGCAAGTGATGCTGTCTCCATGACAGCTCCAAGTTTACCACAGAAACGATGAGACACAGCATCCCTGCAGGGTGCTTGTAGCTAGCTTATTCCCGTGGTCCTGTAACTGCTGTACTGAGCCGGGGGTTGGGGAGAAGGTGAGCCCAGCTGCAGGGCGCAGGGGCAGCCTGGGGGGGAGCTGCCCAGGGCCGGGGGAGAAAAAAGGCTGTAGGGATGGGTGGGCTCAGCCAGGGGTGGCTGGCTCTGCATCCAGAGCAAAGCCCGTGCTCACATGCTATAGGATTCTTGGTCGCTGGTGGTTTTTTTGTTGTTTTTTTTTTTTTTTCTTTCAGAAGCTTTAAACAAAAAAAATCTTCATGAGAGGAATAGAATTACTTCAGGTCTGTCCTCTGTAATGCTTGTGAGGAGGGTCTGAGAAATGATCTCAGGTTTGCCACAGTTAGAGGTGACCCAGGTGCTTCGGGGTCAGTGCTGGGGGAGCCCAGGGGCCCAGCCTCTGGAGCCAGTAAGGTTTAGAAGCAGTCTGGAGGATACTGAACCTCCTGAGAAAGGATGAAGACCTGCAGATCCTGCCGAGCAGGTCTCGCACTTGCTGTGCAAGGCTCCTAGGCCTGATGAGCCTCATAGTGCAAACTGAAAAGGAGCTGCAGGAGTTCGGGGATACTGCAGTAAGGAGTGTGGCTGTTTCCACCCTGGCTCTGTCTCCTTTTGCTTCAGTCTGTCTTTGCGTCAGTGCATATTTGAGGTGTAAAAAATAACAAGCAGTTCCACTACTTGCATTTATAAGAGGCGCAGATGTTGGCTCATCTGTGGCCCAGTGAAAATACGCCAGTGTTCTTGCAGAAATCTGTGGGAGACTTGCTTGTGGGTGGTGATTTTTTTGTTTGTTTCTCCTCCTTGTTGTGGAAGGTCAATGCAGCATCAGTTTTCTCCTTTATCTCTGTTAATTGGCTGGTAGCAGCGATAGAACTTGGTAGACTCAACTTAAAAAGCAACACAGCATTTAGAGAGTTTACTGGAAAATGTTGTGAAATGGTGTCTATAAGTGGCCATATCAGTTTATGAAAGAAGCTGAGGTGGGATGCTTAAAACTATTTAGTCAGTTTTGGCTCTTGTTAAAACTTTCGGAGTTGTTATAGCCAGATGTGTTAAAAATGTGCATGGGACAAAGTTGGTAGTCTAACAGTATGGTTTCTTATTCATTAATACAGCTGAGAAAAGCACTACTTGCCTGAGACTTTACCTATGTTATTTGATCTAAAAAGATCCTACTTTTGTCTGCCTTGAAACCTCGCTTTTCTTGTAGTGGTTCATTATGTGATAAAATTGTTTAAAATTGTGTATTTGAAGAAAGCCTCTATATTAGATGTATGCAAGGAAAATGTAATACAAAGCAAAGCCGGTACCATTTTTTCTCTTCTGCTAACATAGATATCTCTTAGTATTAGGAGTCTTCTCTCTTAAAAAACAAACAAACGACCCCCCCCAAAAAAAACAACCCAACAACAAAATCTTACTTTTCCAGAATGAGTTTGTCTTACGAGGTATTTATGGTTTGTGAATTGTGCAAAGTGATGCTATTGTTGTCTACCTGGACTTTAGTAAAGCCTTTGACACCGTCTCCCACAGCATTCTCCTGGAGAAGCTGGCGGCTCACGGCTTAGACAGGTGTACTCTGCGCTGGGTCAAAAACTGGCTGGACGGCCGGGCCCAGAGAGTTGTGGTAAATGGAGTTCAATCCAGTTGGCGGCCGGTCACGAGCGGTGTTCCCCAGGGCTCAGTATTGGGGCCAGTTCTGTTTAATATCTTTATCAATGATCTGGATGAGGGGATCGAGTGCACCCTCAGTAAGTTTGCAGACGACACCAAGTTGGGCGGCAGTGTTGATCTGCTCGAGGGTAGGAAGGCTCTGCAGAGGGACCTGGACAGGCTGGATCGATGGGCCCAGGCCAACTGTATGAGCTTCAACAAGGCCAAGTGCCGGGTCCTGCACTTTGGCCACAACAACCCCATGCAGCGCTACAGGCTTGGGGAAGAGTGGCTGGAAAGCTGCCTGGCGGAAAAGGACCTGGGG
>NW_008824109.1:1321320-1332396 GCF_000699105.1 Pygoscelis adeliae | reverse complement strand
GTTGTCAAGCATTGGAACAGGCTGCCCAGGGAAGTGGTTGAGTCACCATCCCTGGAGGTATTTAAAAGACGTGTAGCTGTGGTGCTTAGGGACATGGTTTAGTGGTGGACTTGGCAGTGCTAGGTTAATGGTTGGACTTGATGATCTTAAAGGCCTTTTCCAACCTAAATGATTCTATGATTATATGCTGTCTTTGTAATTCAAGACTCAGTATCGTTGGGCAATCAAAGAGAGAAATATGGTTTGTCCATACAGCAAGGCTTATTTTTTTACCACAGTAGAATAGAAATGCATGTTTTATGATTCTTTTACTGTCCTTATGACTTCAACCTTGGAAAGACAGACATACAAGTACTGGTAGTAAAGCAAGCTGGAACGAATTCTTCCAGTGTTCTACACTATACTGCAAAATGTGGCTAGGGAAGGGGATAAAATTAACAGGTTCATAAGCACTGGACTGACTGGCCATGCTGGGCTTTTCTGGGTTTTCCATTTGTTTTCTTCTTGAGGAAAGAAGCTGCTAAATAAACTGGCCTTCATCTCTCTCTGTAGGTGAAGTCTGTGATAAATCTGCTGTTTGCTGCCTACACGGGGGATGTGTCTGCACTCCGGAGGTAAAAATCCGTGCGGGGTTGGGGATAGGAAAGCTGCTTATTTGGTACCTGCTGCTGTTGTTTACTTATGAATATGCACTGTGTCTGTGTTGGGGACATCCGAGCTGCACTGGACATAGAACATGTTCACCCAAAACCCAACCAAACAAAAAACCCCAAACCTAACCATCAAAAAGGTACCCTCACACTATCCTGAAATCCCATTGTTTTTCCCTTTCTTTGGATCATACTAAAATAAATTTCCTCAACCAGTCGTTTTGTAGTGATGGCAGAAAATCCTAGCTGTGCTCTTGCCTGCTTTATAATTCAATTCCGGAACCGCCACAAAAAATCAGGCTGGAAAATGTACACTGTTGTTGGAGGGGTTAGGAAATCTAGCTTTGCTTTCTAAATCTGGAGTAGAATCTGGCAATGTTTAAAGTAATAATAGCAAGAGACTAAATAAAAATATTAATGAGGCTAGAATGTACCTGAATATAGTTAGTGGCTGGGAAAATGTGTATAGTTTAGCTGCTGCCCCGGAGCACTGCAGAGTGATGAAACATCTCTCCCAATACCGTAACGCTGTTCAGGATTTTCAGACTTGGGAGTCCTTCCTGGGTTTCCTCAGCTGGCATAAATTTACCTTGCCTTATATGACTTAGCTTGTCCCTGTTAGATTTTAAATCGGCTATGTTGACTATTGCGAACCCTGCAAAGACATTTTTATTTTATTTTTCTTTATAACAACTAGAGATCGGAGAGAAAATTAAGCCCCTATATTATTTTTAGAGCCAAAGTAGTAAGGGCCCCTTTTGTTATAACTGAAGGTAGGGTGTGCTCTTGATACTGTTTACATCCTCTTGCAGCAGATGTTTCAGCATTTTAGCATAGGGGTGTTGTTCCATGCTAGTTTTGTAACTTGTTTTAATTGTGTAAGACTTCTTTGTAATCGTGTTGGTTTTTTTTTGGGGGGGGGGGCGGGTTTAGATTTGCTCTGTCAGGAATGGATATGGAACAAAGAGACTATGACTCACGAACAGCCCTGCATGTAGCAGCTGCAGAAGGTAATGTTTCCTCATACGTGATTTGCTATCTGTTAATGGAATGTGGTCAGTTTTCTTTACAGTACCTTCACTCTATATATGCATACCTGCTTTTTAAAATTTTGTATGTATATATGTGTACACATAGATACATATAAATACGTACACTCACAATCCTACTTTTCTTATAGGACATGTGGACGTTGTTAAATTTCTGCTGGAAGCATGCAAAGTGAATCCTTTCCCCAAAGACAGGTGAGTGGTTTTATTGCCAGTTTGGAGGAGAGATGCTCTAATAGCATCTCTCTAGCCCCCATGAAGAGAGGTATCAATTAAGAGTGGTACACGTTGAGCCAGTACACTGAAGCAGAAGGAACAGGATCCTACTGGTTCTCTGTAGGTTCCGCAGAGCAAACAGGAATAAAAAAAAAGGTGAACCGTCAAAACCATTATTTAAAAGGTGGTGCTCAGCTTACAATGTATTTTCACGGTTACTGAACTTAGTGTGGTCTGTGTGCTTAATTACTATCACAGAATGTAAAGCACTAGATTTTGGGTGCTTTTGGCTCTGTACTTACAGCTGATCTTAGAAATACTGTGCTCCTTCCTGTAGGTGGAATAACACTCCTATGGATGAAGCTTTACATTTTGGACACCATGATGTTTTTAAAATTCTTCAAGAATATCAGGTCCAATACACGCCATCAGAGGATTCCAACAACGGAAAGGAGAACCGAACGGTTCACAAAAATCTAGATGGCTTACTATAATCATCTTCAGCTAGATCCTAAGAATCAAATCACTTACCTATTTAATTGTGGTATCCATAAGTAATGAAGAGCGTGTGTGTTTCTATCTGATAGTGGTATATATTTTACAGAAGTCTCTGTTACTTCAGTGTTATGTTGCAGGAGTTTCTATACGCACAGGACAAATCCAATCTCTCTCAAAAGAAACAAAACCAACTAAGAATCTCCCTCCATAATGTGAGCAATATTACCTCATGCTGCATATAATTGATGTATAAAAATATTTAGCTGTTGTTGGCTTTACTGTGCACTACTTAATTTATTTTTGTGTTCTATGTGAACTCTAGTCTGTGGTCAGGAATTTTTCTGCTGAATTTTTGTTTCTATAGCCCTCTGTTTCCAGTATGGCCAAGATGAGCCAGAGTACTGTCAGGTATGAGCATCAGTGGGGTTTTTCAAAAGCTGAGGATGCTGATGTAGATTTAGGCTGGGTGTGTTAAGTAAGGATCCACATTTATCTTTGGGGAAAAAATAATAATAAAAAAAAAATTTCCACACAACTTTGTTTACATAATATAAATATCAACAGAGTATATAGGTGACAGTTGTCAATGGTCTAGGCTTGTTCTTAGAGATAGTTGTGTCAGGGAATCTGTTTTAAGGTTTGTTTGACCAAACGGCATAGGGGAATGTGACTTGTAACATCAAACGGTGTTTAGTGGGTTTTTTTGTTTCTGTTTTGGAAGCGTTTCTTTCCGTTCCCTTTGTCTCGCCTCCCTCCTCTCTCTCCGTGTTCAGCTGCTAAAGTACTTCCCCGTCACTGGGGAAAGCGGGTGCTTCCACTCTATGCAGCCGTGTTCCTCGCAGGTATATTTGCACTATAGCAAGCCTTGACAAGCTGCAAAAACCCCCTTTTGGGCTCATGGGTGGTGGTCTTGGCGGTTGCACCAGGAGCCAGCGAGGGGAATGGAAGCATGTGAACGGCAAAGTACTAAACCAAATATTACATGCAAATCTGACTTAGTTCAGGCTTGTAATAAGGAACACGGATGCAGTGAAACAGCTTTAAGGAGCACAGAGCCAATCAAAGCGTGAGGAGAGCAGGAGATAAGCCAAATTTTGGGGTATGTTCTCTTCTTGCACTGCCATCAGCCAGGGAGCAGGATATTGCATCAGTGGGATTCCGCTGGTGCAGAACAGGAGTTCAGCACCAGGAGCACAAGTAGGTGATATCTTTTGTGGTGAATGGTGGCATTTATTGTCTTGCCACTGAAGCCAGCTTGGCACGTGCCCTGTTGTGGGAAATGCAGATGCAGATATTTGTTGTTTGCAGAAGTACAATATTACCACAGTTCCCTATCCCGTGTGCAATTACTTCTGGCAATACCGTGGCATAAAACCTCAGAAGTGAGCAGTCACTAAAAGTTAAGAGTTTGATATTCACAAAGCACCACAGTTGTTGGATGTAGGCAAGAATTTTAGCACAAGAATTTTAGGCAAGAATCGTTGAGCACATGGAAAAGGAGATTGTGCTTGAGAATTGCGTATATGTTTGGTTTTTTTGTCCTAGCATGTAAGTGTACAAGTCATTAGTAGATCTCAAAGTTCAAATTTTCTGTGTTTAGGCACCAAAATCCTCCTGAAATAATGCCCAAATTCTTTCTAGAATGGCCCAAGCACTTTATAAAGATGATCTGAACAACATTATCCTCCTCTTGCAAATGGGTACACTAAGGCATAGGAAGAAGTAACTTCTCCAGAGTGACCCAGCGGGTCAGTATAGTTGAGAACAAATCCTCTCGAGTTCATGTACAGTCTCTCGTTGATAGGCCATACTGCCTCCCTGTAGGGAGGACAAATCGCATGGAAAAGTGCTTGATACTCATCACAAGCAGTGACTGTCTTCATGATGATGAAATCTTGGAAGAGTCTGAAAGTCTAAAGCCCTGAAATCACATTTCGAAGCTGGCTGGCATGGTTATCAAACACTTTTTCTCAAGAATCTTACTGTTCTTAAGCAGCTTTTTTTTCCCCCCTTCTTTTTTTCTGAAGATCAGCTGTTTTTCTGAAGGCTTTTAACCCGTTCTTTTCACGTCCTGTGTCACAGCCACCTTGGTTCTAATCAAGAACTAAATGAAATGGCCTCTGGCTCTTTACTGAACCACGTCGGTCACCGAGTAGCACAAGGCCTCTTCTCTGCTGCACCCTGAACCAAATTCCAACATGCTTTCTCTGGCAACAGATCTCTCAACTGTAGTGTAGCGGAGTATTTTCAGATGGATTCTAGTTTAGTGTCCTGTATCTCAGTGCTAATCTGACTGCTTCCGTATTTTTTTTCCTATTAAAACGTATCCTTTAGCTTCTCAGAAAAATACCTGATTTAGCTTTATTTAACTGAAAATTGCATTGCTCAAACTGGCATTTTTAAAAGATAAGTATAGTATTATAGAATACACATATATACAAGAAACCAAAAGAAGGCATTTTAGCTGAGTTAACATTAAAGATCATGGCTGTCCCTAAACTTGATGCTTTCCTGAATCATACTGAGTGCTTTTAGCCGGTCTTCGCTTCAGTGCATTTTTGCTGGTTAGTTTTAGTATTTTCTCATTGTGAGAAGATGCATTATTTTGTAATGTCCAATTCAGCGATACAGCTATTTAGACATGGCGTTATTTATAAATATAAATATATGCAGTACATTGGTTTGGCTGTTTATCATTCATGACACTGACATGTAGATTTCAGCGTAAATAGCTTTTGGTTATCTTATCAAACGCTGACTTCCTTATGCTCCAAAGAGGATTCCCCCACTCCTTTGTTTTTATGTCATATGTTTCTTCTGTATCACAACCTAAAATCGTTAAGCTAACTTAATGCTTTGTACTCCGAAATATTGTGATAGTCTTAGCATTAATTAGCCTATCTTTGTGAATAAAATGTATTGTACCAGGTTTTTTTTGCTTCAGAGCTGGACTATCAGTGACTATACTTACTGGCGGTGTACTTCTGGTCATTGTAACTGACTGGGCTGATCTTGACTTTTAGATTCTGTGTTGTGGGGAATGGACGGTGATGAATGTATTTCTAGCAGTTTCCCATGAATGAATCTAAACTTGAGCTGTACTGGTTCTGAAAATGAAAGTTATTTATTTTAAGAAATAAAATCCAGATAGTGTTGCTTTTTACAGCATAATAAATGGAAATACCAAGATGATGATGACAGTGGTGGTTTTTATTGGTTATCTATGTGGCTGCTGTTGAAATAAGCCTTCAGTCCAGGAAAACCTAGTCTGGTCATTTCCATTGTGCAAAGCTTACAGGAAATGAGAATGAGTTTATCTGCTCTAGCTGCCTTTTTTTGGTGGTGTGTTTTTTTTTTTAACCTACACTTCTAGAGCTGTGTCCTTTAGAGCTGGCTGCTTTTTGTTAATGTTGGAATTCTTAAGTGGATTGGCCATGTGCCCTCAACAGCTCTAGCTTTCTCTTGCCTACTCTTCACTCCTGCTATCTGTCATCTCACCAACAGTTTCTTTCCTTTTATTATTATTCTGTCTGTGTAGTTAATGTAAAAGCCTGACAAGCGTGAGACAAGGGATCGTGTCACTTAATAGCTCCAGAGAAAAATGATGCACTAGTGGGCCAGCTTCATAGCTCACAAAGTTTAGCTATAGATCAGTTACCCTACTGATCAACTCAAATTAGAAATTCAAGTCGAGTTTATTGAAGAATAAGAAAATAAGAAGAATAAGAAAAAAAAATCAGTGATGTGATACGAGCAATAATAAAAAAAAAAATATTCTAACAGCCACCTTCTAAGAACTCTGTAATTGCAGGACTGACCTGCAACAATGCAGTGAATTAAAAGCATCTGTATTGCCTTATGCTTCAGAGCTGTAACTGTTCAGTTGCACAAACAAGTTTAAAATGAGATATACAGTAAACTATCGGCAGACACATCTTTATAGTAGAAGTAGCCAGACAACAAGAGAGAGGACAAAAGTGTCAACTGACAGTTCCATTTATTTAAAATGGCAAAAGACTATTCCATCAGGGAAAAAAACATCGCTTTTTAGAACTGTTGACCATGTAAAGACAAAGCCATGAATAAGGCCATTGCTTTCAATCTCACAAGAAAACTTCACCCTGGTCGATAAAATTGAAGTATAGAATGAATGAAAACAAACTGTTGCATATAGACCATGAGTACAAGGTATAGCTCAAGAAACAAATACTTGATTTTTGTATTACAATAAAGACACACGGTCAGCTAGTTATAATAAGATAAAGGCATTAAGTCACCAGTTGGCATATTCTGTAGGGCTCTTAACCTCAGTAACTCAGGGCACCAAAAATAAGTCAGTTTAGCAATGCCTTCCATTTAAATATGTTTGTTACGTGCTCTAGGTCCTTTAAATTTTCTTCCTCTCAAGCTTTTGCGGGGGGCACATCAGTCTTCCTGGGCACAACACACTAAATTGAACCAGTCATTTTCTAAGCAGCAGCTGATCGATCTAGCATTTCTGAATGGTAGTTAAGTAGCTCCGCAATCCCTGTGCGTCACACTGGCACTGGGAATAGATAGCAGTGGGTTGAGAAGCTGCAGTAGCAACTGTGTCACAGACGGGCTGAGGTTGGAGGGACCTCTGGAGGTCACCGTATCCAACCCCTCTGCTCAAGCAGGGCCACCGAGAGCTGGTTGCCCAGGTCCTGGGCAATACATGCCCTTAGTCCAAGAGACCAGCTGTTTAAGACAACCTTCCCTCTTAACTGTAAGTTGTTAATTATCTTCAAACATGCTGAGAAACAAACCTGTTCCTCCTCTGGTGGAAGCACAACTTCATCCTTTAAGTACTAAAGATTGCATATCCTGCAGCCATTACTCAGTTTAACTTCTAGCTATTCAAATCAACAGTTAAATAAATACCCTGGTTCATACTGCATGAGAAAATTAAGTTCCATTCCACCTGTTATAACCTAAATGGGGCATATATTATTGTGAAAGATACGAGTGACCAGATCCTCACCTTGGTAGATAAAGCACAGTGAGTAAAAACATACTCCAACCCCTTTTGCACTCTTTTAAGGGTAGGTTCTCATTTTGTCTGATACTGCTGCTAGGCAGCATGATTGCAGTCTGTAGAGGCTTTAGTCTTGATTGTACATGTTGAGTTGCAAGCTCAGCATGTGCCAACACAGCTTTAAGGTGGTGTCCTAAGAAGTGCTCTTTATGAGAAAGATTGTGCTAAACATCCTACACAAGACGACCTTGCCTTAAGAAACAAGCAAAAATGAAATGCAGGTCACGTTTTTGGCTTATGTTCTATCTGTACACCATGCCCTTAGAAAAGATAAAACCAGGACAAACTTCAGCAGCACATGGATTCAGCGTGGCATACACCTGCAGAGTGTTTCTCTTCTCCTTTCTGTGATGCAGATGAGAATTCAAAGTTGCGAAAGTTCTTCAGAAGTAGTTACGCAGAAGGTGCAAGCTTTCTGAACAGAACCTCCGCAAAAGAACTAGCTTTCCTTCGAAGCCTTCCATGTGCAGCCAACTGTTTTAAACATTACATTTAACTAATTCCCTTAAACAAAAAATGCATGTTTCCCCCATCGCTCCTGCTGAGGACCTCCCATTCTTATCCTCCTCTCCTCCTCCACTCTGGCATGGTATCTCACTAACTGGAAATTCTTTAACAAAGAACTTCTAAACAAACAAAGTGCATGTAAGGAGGCTACTCAGACTGCAGTTTATATTCCTATTAGTTAGAAATTGCTACTGGACCTTCAGGTTGAGAAACCAAAGAATTGAAGTGAAGCCTGTCACCAAGTCATTGACTGCAGAGCAGGATGCGTAAGCTAATCAGCTGCGTTAATGGTGCAGTAAAAAGCTCAAGCTTTAAGTTGAATATGCTGAACACATCTGCAACAAGAAAAGTAAATGTCAATTAAACAAGCCAAGTAAAGCCCTAATACTCTAGTCTTTGCTAACCACAGAGCACAACCGGGTCCTCCCCAAATAGCACCAGAGTCACATCTTAGGATCAAACTACCATGGGGGAAAAAAAAAAGCTATGCTTTAATTTGGGATTTTTTTCTGAAGTACACCCTGAAAGGACGACACTGCTCTGTTAACAGGCAATACCTCGCCAGCGTCGGCAGGGCAACGCTTCCAAGCTGCATCCCACCTGCTCTAGCTTCCCTCCCCACCCCAGGCCCCACAGGAAGGACTACAGCGTTACTCCTTCCTCCCTTCCCTCCCCCTGCGAGATATACTGGAAGCTTTGCTCTCCTGTTCTTCACCCCTGTCCCCACAAACAAGTGGAAAGAACAACTGATAGCAATCCCAGTCTAAGTCTGGATTCCCAGCTTTTCCTACGCATTTGGAGAGATGCGTTCTGAAGTGTTAGCTTGTGTTAAGCGTCTGATGCATGTTTGAAGGGGAAAAAAAAAAAAGGAAAAAAGCAAGTTCCGGCTCAACCTTCCCGCAAAAGGCTGGTTTGTGCCGCAAAAGGCTGGTTTGTGATACATACCACAGTATCAATCTCCGCTGGGCCCACTATCCGAGACACCTCATCAAACTCTTCAGGAGACATGGGGAGCAGATTTTCTGGAGACTGGAGCCTGGAAGGGTGGCTAATAGAAGGAGAAGAGCAGGGACAAACCTTCACTAAAGAAGTGAGGCACAGCTGCGCTGCCATGTCTGGCTCTGAGTCCAGAAGGGCCACTAATGAGGTCTCTTGTTAAGAAGACCTAGTCTGTGAGAAATACACCATGCTTTGCAAAGCCAGCATGGCTTTAAATGAAAACTGGGACTACTCCAGGATCTACATTCTAATCAAACAAGTCCAACAAGTCTTTAAGAACTTGCATTTCAAGAAATTATTTGCCAGTACAACTACCTGCAAGTTTCTGGGGTTTTTACCTAAAAATGGTGTTTCAAACAGCACTGCATGAATGCGGTGTGATCAGATCCTCAAAGAGAAAGAGAGGAAAGATTTGACAGGGGCACCTACACCTTAAATATTGTGAAGAGAAATGAACTACAGCTAAAAAAATGATCTCTTCCTGGAAATCTAGCATTTCTGTGGAAACTTACACTTCAGATACAGAGATTAACTCAGTCTTGATGTAGCCGTTTCCCTTGGGACCATCCAAATCCATAGGCTCTGGTGCTTCAAGGGGGGGAAAAAAAAAAAAAAGAAAAGCTTGGGTTCTTTTTAGCAAGTTTACTTTGCATTGCCATCTTTATTGTACCAAAAATAGTCTGTGGCCCAGATAATGTGCAAGTCTCTCTCTCATGCATTTTACAGCACAATGGTTAATTTATTCCATTTTTTAGTCAGATTTTCCTTTTTGCTTTTCCCCTATGGAAAATGGGGAATAAAACCTCCCCTAAAGTTTGATGTAGCTGTATCAACACATCCTGCCAGGCCAACACAGCACTGTGTAATAGTCAAACATGAGTCGTGGTTCCAGCTTTTAATGGGAACCTACACCTCTGAAATATCTCACAGGCTCACATGAAAGCTGAATTAGAGGGCCAGTGACAATTACGTTTTCAGTTTTTGATCTGACTACATCTCATGCTGTGCCCCTTTAAAAACAGACCTTTTCTTAACCTGCTAAAGCTTAGGTGCCTATTCTCACCTTTCAGCTGAGCAGCACTCAAGCATGGATTAGGCTGCCAAGACGCTCAGTCCAACTGCTACCCTTTCTTTCTATGCCACAGAAATTATACAGTGCCAAAGTACCTCAAGAACAAACATCACACTTGCGCTGTATGAGCCATTTATAGCACTCACCCTCCTTAGGCCTGGAGTAGTATTTGCCAAAGGCATTGTCTTTGGGTATATCTGGGTACAGAAATCTCAGT
Organism: Pygoscelis adeliae; assembly: GCF_000699105.1. Lineage (NCBI taxonomy): Eukaryota > Metazoa > Chordata > Aves > Sphenisciformes > Spheniscidae > Pygoscelis > Pygoscelis adeliae. The sequence continues at coordinate 1,322,132 of NW_008824109.1, read as the reverse complement.
GGATTTTCAGGAATGTTTTCAGCTGCCATCACTTTGTAGTTGCGAATGATATCAGGGAAAGTAACAGCAGAAAGCTCCTTCTTGGTGTATGGCTCTACCGAATGGAACTGGGGCTCTGCAGATGAGAGAAGCAGTGACTCTTAAAGGTGGTTTCAAAGCTTTTTCTAAAAGCACCCAGAAAAGCTGCAGCCACTTTGACAAATTCAGAGGTCACGTGAGCAAAAAGCTTACCTGGATGACACCTACTGTGCTGCACATAAATATTTAATGACTCTCAAATGGGGCACAATTTTTTTGTATGGTAGGAAGGCATAATGGGGGGGGGGAATTTATAGTGATGGCTCTTGGTATGTTTTGTATTCAGAATGACTGGGATCACCTGTCTGTGGAAATTAACTGCAATATTTCATTAACTAATTCAAGTTGTGTTACCTTTTCAACCTTCTTCTAAATGACAGAATACAAACTCTATTGCCTATTAGGAAGTTTGAGCCTAATACACCACTTGGGGCTCTTACAAATCATAAAGAGAGACAGATAAAGCCTCCCTGAATGCTCCAAATACTATCACCCCTCTTTGCTCAATTTTTGGATGCCTCAGGTATGAAGGCAGCAAAGGGAAAGAAGTCATTCAAGTACATTCAGCAGTTTCTCTCTCAGCTGGTGTAGGTCTTGGGCTCATCCAAGTGAAGTGTCAACAGCTGCAGCATCCTGGCAGGTGGGGTTAAGTAGTATGAGAAGGGAAGAACCCTGATTGGATGCAAGGGAGATGATTGTATCTTTTTGCAGCTTTTAAGTCTCTAGGTTCCCTT
>NW_008824109.1:1299955-1321297 GCF_000699105.1 Pygoscelis adeliae | reverse complement strand
AACTGAAGAACAAAGCTTTTTGTCTGTCCTTCTGGAAACAGGAGGAAGGAGAACTGCTAGGAAAATGAAGTAAGTGAATGTCTGGTTTACCTGGGGAGAATGTGGGAAGGAAGGAATGAACAAACAAATGTGTTGGACCGTGAGTTAAAGAAAGCTGTTTGAGAAAGGAGTGTTACACACAAGGTGAAGTTGTAGGAGAGCATGATAGTATGGAGGGCTGAATGTAGTTGTAGTGAACTTTTTCTGAGAGAGAAATCTTTGATGGGGAAGGTGATATAGGTTTGGAGGGAGATGCAGGTATGTATTTGCTAAAGGTGCCTTGCTGAGAGACCCTAAGGAGGCAGGGAAGACAGCCTAGGCAGTTTGTCCTCAACAAACTTCCAGGCCAGAAGCAGTACCTGGTAAGTGTTACTAATCCTAGCTGAAACCCTGAACAACCCACTGGCTTATAAACTACACCAAGTAAGGCATGTGTCTGCTGTGGCCTGTTGCTTGTGAGGGTAGGGACTGCTAGGGTGGTGTATTGGTTCTCAGTATGAAAGAGAAGAGCATAAAGACAAAGATGTTCTTTGTTACTGACTTACCATTTTGAGATCCTTCTACCCAAGTAAACGTGATTGCTCCCTCTCTGCTGCTTTCACTGAATCTTAGTAAAAATGTTCCTGGACTCTGGTCCTTCAATAGAGCACGTTCTTTCTCTTTACTGATGAAACCCATGATGCAGCTGTAACATTAAAAAGAAAAAGCTGAGTTTACTCCTCAATGTAAAATCTAAGCTGTGCTGGGCTAGCTAGGAAAACTAAAAAGCTAAAGTACTTGTAAAAGCCTCACAGAAGGCTTTGTTCTATGAACAGCTAGGAAGTTAGCAGTAGGACTGACAGGCTGGAGCTGCCCTGTGGAAGCCATGAATCCCCACAGCTTCCCTCAGCACTGTTCCTTTTGCCTGGTGGCTTATACAATCATTTTCCTGAGCTCAGAATAAAAGAGATTGTCTTTTGCTGTCAAACCTGGGCTGTGGAAGCAGAAGTAAAGTTTTATGTGTGCTATGTGGACATATCCCAGCTAGCAGTTTTAATTTCAAAAGTATATTAAGAAACAGTTGTTTCTCTTCTTTAGCTGATGAAACAAAGTTTGCCAGCTACTAGATTGCATCATACAGATGTGGGGTTTGTTTTATTCCTTGTGCATGTTTTCTAGATGAGCTGTTAAGCTTGTGTGACTTCAACCCCTCAAATACACTATGCTCAGCAAATGTTGTGTAGGCAAGCAGGCCAGTCTGGTAATTTTAAGAAATGGATTGGTCTGAATAAGTACTGTGGAGGGAGTTGTACAAGCCAGCACTAGGGCATAACCCTGGTCAAACCCCAACTGCTTTTTTAAAAGGTCAGAATTTCTTTGCACTGCTGCTTATTCCTCAAAGTACTCCATCAATAACAAAGTTTTGAGTACTACTCAAAAAGTACTACTACGGTTCTTCTGTGCATTAAGTTAGGGAAAGTGCTTTTTGCACAAAACCTACGAAATAATCATGATTTTGCTTAGAAATTTCAGGTGCTGTAAGCTGTCCTGTTTTGTGGGGGTTTTGGGTGTGTGTGGTTTTTTGTTGTGGTTGTTTTTTTAAACAGCTTGCTTTAAGTAACAAATCTGTTTGGTAGCAAATGTACTGAGTATAATGATAGTCTCTAGTCTTCCCATCCCTCGAGTATTAAGAAAGGCAAGTGTTCCTGAGGCTGTAATACTTTTTTTTTTTTTCTCAAGGGGAATCTCTGTCCTAATGAATGCTGTAGTCTTGTCTCTTTCCCACGCAAGTATCTTTGCAGTTTGCAAGTTTTCCCTTTGGTTTCCCTTTTTGCCTTTCTAGAAAACAAATATCTGTGACTATCCAACAAAGCCAGCTGAGGGAGGAAAAACTAATAGTACTAAATCTCTGGCTTTGATTACATTCAGGATTTAACTTGCACCTCTTCTTTCTGTTAAACCCTAAACAGGGGACTGTTCTCATAACTGAGAGCAATGAGTAATGCTGTTCAAGACTGTATACTATCAAAGCCATACCGAAGCGGAACACCAAATGGGAGAGAACCACAACTCTGCTTCAGTAATGGTGGCAAAAGATCCTGCTGCACTGGAGTCCACTTAGCTAAGAAATATGCAGGTTTTAGGCAGTGAAACAAGGCTTGTACTATAAAGGGCTTTAACAGAACTCATCTGGAGCTAGGGGGTAATAATTTGAAGCCTGTTGCTGAATACAGCAAGACAGAGCAATCCTGCTGTTGTAGGTCCTGCAAACTCGTGGGATACTAGGATGCTCCACTATGAGTGCACTATCGACAGGGTGTCTTAATGTGGCTAAACCTAAAATGCAGGATTGTGATCCTGGCTGAACCTGTTTCTGGCAGCAATTACTTCTGAAATCTGCAATATCAGAATCAAAAATTTACTAACCAGTATTAAGGGGCAAATGGAACTGGTTTTCCATCAGGCAGAGTCTTACTAATTAATAATACTCTGTTAAAATCAGTAAAGACTACTGTCTGGACTCATATTGCAGATACAGAAGTTCAGTCTGGCTGCTGCCACCTAGAGGAGGCTCACAATGTTTGCCTGTGGAAAGGTTTTTTTGGGGGTTTTTGTTTTGTTTTTTTTTTTTTTAAGATGGATGATCACTTTATGACTTATACTTTGTTGTAGTTTAGTCTTCCCTGTCAAACACAAAAAAAGCTCTGTTTTAGGGTGTGCAAAGAACCTACTTATAGCAGGAGGAAAAAAAAATTGACGTTCAAAGCCCTGCTCTGTGACTTAAATGGGACAGCTTGGTTACCTGATGCTTTTGCTTTAAGCAATTGCCTTGTTAGAGACTTCCTCGCTACTAGAATTCATTTGCCTCAGATTTTTCTGGTTGCAAGTTCCACTTTATTGGATCCAAGGTATCTGCACAAACAACTTCACAACCTGAGGATGCAACTGCTAGCGTAAATGAAAGGTCTGAGGCAATGACCGCATCTTTGTTAACTTCACTCAAGTCTTACCCATCATTCCAGAGACACAGGAGGTGTTTCTTAATAAGCTCCAGGATTCCCTCAATCCACAGCCAAAAAGGGAAATTTTTATCATTTATATTTTCCTGAAATTCAGAATATGGAACAGCAGAGGTGGGAGAGGGGAGAACAGGGATAGAAACATGAGTTTTGTTGAGTGGAGAGGAAGCAAGCTCTCAACCCTACCAGCATCTACTTGTTCTTGTTTTTCTCCCCTTTTTCTTGTTTCCCATCATCCCCGTATTACTTATGATTTTTTTCCCCTTTCTGTTTCTCTGCTCCAGAAGGACAGAAACTATTGGGAATGAAGCATGTACTGAGTCCTAAGGCAAGAGGCAGTGTGAGAGAAATGCCTGCCCGAGCCTACAGTACCCACAAACGTGTGATCCATCACCTCTCATGCAACAACACTGGTCGAAGAGCAGAGAAAAGGCTCTGGTTCCTGCCTGGGCACTGTCCTTATTGGAGCTCTTGGACACCCAAACCATCCCATGGGGCTTTCAACCAGGCTGGCTAGCAGAACAGCTTAGAGACGCTTTCTGTTTAGGCTCAGATTTCAATTCCTTGTGACACGCTCCTATTAATGAACTTGAGTGCTTGTAGGTCACCAGAGCTTTACTCTTCCTCTGGAGTCTGTTCCTCTCTGCTGTCAGCTCCTGCTCATCTATACCAGTTTAGGGTCTTAAGCCAAAGAAAGCGTGAAGAGTCCTCCTGTCTTGCCGCAGCCAGGGTTCTGAAATCTCATGATGTGGCTCTCTGCTATCATGCTGACCCTCTTGGCTGCCCTGTGCTAATCCTCACCCTAATCCAGTTGCCCCTGGTCTGGGAAATGTCCTTCACTATGACAGAGAAGAATTGCTCATCTTGCTAGGTTTTTCTGATGCTTTCTGTAATAGTTAAAATGGAGAACTATTCTATTAATAGCAGTTGCATTAACAATAATGAAGATGCCATGTTTGAAAGATGCATTTTTCTATACAGTTTACACGGTTCAAAAGCAATCTCAAAATCATCTACTCCTTGCTATTATAAGCCCTTTTTCCTCATTCTGCTGCTACTTTAACCTCACCACCAAAACCTTCCACAACTATGTAAGCTCTAGAATAATTAGGGTACACTATTGAAAAAGAAAGCACCCTGGAAAAAAAACAAAACCAAAACAAGACAAAGCTCCCTCTTCCACCTCAATTATTTAAACTGAGTTCATACCTTGCAGAATCTTGTCCAAGGGATAAGGCCATCGTGAGATCCTCCACTTGTTGGCCCTGAACAGAATAAATTACTTCAGTCATGTTCCATAAGTACTTTCAGTCTTACTAAGTAACTTATAGCACCAAGTTCTGAGTGTTTATTTACAACTCTGAGCTGTTGGACTAAGAAAAGAAATGCAAGGCTACAGTATTTTCATGGCTAGTGCAGGGAGAGCTTGCAGGCTTCCCCTCCGGAGAAGTTCACTGCATGAGAATGACCAAATGTATTTAAACAGACCTTGTGTGATGGGAACTAACTCAGTTTCCTTCCTGGAAGCATTTTGAAACTGGCCAGTGTTAGGTGTAGCACAGCATAGAAAATGTCAGAATGGAGTCTTGCGTATCTCTTTTCCAGCAAAACAAGGAAACTGCAGTCCATAAGCTTTTCTGTAAGAGCTCAGCAGACCCTACGTCAACTTTCTGAGATCAAGCGCTTTCCTGTCTCAATTCTGGTGACTTGTAAGCTTTTGCCCCAGAAATTCTTGACTCCTAGGTCTGTCCCAACCTGTTGCAGTAGTTTCCCCCCTGCTTTCTTTTTATGTCAACAGTGTTTCATAACCACATCAAAACCACAAAGAAAACTTTATGCTGTGACTACAGTAGCTAGAGCTTTGCAGACCCTGACTGTATACAGAGTCAAATTCTTTCCATACTGATCATGCTATGGATTTCAATAAAGTCAGAAATATGCTGCTTCTCCCTCATCTCTCTAAAAATAAATTGGGTTAGAGAGCTTGTTTCTGATGCTGCTAGTGTTGGAGACCAAGATTCTGTCAACTTTCACATCACAAAAACAGCAGGTGAGTTGTACCTGGCACCCTATTAGATTCTGTGTCCCCTTGCACTGAGGGATCCTGAATATATAGTGTTTCAGCGACCTGGATTTTTTCAGTAGTGAAATACTTCTAGCTGTAGATGTAAGATTTAAGTAGCATCCCTACTGTTACCAGAGCTTGACAAAGAATCTCTGAAGTTCTGAAATGCAAGTTGACCATAGAAATATGTCAGTGTTTACTTTGTCCTTGTGATGCTTAATCAGACTAATAACACTTATTCTCCTTGCATAATTCTGAAAAGTAATCTGTTAAGTCAGTAAGCTTTTTGTCAGATCTTATGTCTTTGGGAAATTAGAGGAAGGGAAGTAGAGACTGGAATGCTGTACTTACCACCTAGACCCACTAATGTCAAAACCCTTTAAATATAAACACTTTGTGAAACTTAGATTAGTGGAATATACTGAATCAACAGTATTTTTATCTAGAGTCTACTATGCAAACTCAGTAGCTGTGTCAAGTGCCCTGCCTATGAGGTAAACTGACAAGGAGTTTGGAAAACAAAATTCATGGCTGATTAGGCTTTCACTAAGGAGTCTCATCTGGGAGATGTTCAATTTGACATCCTTCAATAATTTCATCATGTTTGCACCTTGATATTGCAACTGTGTTTATGCAGATAGAGTAAACCCCCACTGTAGTTGGTGGCATGCATGAAGTTAAAATTAATGTTAGAGATGGATTTAAAAAAAAAAAACCAAACCCAAACAAAATGCCAAGAAACATCCACTTCAAAGACTGACTAATACGTGTGCATTACTTCAGTAGCTCTTCAAAAGGTAGAAGGAGCCCCAGTCTGCACTGCCTAATGCATAGAACTCTTAAGTTAGAACTGCAGGTTTTTTTCATGACCTGACCTTCATTTGCAAACTCTACCATATTGAAAACTGGAAAATGCTTCATTGCTATAAAGTGATATTGTATGAGGGGGGGGGCAAAGGTGTGAGAGGAAATGAAAACTTAAAATAGATTGCAGAAAAGATGTAGAATTAGCTTCAATTCAAACAGGCGATCTGCTTGTTCAGTAGAACCAAAAGGTTTAAAGTAATGTAAGCAGACCGTACCAAGTAGCTTCTCTCCCAGCATGCTCAGTTGATCTGCATTAAGTCCTCTCTTTGTTACAGAAGAAAACTGCCAACTCAGAACTTCAGAAAGTTTAGACCACTTTGCATAAGGTGGATTCAGAAAGAAGGACAAGTTCTAAAATGGAAGGAAAAAATACAATCTACAGTTAATAAACATTGATTTTGGAATGCCACTTGAATTTACAGAAGTGTATTGCCAAAACAGAATGCAGACTTTAAGAATCGATGTCAGCTTAAGACAACTCTGGAATAGCAGGCTGCTATTCTGACAGGCACTCCTTACCAGGAAAAGCAGTCTCTGGGACTTTGCTTTGGACATGTCTTCTCCCAGTGTGTAGAATTCCTAGATTACTCAAGTGCACTGTATTTGAATTCTTGAATGTTTATTTGGCTTCTCACTGTGTACTGTATATGCTGAATACAATGCATAATATCCTTATGTGGGTTTCAAACATTGGTCTGTTTAGGATAGGGAAGTAAGTCATTCTGCTTCTACCTCTAAACCTGAAAGCCGTTAAGAGTCATCTCCATGGAAAAAATGCAGCAGCTACTTGTATACAGACAATGCTTGAAAATTACAGTATTTATGATATGGGGTTTTTTTTTGCAAATACCTTGGGATCAGTAGACAGCATGTTGAACCACAAGATAGAAGCCCATCCACTTGGAAGCTGGCTCACATTTGAGATCACAACAATGGGAAGGGATGTGGTCTGAAAAGGACACAAAAGGAAACGTGTCAGACTATCCTGTACCCCTGTTGCAGTCATCCTCTAGATTACCCGCAAACACATTTCTAATTCCTTGCTTGTGTGGTCTTAACTCTTTCACTTGAAGTTTGTATGTAGGAGAAAGTGTCAGTATGATGAAGTATTAGAAAGACTCAGGTGACTTTTGCCTGATAAAGACTTCAATTTAGTGTCAGTTATGATAGCACTGATAGTTACAGAGTTCATAGCATATTGCTTCTGAAATAAATGGAAACTGATACCTAGTGAGCTTAAAACACAGGGTTGGTTATCAGATACTTTACAAAGCACATCTACTCTATTTACTCAGATATTTGACAGCATTCTCACTGTATGTGTATATACAGAGATGTTGTGAAGTGTTATATATTTTTAAATAACTGAAAGTGTTTGATAGCTAAGTACTTAAAAAAAAAAAAGTTTAGATTGTCAGCATGAGTGACATACAGGAACTGAAGCCCATCTCTGTTTCATCTAAGACATACCTCTAGATCTACTACCAAGCCAGGCTGGCACAGCTGCGTCTCAAAACTCAGAGAGTGAAGTTCTTCTGTTACAATGAGAGGACCCTTTAAAGAAAAAAAAAAGTAATAAAAAAAGAAAACCTTTCAGGGACTGAAAATTGCCTGGGTGGGGGGTAAGGTGATTTATCATGGGGAGAAACCTTTTCTGCCCAGGGCTACTTGCTCTGGACCTCAGAAACAGTTTACCGGTCACAGTCAAGTGACAATGCTAATGTCCTAAAACTGCCCGTTAGAATGGGTACTCTCTAGGCACTTGGGGTTTTTTTTGGCTCCTACCCCAAAGCCACAGAAAAATCTGTCCTTGCCAGAAAGTCCTGTTAAAGCTGGGTACCAATGAGGGAAGAGTCCAGAGGGACACCATTCTGGCACTAGTTCTCATCTGTAGACACCTCCTACATGGATCACTTTCTAGAAACACTGAACTCCTCTCCTATTGATCTGTCATCCTTCACGGCACTGAGCAGAGCATTGTCTTAAATGCTTGAATGCCTTTTTAGTATTATGCAAAGGCTTTACAAACAAGGTTAGTGCTCCTTACCTCATTTGTTCTGCTTCCTGCATTTTTCTGTTCTTTCAGTTGCTGCAAATGAACAAAAAAACCCTGTCACTCATTTACCTCGGCTGCAAATGAAAAGTGGTAGGGGATGCAAATGTTTGCATGCTCTAGTTGCTCAACTGTATGCAAATTTGCCGCACTAGTGTCCAATCCTATTTGGTTCTAAGCTGTGGAAGCCAAAAGATTAAACCATAGGTAACTACTACTGCTTTATAAACTATTCATCTGTGAAAACTGATATTGCACCCTTACGTAATGCCTTTATGTAAGAGGCCTTATAAGAACAGAAGCAGTGTGAAATCAGGAAGGACCAGATGAAATACTGGTTTATCAAAGTACCCCTCTGAATTGGACAATAAACTCCAGACAGTGTCTGTTCTGACAATGAAGGGAGTAAGGGAGAATTCCATGACCACTGGTTCAGGACTTGCATCTTTCCTTTCCTGTTGTAATGATGAAACCAATCTGATTTATCTCACAATCTGCAGATGAAAAGTGTTGTATAGTCTGAAGTCACTGAATTTCTTGTAGCTGCCCTCTCCTGGACAATTTTCCTCTTTCAGTTTCAAAGCTCTTTAGACTACTCCAAGCTTTCCTACCTATGGGCCTTCCTTTGAAAGGCCCAAAACAGCATTTCTAGGCTTCTTTTTCTTTCTCCTCCAAAGAACTTATTGCAACATCAGCTGTATGGCCTTTCTGGCCCTATTTCAGTAACAAAAGCAATAGCATTTCAATTGAAATGGGCCAAATACTTCAGAAAGGGAAGAACAAGGAAAAAGGAGAGATGTTCACAGTTCCTCTTATACAAAAGTAAACAATGACTTCGATAACAAAAGCAATTTGTCATCTTCCTACCACACCCTTTACTGACACAATTAAATGGATGTGTCAATAAAAGAAAAAAAAATCCCCTACCAAGTGCCTGAATTCTGCTGCTAGACTTCCATTGGTAGATTCTTCCATGTTCATTACTTTCGTGTTTGTTCCCAAAATATTAAATTTCCTGAACCTTCACAAAGAGAAAAGAATTGAGTCTCAAATTGATTGAAAGAACCCAATATTAATATATCAAACTGTAATGCCACGTACCCTTTGACTGAGTTCTTCTCACTTACATCTCTGTCAAAAAAAAAAAAAGACAAAATAAAAGTATTTTAAAGATTCTGCCACAGACAGAAAATGTGGGTGTTTTAGTAGCTGAGAACTGGTAAAATGCTTCTGTGAAATCTTTTGTGCAAAAGAGGAGGCAATTGGTTCAAGCAGTCAAAATAAATATTGTGCTACACAGGCTATCTTTTACTGAGGCATAAATTTTGCTATGGGGGCTTTATAATCAAAGCAAGTCCTTCCTTTTACTACATAGGCTTTAACGCTCCCTCTGAGAAAAAAATTATATGGTACTGTCATTCTAAATCTGCTGTTAAACCGTACAACTTCTTGAATAAATTGCTGCATCACTTGAATCGGCTTTCCCGCCACTCTGGATTTTCCTGAGTTGCATTGTATCTGGTGCACTTCTCAAAGCCTCAGCTCCCACATCCACGTAAGAATTTCTTTTCCTTTCCTCCATTCCATGCAAGTTTCTGGACCCCAGTGCTGTTTCAAGTGAACAGAATGCCCCCTAAAGACTCAAATGAGAAGACGAAACTCACCTGCTTTCTTAAAAGCACAGCCCCCTTTCATGACCTTACAGCCACTGTTGTTATTTTGGAAAGCCTGTTACATTTCTTTCCTGGCCCTTAAAGCAAATGCTGAGGCCTTCTGTACTTTGTGACATGTCTCTAATGGCAGAGAGAGATTTAGAGCAAGGGTATGGGTAAGAAAAAGGGAGGCTGTACCTGCTGCCATGGAGAACCAGCCTGCTCCTGGCCAACTCAACACTTAAAATATGACTGCCTCTTGGATTTTTGAATGCAGGAACTGCTTATCATTAACATACACAGGGATGAGAAAAATGCAACGTACTTATCAAATAAAACTTTCACTTTCAAGTTGTAGTTCAATTCCTGCAATTTCACCAGCAATCTGGAAAGAGAAGGGTTTTTTCAATATTACTCCAGTTGCAAAAGACAGGTTCTCTTCTATTGCACTGCTTATCACAGGTATAACTAAGCTGCACAACTCAGGGCCACATATAGGCTCCAGGCTTGCTCCACACAAGATAGCATAGATGCAGTGACAGGATAAATCAGCAAGGTCTGTAGACACTGATCCCATGTCCTGATTTAGAGAGGGAACTAGATGGGCAAATGAGTTATTCTTTTGCATGACAAAGTGGTCTGCATGTGTCTGTTCTGCTGTTTGGTTGTGTTTCTTGTACACTCAATACCCCCCACTTTCTGATAAAGGGTAAAAGCTAAATGCAAGTTAAACTTTGCTAGAAGACATCCCCCTGCCACATGGCACCTTCCTCTTCCTCCTGACCTCAGCACTTAGGCTATACAGTAAGATGTGCAATCCTCACAGCTGTAGGAAGCCAATGACGTGAAAGCTTACCACAAAACAAGAAGGGGAAAAACGTACCTCAGCTTTACAGTAAACTGCACTCCTGTCTTCAGAACTAATGGCCTCTGAGGATGCGTTGGCATGCAAGGCTGCCTCTCTACCACAAAGGAGCTACAGAAAGAACAGATTAAAGGCACTTCATCAATGTTGTCTTTAAGGAGTAAGAAATTACATAAAAAGTGAACTTTAAAAGAATGGTGATTTACCAGTAGTACTGTACACTTCAGTTTCAATCTATAAGGAGGTCTGTGTGTCGGTTTCTTTCGCTTGTATCAACAGGGCTAGAAATATTGCAAGAATGAGGTGATTTCATAAGGTTTGGTTTTTCCTAAATACACGGATGGTGTGGTGAGAGAGTGCTACCTCAAACTTCCCTGAAAGCAAACAGCATGTAAACACTGTGATGTAACTAGCATAATCCAAGTGAGGAGTATTGCTTTGTTTGCCATTCCCAGTGCTTGCTAAATACTTATGGTGACAGTGCTATATAACAACATATGCTCAAGAGCTAGATAAGCTAGCTAGGATTTGATGAGGGCTAGCTAACCCCATGAAGCAAACTCCTGAGGCTAACCTGTTCTGATGCACCCCAAACTGTTGTCATCTTGGGCACCTTTTGTGTAGCACTGTGCTGTGTAGACATAAATCCTGAAGTATTTCTATTGTTACCAAGTCCTAGGCAGCATGGAGACTCTTCCTTCCACTGTACTCACAAGCAAGATAGATAAACAGCAGCTGGACTTCTACAACTCTTCCTCATTGCCTTAACTTCATTGAAAAGCAGCAGCTGTGTTTTCCAGTTGAAGATTAGTGGTCAAAGCATCTGACTGGGACTCTGGAAACCTTGGATTCTAGCCCACCATACAGGGTGTTACCTACTGTATCTAAGTCCCTGCTCCTATCTGCTAGTTTCAAGCCTTCTGCAGCATGAATTTTTGTCTACTGTATGTTTACGAAATGGGACTCTGATCTTATGTGGGGCAACTACCAGCTACAGTAACTTGCCTCATAGAGATGATACAGAGATAGGGCTGGCCTCCCTATGCTGGAGACAAAGAGGATGTGTCCAGAGACAAAGGGTTGGAGAATCTAATGTGTATTTATCTTGGGTGTAGCTTGGTGCGGATGGTTTCTTGCCTCCATTTACATGAACTTTGTAGGGCTGAAGCTTAAAGCAAGAAATGGATTAACAGACTAGGAGGTTGATTCTTTAACCAATGCATATTGTAGCGTAGCTCCTGCTAACTTAAACGATGACTGATCACAAACCCTTTCCATGGGCCTAAACCTGTGGAAACCCTAGCTAGGGTAAATCTCAAAAATGGTCATTTAGGTTAATGTTTGTGGCAAACTTAGGAAAATCTCAGAAAATGCAAAGTTAGTGTGCAGGAAATATTGAGGGAACAGAAGGGAAGGTGCTCTCCATGCATTTATTCACGCAAACACAAGAATACCCTTCTTGTCTGTTACCTCTGGATGAGTTGTTTGAAAAGACTGTATGTTCGGTCCTGCAGAACTTGTTTATTTTTTGTGATGGGATCAGGGTCATAGGTAAACTTCTGTTCCAGTTCCTCTAGCTTTTTGAGCTGCTGACGAACTTGCTGTAGACTTTCAGCAACAATGGTGAACCTACAATTACACAATCTTATTACTTTTAGCATGTTTTTGTATTGTAATAATGCTGAGACACCAGCCAGGTGACTGTCCCTAAGGACTAGGCAGTGCACAGAGAACACTTCTTGCTCATTGGAAATGTGGTGAGGTAACAAAAAATCAATGAAAGGTAGTTATGCTGTGACAGAATGAAAGTGCATAATATAAATAATTAATATATTTCACAGATCTGGTGTTCCTTCATAACACACTTCAAGTTCCTGTCCGATGCTGTCCTTGACTAAAGACTTACCAGTTCTGTAGCTGGTCAAGACAGGCATTGGGTGGGCCACCAATGCATGCAGTCTGTTGCCTGTGTTTCCACTCCACCAGCTCTTCATTAATGAGAGCACTCTGCGTGTGCTCTGTGGTGTTCAGCAGCTGTACTATCTTGTTCACCACTTCCTATAGAGAATATTAAATTACCCTGCTTATTAAAAATACTTCATACAGGAAAACTAAGTACTGTTTTAGCAAATGCTGTCTGTCTTGCAAAACTCTGCAAGGACCTCAAAGTAATAGTTCGTCAACAGCTGCTTTTTAGCTGGACTACTTGCTAGATTGTGTGGAGAAACAATGGAGAAACAAAGCATATTCAGTATTGCTGAATTCTGAAGAGTCAGTGTCTCACATCCATGTATGTCTGAAATGTGTATCTGGGATCACCCAGTGCTTGCTGAAGATTTAAGCACTGCAATGAGAGTGAGCACATTTAACTCTAATATAGCTGCAAATTTTTTAATCAGTTTTTTTCCTCAAGAGTGTGACTATTGATATGACACCTTTTCTCTCTCACTTTTCTTTTAGCTTTACCTGACAGCTTGATAAAGGTTGCTAGAAGAGAAATAAAACTGCTTACAGAGATTCTAGATTTTCAGTCAGGATGGAAAGAATGAAATCTTAGTTCAACTGATAGTAGTAGAAAAGTTTTTTCATTATATAATGAAAATTTGTTACGTCAACCCAATGAAAATGAACATGCGTTCAAAATGAAGTCCTGTTGCCTTCTGAAAGAAAACTTGAGTGCTACCTTTCTCTTGAGGTCAAGTGATAAAAACATCTTCTTGAGATTCATCTGTTCTTTCTTATATTCCTCCTGTGACACACCGTTGGACTCATGCTCTGTAAAGTAAGTCCAAATTGTGAAGGTGAGGTTGAAGGAGCGCTGAAGTATGGGTGAGGGAAACACTGGGGGGAGAAGGGGACCTGCCTGGCTAATGTCAAGTGAAGTATATCTTTAAAGCTTAGGGGAGGAAATATTTACTGCTTCCTAGATTTTTTTGATTCCTCCTCTCCTCCTTCTGAAAGGACAGAGTCTATACTTAAAGCACTAATGCAAGGAAAAGCCACTATCCCAGTAAAGTAATTGAGATGTGAGTTTGCTTGCTTTTTAGAGCAAGAACCTGATTTAAAATAATGATTATATTGTGTAAAGATACACACTGAGCAATTTGTTCTCCTGCTGACTTCAGACATGAACTATTCATATTACTTAACCTGGTGACAGAAGCTAAATTTCAAGGGAGGATGTTTACAGCCTCCTGAAGGTAGCCCAGGCTGACAGATCCTACATAGTAGCCCTAGCTACCACCTCTGCTGCCTGCTGACCTTATGTTAGAGGTTCCCGTCTGCCTCACGGAAGCGCTACTTGCCCCCAAGTACAAAGAGCAAGATCATGGCTCAATGCTCCCCTTAGTATCTTCTGAACATGTCCCTCTTCTGAGGGACAGTCAACTGCCAATTTGTGCTGGAAACTGAAGCCTTTTCTAGAACGAAGTAGTCAAAAAGAGAGACAAATCTATATAATGAAACCAGTGTGGACTACAGCTGCATTTACTTCCCTCAGTACACAAGAGCCTACAAAACTTGAAGCAGGAAGGCATTTGTGAAGTACAAGATGGCAAAGAGAAGCCTAAACTGAACTACTTAGGTGTATGGTTGAATGGTCACAGAGTCTATAGGGTTCGCTATTTCTAGTAGCAAAGAGATGTAAAGGACAAAGGAATGCTGTGTTAACAAAGAGGGTCTCTTACTTGCAAGAACAGACAGATGCGGAGAATGCATTTTCAGGAATTTAGGTTTTGGCGTAAAGCAGAATTAATGGAGGGACATTACCAGTAAGTTTGGCTGCATATCATTAGGTTTAGTTTCCTGACATAACACAGCAGAGTTTACCCTTACAGACTATACGCAATAGGATACGTTGTTGATAAATTACTCACCTCTATTCTGCAAGGTTTTACATTTAAAGTCATATTCATCTTGCATATCCTCTAATGTCTTGATGTCTTGCTCCACGTCCTATAAAGCACAAATGAAGGTGGCCACAATTATTCAGTACTTTCATGTAATGCAAAATGACTACCGATTAGGAACTGCCTGGTACCACTCCTTCAGAGAGATGAAGTCCAGTTCTGTAGCAATGCCTTTTCCTGGAACTCCCTAACAGGAAATATCCCTAAACTTTATCTCCCTCCCTCTTCTCGGCTAACTAAAATCTGTTAATTATAAAATATGGAAAAGCCCTCTTTGTCTAGCCATGTAAGTTCAGAGTTGAGGAGAACCTAGGCTACAGCGGAGAAACTTGGAACAGCACACAGCATTTTAAACCAACTTTCAAATTTTTAGGTATTTCTTGGAGAAAAGCTTTCTGTCATGACAGTGTCTGTTAAGACAAACATCTATATGCTAAATGAAAAATCTATCTTCTAGTTAACAACAAATTGATCAGTATATGATTTCTTAAGAGTTTTTCTTCAGTTGCTAGTATTTCAGATGGGCAAAATGGTTTTGTTGCTAAAATTTAAGCACAAGAAATTTGATTTTGCTAAACCAGTCAAATACCAAATGTATGGTGCTACTGATAAATAATTACTTTCTATTTTCAGACAATCACTTGTTATAGACTTCAAAACCAAACTATTACCTTATTTTTTTGTCATTTTAGAAAGTCTTATGCACTGAAAGCTTTTCAACATCTGTGAATCAACAAATGCTACTTTAAATAGTTACACTATACTTACTATAACACTGTTTTTTACAGCCTTAACTTTTGCATCAAGCTCCTTCTGTTTGTCCAGCATCCCAATCACAGTGTTCTGTATGCTCCCCACTTCCATCTGAGGGAAAGCAAGCAGAACAACAGAAGTCAAACCAGAGCGACCCATGAACCAAATACTTTTTCATTAGTGTAAGTTAGTGGCTTTTGCTGACAAACAACCTGATGAAGCATGGCTTGTTCTGATAAATCATACTAAGGGTTTATAATATAAAACCAAGTTCAGGTGAATTTGCAAGAAACTAGGGAGGATTAAAAATGCCTGTTGCGTGGTGATGCTGCATTTTTTTCATCATACCAATATAAAGCTATAAACATATTCTGTTTTCTCTCTGCACAAATCCATTCTTTTGTTTGCTTGTCTTCATGTATCTTCTAAATGTATTTCAAGAAAACAACAACCCTGAAGGCTGGATGACATCTACATAAAGTATTAGATTCATCTGTACAGGATATGGGGAGAAACAGGCTAAGAGCAAGAACAAGATAGGTCTGTGTACAGGCAAATGGGGTAACTTGGTATGCAATTTCTTTCCTAGAGGGCATTCAAGCACACTTTAGGTCTCTGTATAGTTTCTTTGAAAGCTGACCTCAGTATCATTTGGGAAGCTTATTGCATGACATCACTCGGAGAGTTGCAGTAATATGAAAGACAGGATTTTTCGTTCCACACGTTAACGGTACTATCAGTATTATAAACTTGCTGTTCCTCCAATGTGGGACAGTCAGGTATGCATTGTTGCTCTGATTAACGCTTCAACTTAAGCTAAGGTCATCTGAAGTATTTATTTTGGTAAACTGCCAAAGGTCCCCCATCATAGACTTAAGTCAGACTATTAAGGCAATCTGAGCATACTCTAACATTCAGGATTCTCCTTTGGTTTTTATGATGCTTATAATTGTGCTTGCTATGGATTTTATCTTCTCAGTTTTGGGAAATGAGAACAACTACCAGAAAGCAGAGATAGGGCATGGTGTTGTACCTAGTGCCAACAGTAAGTATAGGAGGACTTAATTCCCTTTTTGATGACCCAAATAAATCACATTCTCGAAAGCCAGTTGTGAGTGCTTTATGTCATGTACCAGAACAGAAACTGAACAGCTGTGCTGCAGCTACAAGGGCTTTGTCAGTCATGTTTTTAGAGGAGCTGTTTTGGACACAGTTGCATTAGGCCCCTTATTGAAAGCCTATGCCTGAGTGCTCTTCCCACCCTACCAACAAGCATTCAAAAACTTGCCCTAAAGGGAAGTATTTCAGTATCAGAACTTAATAAATTGGTCAGTCATCGCTGTATCATTACGTAGTGGATTACATCTAGCTAACTTTGCAGAGGTTTTTTTTTTTATTGCAAAACAGTGCTTCTTGGAAAGGAAAAAACAAAAAGATGAAAAGTCAGAGAACAGATGAGGAAGGAGAAGAATGCAGCTTTACCTATGGTTCAGAGGAAAGAAATGGGGCTTCATTTAAGAAACAAAAATAGAAAGAAATACTTGGAGATAACTGGGAAGGAGAATGATGCATCGTTTTCCCAGAGAGAAAGTCCAGAGAAGCACCAAGGCTCAGCTGCTTAATACAGACTAAGTTCAGGAGTAAAATGCAGAAGAAAAAAGCTAAAATCTTGCTGCAGAAATAAGGCAAGCACTAATTATTAAACTGTAATAAAAGCTGATGAGCGTATCAGGCAATACTACAGTAGCATTAAAAAAACAGCATAGCTTTTACATCACTCAAGGAATAAAAATTACTTCCTGGCCATTTCCCCTCCAAATGCTTCATACAGCACAAACAAGCCATGCTGTCCAGCTGGTACATATCAGTGTTCACTCTTCCATCTTTACGAAACATATTGTTGGGCAGAGAGAGGACAGCCTGTTTATTCTTTCAGTCATCTTCCACTCCCTCTGTCCCAAATAATAGGAAAGGGTAGATACAACTGCAGTACACATTTCAAGACTGTTACCTGATTTGACAACTGGGCACTGTTCAGTATTTTCCTCTCTTCTTTCAGACAGTTGTAGATGATCATTGCCATGTGTATTGGGTCTTCTTGGAAGTTATCCTGGCATTAGAGACAGTCTGTTGTTAAAGTTCATACCCATAATTTCTTGTCCTTCAGTAAACTGATTAGCAAAAAGATTAGTGGGTGACTGTGTGTGAGCCTCAGGGCACACATTGGTCATAGCATGCTCCAAGATCACAGGAAGTGTGACAGCTGCAGCCGTCTCCCATAATGAGTTTCTATTTAGTTTGTTAGTGCGTGAAGAGATGGGACTCAGCATAAAACAACAGGAAAGGGTCAGAGGCATTACGGAGAAGTGAGATACTACCCTACAGTCCTAGAGAGAGCTCACCCTTTCTCTCGAGCCACCCTCCTGCACCTTTGAAGTATAGCTGCTGGCTTTGAGGGGTGGTTCTAGTTTGACAGGTACAGCTCTTGCTCAGTGATGTAAAGGAGATATGTTAGCTGCCACTTATGAACAGTCAAGGTTGGATACAAATTCAACCTTATTGTTTTACATGCATACAAAGTTGAAACACGCTCTGGATTGAGTACTGCCCTGTTCTGCCCAGGGTGGTGCTGCCCTGGAGGGTCGCTGAGCTGTACCAGCCTTCTTGACTGATCTTTTATTGCTGATCTACAGTTACTATCTGATAAGTACAGCCTGGTCATGTTCTCTTCTCCTCAGAAAACAGTCCCCTAGTCACTGACTTGTGGTGAGGAGAAGCTAGGTGTGTGGGAAATAGGCTGTGGAGAAGGTGACTCTATGGAAGATCCTCTGATGTAGAGCGCTACAGGGAGGAGGGGAGGACTAACGAAAATAATTAGGTCCACTAAGGATATGTTTTGCACTGCTGCTCACTACCAATTGCTTTGGACCTTTTCTTTGTCAGTACAATACGATGTATAGAAGTGCTGTCTAATGACAAGTCCTTTGCTAGTTAACTGTAGTTCTGCAGTTACATGGGAAGGATTTCTTCCCCTGTGTTTCTTCTGCATCAGAAGCTTGTGGGTACACTGAGGAAACCGGCTGGGGAAGGAGGTGGGGTAAGTGAAACTACATTTGAGTAGGCACTCCAAATATGTATAGTAAACACCTTACAAACTACAACTTTCTATTTCCTAGCGTTCTTGGAAACTAACTGTACTGGTAATGAAACCGTAACTTTCTAACTGTAGTAAGTTAAACCAAAAATTGAGCAACATTTGAATTCTGGCTTTTAAATTAGGATTCTCACACATTTTCTGCGAAAATCCCTCATGGCAGTGTAGTTTGCTTAGAGGCATCCAATCGCACTACTGAAGCGATTCAAGCAAATGTATAGGCATATACCCCAGGCATACCTGAAGATTACGTTTGCTTTTCCTTATGTTGTGTTGCAGCAAAAAGTTGTTTTCTATCAAGAATCTACTAAATTGATCATCAAGCTGTGACAGCAGGTCATGGAATAACACCGTAGCAAAAGATATGTTGTTGGCTGCATGTTCCCTAGAATAATTTAAGGCATGTTTTTGTTAAATATACTTTCAATACAGCATTCAAGAAATGCATACAGGAGTACTTTATTTTTAATCCCCAACTCCAGTTGTAGTATATGCAAGCAGTAAGAATTACCTTTGAATGTAAGCCAGTTTCATTCTCTCAACTTTGACTTTACTTTCTTTGATACAGAAATGTTGTTTTTCTGTATTATTCTTGCCACATTCTGTGCAACTTCATTTACTCATTCCATGCACATCAAGAAGCTAAAAGCAAACCTGATGCATGTGCATGTTGTACCACTCTTCTAAAAGAAGACGCTCCACAAAAATCTTGGCAGAAGTTTGAAGTCTGCAAACAGCGAGAGACTGAGCTGCCAAGGTAGTAACCAGTCAGTCTTAAAACAGCCGCCTTTGTTACAGACCAACCGAGGGAAATACGAGATAGAGTGTACAGTTGTTACCCTAGGTGTCAGGCCCCTCTAGAAAGCCCTGAAGAGGAACAAGAACACAGGCTATAGCACCCACACAGCTACTGAAGCGTCCTACCAGCAAAGGTTCACCTAGCAGCTTGCTTCCCCGGTATTCTTCTGCTGCCTGTAACTGCATGTATGAGAACGTTGCTTATCACACAGCCTGAAGGCCAATTTCTATACTTACCAATCCTGGTTTTCCAGCCACTGTGCTAGGTACTGCCTGATCTCCATAGGAAAGCTGTCATCGTATAGCTGGTGAACTTGCTCCAAAAACTTGGAATCAAGTTGCTGTAGCTGATACCACTGAGTCATCCTGAGGAGGGGAAGGGGGGGAGGGGGGAAATCAGTGTAAATGTTTAAGTAGTATTTGGACTGAACTAGTGAAAAGGAACTCATTTAAAGTTTTCATGAACATTGACAAAATTGGAGGAGTAGGAAGGAAAAGTGTTTCCAGCAAACAAAACCACTTTATTTTCAGCTGTAACAGTTTTAGAAAGCTAATCATTAAAACTGAATACAACTACTTCTGTGCTTGTTTTAATTAAAAAAAAAAAATTCAAATTAAGACAGTGCACTATCTTGTGACAAAACTCAAAGCTAAATCACTCTTCCCTGTGAAAACTTGTATTTTTTTTCTTTTTTCCTTTGAACCCCTTATCACAGCATTTAGGTTACTGGTAGTGTTACTACTCTCTTGCTTAGTAGGGATATGGAAATGAGGACCTGTGTGGAGGTATACTTGTACTCTGCAGGATCAAGATCCTGTATGTGGAGTTTCACCACTTTTTTTTTTTGGTGCAGATGTACTCCCCATCACCAAGAACATGAGTAGAAAATCAAAGAAACCTCTAGGGGCTAATTTTCAGGTGCTATTTGTGTCCCCACTTGCCTGCTCTGAAAATGGATGAGATCTGAAGTCACTTTAAATGAAGAAGTATTGGAAAGATGTTTTTTCTACTATATGCTTTAGTTCCCATGATCAAATTTTCAGGCTAAATTCAGGTAATCTGTGCAGCAGACACAGGTTACTTAAAACGAATTAATATGACTGAGAGAAGCCATGCTGTGCAATAACACTTCTATGACAGAATGGCTGATATATGGTCTCTGCAGACCTGTTATGGTCTTCTCACTGGGCTGCAGGTTAGCATCTTGTAGTGGAAATGGCATGTAAAGGTATGTCCAGGGAACAGTCCAGGCTGAGAACATGGGTGGTGAGATGCAAGTCCACTTGCATCTGCAATTCTTCAAAAAGGATGACAGGACCTATCCAAGGAACAGGGAAGCACTGGGGTGAAGGACTAATACATGGCTTCCTGCCAAATCCCATTAGCGTTTGTATGCCAGTTACCTCAGTTGCTGAGTGGCGCATGCTGTGTGAGAAGCAAATGAGAGTTAAAAATGCTATTATGTTTAAAGTGAGGGCTTTGAGGATTTTGATGTGCATGGAATTCAGACTATCGGTAACACAGCATTTGAGTATGCTGTAGCGGCACCGAGGCACACAGTTAAACACGACATTGATGAGGAAAGCTGGAAGAATTTGTCTAAATGCATTAAGTTAGTCTGGGGGTTTTTTTTCCCCCAGTGCTTAAATGAAGATGTACTCTGATCTTCCTCTGTCTTAAAGCAACCAGACTGGGAAGACTTAAGAGTGGTGGCAGAGAGCCATCCAAAGAGCCGCTTACAGAGCAATATGATAACGCAGCAAATGCAATCTTTGGGGACACAAGCAGGGAAACACTGAAAAAGTGGGAAGTCAGTACCTTTTATGGAAGAGGCATTAGAGAGACCAATACTGGAATACAGGGCTCAGCCTGCCACTGACAAACCGACAAGCGAAGTGGTGTAGGACGGAAAACCCATTTTGCTGTTCTGCCTTCCCTTGAGTAAGGGCAATAGGATTGCAGTCCGTGTGCACCTCTGGAGAAACGGGGCCTGCTCTGCAGCTGCGCGGGTCCGAGTGCCTCGGTAACACCCGTGCTCGAGGACGTCTTCCACGGCTAAGCTCGGACTCCTCCCTGGCTGCGCTCTAACTACGCTTAACGCCGCCGCCTCCTAACAATTCCCTTCTTCACGTCGTTCCCGACTTCCCGGGTGATCGCCGCCAAACCGCGCGACGGCAGCGAGAGCGAA
>NW_008824109.1:1298759-1299416 GCF_000699105.1 Pygoscelis adeliae | reverse complement strand
CTGCGCGCCCTTGCCCGGCCGGCCGGCCCCTAATAAATGCGCAGGGTTCGCAGGCAGAAGCACCACAGGTATAACAGAGAGAGAGGTTGCACCTGTTAGGAAAAGGCTGCCCGGCGGCCCGGCAACAGCAGGCGAAGCAGAAACAGGGTGAGGACAGGGCCCCCGTTTCTGTCGGCTTCTGGCGCTCCCACGCAGCGTTGGGAGCAGGGCAGCGTTAGAAGTCTGGAAACGTGCGAGAGAATGCGCAGCTGTCGGGAAGGAGCTAAAAGACGTTTAATTAGTAAGATTTGTGAGCAGATGTAACAGGTGAAAGAAAAGCCCGGGCTGCTGTCCGGGAGGTAGCTGATGCTGTTCGTGGTGACCCCACAGGAAGGGGGGTGACCCTGTCAGGAATGAAGGCCGTTAGGAGAGGACTCCCGTTGCCCCAGGATGAAACGTACTGAAAGCTCAGTGGGCGATCTCCAGACAGCAGCCAAGGACGGCAAGACTAGCCAGAGGGGGGGCAGCCCGAGGAAGCGATTACATGGCCGGTTTAGTTACACCGGCCATTCACCCCGCTGCCTTATCCCCTGAGGTGCAGTTACTGCACCGCCGTGCAGCTCCCAATGCCGCGGGGGCCGTCCCCCCCCCCTCCTCCGAAGCCAGCTGCCGTACCCC
>NW_008824109.1:1275397-1298343 GCF_000699105.1 Pygoscelis adeliae | reverse complement strand
CGGCTCGGCTCGCCCTATCTAGGCAGCAGCAGCTCGTTTTCCTCATCGGCACGATTTATGGGGGTTTAAAGCACTGGAGGTTAAAAATAGTTCTGAACTGTAAGCAATAGAAAGCGATCTGCTTTTCACCGTTGCGGTAAGAAAATCTACGGGTTTTCAACTGTTGGTGGAACACTCAGCCGGCGTAGTGACAGGCTGGCTCTGGAAAGCAATAGCCAGGGGCATAGAAGTCTGTGAAGGCGGCCGTTCTCTCAACCGTCCGCATTGCATGGGTGGAAGAAAGGCGTGCAAGCGCATTAAAGGAATGTAAAAACACGGTTGGAATTGTTCGTTTATGAACTGTAACCCAGATTTCCATCAAAGCTACAGAAACTTTAAGAATGCTTATAAACTGCAGGCGGCTGAGTGTTTTAATCGTTCCTGGCATTTTGTCACTTGAGAATTTTCTTCCCACTGAATATCTTTTGATAAAGAGGTTTCTTTTTTCTTCACGTCTGTCTTTCAGCAGTCTTATTTGCTAGGACACTGTTACTGCTACTTGGACATGAGTGGTCTTGTTCTTGTCTCGTGTATGAAGTGTGAACAAAGACTGGAAGAATTAAAAAATCCAGGCTTTGGTGCACATCTCTGGGATATTTGAATCCTTTTTGGTATCTTTTGTATCCCACTCTCTCCTCAGATGGAGGAGACAATTCTTAGTCCATGGAAAAAACAAGTATATAGAAGGTCTGCTTGGTAAACTTCATGGCATGAAACGCTACCGAATAGTGGATATAAATGTGGCTATAAATAAAAGCTATTAGTAGAAGGTAACTGACAGTTTTTACATTTGTTTAATTAAAGTAATTACGGTGATGCGGCAAGGCACAAAGCACAGAACAATTAGGCAATTTTTTTTCCCCTGTTATTTTTGACTTTGCTGTTGCAAAACACAGTGAAAGCACAAGCACAGTTAGTAAAAGTACTTGAAAGCAGATGTTTCGTTTCTTCTGGCAGTATCTGAGGCATCCCTTTCAGCGTGTTTCCCCCCCGGCCCTGATCATTTTACTAGAGAACCCTATTCTTACTCAAAGTGGCATAAGGACAAAATTCTCACTTTTTTTTTTTATGGAAGGAGGCTTGGCCTGTATACATATATCTTACAGAAAATGACTCCAACGTTTCTTTAGAGCAACAAACTGATTTGGAGTCAGTTGAAAGTATGCCTTTCAATTAAGTGTCTAATCTAGCCCTTGCAAAATCTGTTTTAAAACAATAGTAGAAATTGTAATGCCAAAACCTGATCTACAATGCTATTCAGTAACACAAAATACATTGTGTTCAAGTCAAGACTTGAGAGTCTTGAAGGGTTGCATTGCACGGGGAGCAGGGAGGAAGGAGAGAGAAGATTGATTCACGTGCTATGTCTGGACCTTTTTTACAGTACTTCTTCTCATGAAGGTTAGATGGTCAAAAGCATAGGGCGCCCCCCATTTTGTTTGTATTAAGATTGTGAGGACAGGTTAGAATGAAAAGGGATGCAATAGCTATTGCGAGGTGAAGTTATGTTTGCTGCTTTAGAAGTACGTGTTACTGCTTGTAGTTCAGACTTGAGATCAACAAAAAGTTGGCAAGGCTGTTTTTGTTGTATCCTGAAAAAATTCCACAAAAGTCCAGGTATCCAGCTTTAAGCCAAAATCTGTTTTTATTCATACTGATCATATAAATTACAGATGTTACCAAACTATATACACAATTGCTCTTGTGGTTCTGGAAAATACATGATGCCTTCTGAGAGAAAATTGATTACTATCTGCAGCTTGCTTTGAATCACTCAGATTAATGAACGTGTTCATTCGTTTAAAATCTACTCCCATGTATCACAGAAGTATCTTATTACTCTCTTTCCATTCACATGCTTTCAACTAACGTCAATAGTATGGGTGAGAGGAGTGAGTAAAAAAGGAGAAATGAAAGTAAAATCCAGGTCTTACTGATTCAAGGAGGTTATGTTTTCATCCCAGATGTCTAATTTGTACCTACTCAAGAAGAGTGTAAGGTGCAAATGCTCAAGTGTTCATATGTATTTTAAGAACTTTGCATGCTTTAACCATATATTCTGTAGACAAGAATTAAATCATGAATGAGCCTGCATACGTGAAATGCAGTGGCCTTGGAATTGCCTGTTTATTATTCTATTAACAGAGTTTTTAGGGATAATACTGGGGGAAAAAAACGAACAACAAAACCAAACAACCCAAACCCAGCACTAAACAGTGCCTGAAAGAAAAAAAAGATTATTTTAAACAGGCAATTTACCACTTATGTAAAACCTAGTTATTCTGCTTATTAAATGAGTCTCTGACAGGCATGTAATATTCTGTCATATAGCACAAATTGCCCAGTGGTCAGCAAATGCTACAGCTCTTCAGTAACTATTTTTAAAAGCTGTCCTTCCCAGTCCGCTTTTACCAGATAGTATCCAAACTCTGTCAGATCAGGATTTTTTCTTTGTAGACTTTCTGATAGTACTTGCTGTATTATCCGAATGCTTCATGCACAAACAGATTTACTTCTGCAACTATTTTGTGGCAGGGGTAAGTTTTACCAACCCTCTCTTCCAGTGGCAAAATGGAGACAGCCTCTTTGACACCAAAGTTTTGTGTCTGTTTCCCTTCTGGCACTCCCTTTTCTTCCCAGCCTTGCCTGCCTGCCTGCCTCCCGTGACTTCTGCTGTGGTGGCAGATAAAAATCTATGCTGAAGGAAAACAAGTAAACTCTGGACACCTGTGGCACATTCGAACTCAGAGGGATGAGAATCTTTGCTTTAAAATAGAAGCTAAACCAATGGTATACCAGATAATGATTAAACAGAAACTTTTTAACATAATAAATCCTGATTTCCCCCAGCACGTTAATGTCTTTAGTTATCCTTATATGCTGTTCTCAGAAGCAAAACATTTTGTTACACTCTCGTATTTACAGCAATTCTAAGGACGTTAATTCTGCAAGTAAAATTTATCCCTGCTGGACCCCACTGAAGTCAAACGACCTCCAAGCCGGAAAGGATTTGGCCTTTTATCAGTGGGGACAGCAATTCTGACTTGCAGGAGGCTATTTGTAATCCCTAGGGAGAAGATTCCTGGTTTACGTGGTATTGATAACAGAAAGAGACCCGAGAATAACATCATAATGGTTTCCAGGAAATGCTGATTTACAAAGATGACGAAAAAAATTTACTGCATCTTTAACCCATCCAGTGTTCACATGATTACTAATTTTTCTAGTATGTGAACTTCAGTCAGTTGAGTAAGGAGAACTCAGCTAGAAGAGAAGAAGGAAAAGATTAGTCTCATGGCAGTTACTGCTGTTCATTCAAAAATAACTGCAGATGAAACCTTCTCTGGCTCAAGGTAACTGCAATGTCATTTTGACAATCTAAAGCAAATTGGTAAGGATCTGAGGATCCTGTTTCTAGTTCTTTACAAAATACAGGAATGCTTATTAGAAAAAAACTGTGTGGGAAACAGTTGCGATAAAAATGGTATTTTTTTATATGAACTTTTGTGGTTCTTTCAGCCTATGGATATGTATAGTGGGGTTCTGACCGCAGGCTTTGTTTTCCCGATGGGTAGGTGAATCTGGAGAGGGGGGAAATAGAAGGGAATTTAGCAAGACTGCAGAAAGTATATCTTGCTAAGACTGAGTTACTGAGTTGTAGGATATTTTGTCCTGCTGCAGATTTCACTCTTGTTCTCCGCATCTCACACGGTGCTTTTTATTGGCATCTCATGGAGGAAAAGTGTTGCTTTAATAATGCAGATTATCTACTTACTGTACTCAGACAGCTCTTCCCCAGGGTAGATTATATTGTGTGAATTTGGGATGATAAAGAAAAAAACTCCGTATTTTCCTCATTCCCATTTAGCAAGGTAAATAGAATGGAAAAAGGAAGGAAAGGAATTCTTTAAAAATCTTCCAAAACTGTTTTCTCCCCTAATTTCTAGCAGAACTTGAAAACATTTCTAGCAAGAGCCTCCAGAAATCCACCTACCATCTAGCAGCAGTGAACCACTTCTCTAGTACCCTTAAAAACTGATGCATGATTGTATTTGACTCTCCCAATTCATCACCGAACACATTCTTTTTGTGTGGTTGTGACCCCAGAAGATTGTGATGGTCACAGCTGGTTTGGAAGCTCTGGACAGAGCTGGTTTGAGAATTACTGGGCATGCTAAAAGAAACCAAAAACGTTTGGAGCCTGATGATAAGCAAAAGTGAAGCCAACTATTATTTTCACTGCCGAAACTCTGGGAAATGCAAATGCGTATGCAGCTCACAAATGCAGTTCAGAAGGTCAGAACTGTTTTCATATGGATAAACCGAACAATAAACCATCAGGGACATGTCTTGGATTGGGAGTGGTAGGTTTTAATGCAGAATTTTCATTCAGGCTAGTATTTCAATTTTAGGTGAAGAACTAGTTTGTCATGAGCGCTATCAGAGAAAAAGGTGAAGAAGCAAAAAAAAGGTATTTTGCTCTTGAACAGATCTTCAGCTTGGTGAAGAACTCCTCTATTTGTATATAAAGTTTAACTGTGTTTCCAATCATCGACAGTCAGGATTCTGGCTTAGTTTTGTTCCGTTTGTGGGTGAGGAGGAGTATTTACAGGGAGGCATTTGAAGGGGAGTTGACAGGCTTTTAAATACATAACCATTTTAAGATCATAACTCACTGAACATACAGAAAACTAAGAGCTAGTATTAAAAAGGAGGTTTTATTTTAAGGCTGTTAAAGCCCAACCACTGCTGTGTTTCCTGATAGAAGTCTGCTGGACAAATCCCCAGTGTGGGTATACATCAGTGCTCTTAAGTACTCTAAGCCACAATGATTCAGAACACAATTTCTAGTCAGTAAGTAAAAGAGGAAAATATTTTTAATAGGACATCGGTACAGTATTTTCCCAATCTTTCTATATACTTAGTGAATATTATTAGTTTTATTTGCTAAAAATGTTTTAGCTGACTTTTAATTTCTCACTTTGGTACCCCATGTAGAAACTTGCAGCGCTGAAAAGTTGTGCAAGTTTGCTGAATCGGAAATTTTTATGTTCCTTGTGCAGCTTCCCTGAGCAAGTCAAGTCCTTTGTGCTATCTACAGAATCAGTGTAATCGTTATGTATTTGTCAGTGTAAAGGCTTCGTTTGTGCAAGAGCTCTGAGATCTTTCAATTATGACATTCATGGTTCACTGGCCAGCGTGTCAGACAATTTCATGTAACAGTGCTTCCAAGCATGCTTGCAGCATCCTGTCCCATTTAGAATAGGAAATGTCTGCACCATCGTTTCAGAATGTAATGCAGCAAGTGATGAAAGAGCTCTAATTTTTTCATAATTGTGTAAGCAGCTTTTTGTAACCAGCATCTGTGTTGTACGTGTCCCGTTTGCTTAGTATTAACTTATGAATGGAAAAGTTTACAACATACGGCAGTTTCGATCACTGTGGGACTCAGGTGTTCGCTCAGCACAGCATAAACGCTTGGAGACATTGGAAGAAGATCTGATGGAGAATGTGGATCTGTAGAATCATTTAAGCTTAAAAAAAACAAAAACAAAAAACACAAAAATAATCTTAAAAGCAACCTAAATCCCCCTAACTTGATGCATAGCAGTGGAGTATGGTGAATGCTTATTAAGTTAGTTAAGCCTGTACTTGGGCTTGCTGGTGGCCCTGTAAGCCCATGCCAACAACCTGGTATACATTTAAAAATGTAGGAGATGGGACCGAGGGAAGAGAGGATAAACCTGGCTCTGAAATATCAGCTGCTGGAGAGAAAAAGGAGACAGTGAAAGATAAGTAGATCAGAGTACCGTAAAGTCTGCATTCAATTTTTACAAACGTTTTGCCACGTGGATGGGAAAAGCACTGTAGAAGTGAAGTTCTTTACTTCCCTTTTTTGTCTTTGGCAGTCCTTGGCCAAATAAAAACACGCGATGTGTTGCTATCCCAAACTATTTGAATGGGGGAAGGGAGGCAGGGAAAACTTTGAAACAGTATGTAAATTTAATAGAAATAACATTTGAAGTGTAATACATCTGTAAGGATACTTACATTTTGGAGACTGGGATAAATACAGAAGGAACATAACCTTTGCCTCCTCCATCTGAGGGCTTTGAGACTAAAAATAAATATTAGAGAAATTAAATATTGCCTAGTAATTTTATTGTTTATTTGAAATTGATTATCTGCTTTAAGCACTGCAGCCCATAATATATTAAAAAAGAAATATGCCTGTTTATGCTTAAATAAGCAGCCATAAAAATGAGGGGAATTCCTGAGATTAGTCTTTGAGGTCAGGTCTTAGTCACGTAATTCACTGTGCTCCCTTGATATGAATCGCCATCTCAGAATATAATACAGTAACTGATGAAAGATACCTTGTTAGGGCTTCAAAAGCAAGTATCTTGTAACTCTGCAAGCTTGGTACTTCTAAGCCTCTAGATTTCAGTTCTGCAAATGCTTGCATGGAGCTCTATCTCTACAGATACAGCTTCAGCAATGTCTTTTACATGAAATTAAGCATATACGTACATTTTTAGAGGATCGGAGCATTAGGCAAAGTCCACTGAATTAAAATGAAGAGGAAAAATATTTGTAGCCTCCAAATGTTTTTGAGTAGTGTAGGAATTTGAATTCAAATGGAATTGTAACCTTTCATACTGAAAGTCCGGAAGAATGTGTATTATAATCAAGGCTTTGAGGGCTTTTTTGAGAGAGAGTGAGTTTGATTTAAAAATAGCCTGACTTGTAACTTGGACAAGAAAGAGCATGGGCCTGAATGTATTTGCAGCCATCCATTCTTGTCTAGCCTTCTTGCATTTTCCAGTGCAGTTGCCAGGGGTTATACTGCTGGAATAAAGCAGGTCTTCCAAGCTCTTTGGAAAACACAGAATTTCCTTGAAATTAAAGAGACAGCGTGCTACAGTGTAACATGATTATGAAGGTGATAAGCAGGATGACTTTTCAGTTTCATCTCCTTTGAACACCTGAGCACTGAATTTTGTAATGCATCAGTCAGGAAAAAAAATCCTGTTTTTTTGACCCTTTCTGCCCTAAGATCTATTTCTTAGCTTCTTTTAAATATTGTTGCCATTGCCTCTAATGTAACCTCTAAGACCAGGGGTATATTTACAAAATGAAGCTGTCGAAATGATAGACGTGTTAAAACAGTTCTTTTGAAGATGCTGATTAAAGGAGGCATCTTAATCTGTTCCCTTCCTCCCTGCCCCCTTCCTCAAATTGCCTCTTGACTTTGCATCTGCTTTGCAGAAAGGGTAAACACAGAAATGGAGCCCAACCTTCATTTGGCTGACAGCTGTAGTGTTTGCCAAAGGCCTTATCTTTGGGAATGTCTGGATACAGATACTTCAGAGGGTTTTCAGGAACGTTGTCTGCCATAATAACTTTGTAGTCGCGCAGTATGTCGGCAAAAGGCAGTGCAGATAAGCGACCTTTGTTATAGGGTTCCACCGAATGAAATGTTACATCTCCTGTAAAAATACAAAGGCACCATAACCGCTGATAACTGGTAGATCAGCATCTGCAGTTGGAACGTATTTTTGCCTTTCTTTTGCAGTTTACACTGGCGTGGGTTTTACCTGTTCATACCAATGTTAGTATCTTTCAAGTTATACTTTCTGCACACGTGGAAGCAAATTTAAAGCCTGCAGTAAGCAGGCTCTCTTAGCCCAAGCATACATCTCCTAATGAACTTACATAGTCAATATAAAGAACTGAGAGGTAGACTTTCAGAGTTTTGGTTTGTGTTTCAGTACATATGATACTTGTATCTCATCCAAAACCATACTAAGACATGATACACATGAATTTTACTTTCAAACCAAAGAAACCGTGGCTCCTGTATTACAGGTGTGTTGCAGAGTTTGAGGTTTATGTTATTTTTTAAAAATTATACTTACCATTTTCTAACTGATCCACCCAAGTAAAGGTAATTCCACCCAGATTGCTTTCACTAAACCTTAATAAAAATGTTCCTGGTGTCTTGTCCTTGAGCAAAATTCGTTCCTTCTCTTTGCTTACAAATCCCATTATGTACCTGAAGTGTAACAGGAAATCATGGGTTTGCTTTTGGAAAAAAATACAGACTTCAATCTGTGCAATGCATCTGGCCAAACTTTATATAGGTGTTCAAAGCCTGGTTACAAAAGCTTTATAAGGTCTTGAAACTATGACAAAAGCTTCACATGAGTTACATGTGGAGTATGGCGTTGAGCTCAAAGTACTATGAAGCATGATGAGATTTATCACAGTACTTGACTGTACAC
The DNA here is from genome assembly GCF_000699105.1 of Pygoscelis adeliae. Lineage (NCBI taxonomy): Eukaryota > Metazoa > Chordata > Aves > Sphenisciformes > Spheniscidae > Pygoscelis > Pygoscelis adeliae. The sequence goes on along the minus strand of NW_008824109.1, from coordinate 1,290,019 downwards.
CGACAGAACTGATAAACAGACCTAAACCTGCATTTCTAAGAGATTCAGTGATGTTCCCCTTTGGCAAAAATTTCAAAAGGTTATAAATGGGAAGAGGGAGACAGAAGTATTAAGCTCTTTGCAAATTCTCTTGTGCATAGCTAAAACTGAGATTAGTAAAGAAAAAAGACAGAGAGAGATCAATATACAACAGTTTCCTTGTTGCTCACCCATCAATCCAAAGAGGCAGAATGTGTTTTTTAATTAAGTCCAGGATGGCTTCAAGCCAAACCCAAAAGGTAAAAGACTTTCCAGGCAAATGTTCCTGATGGTTAAAAAGAAAACAAAAAACCAACCACAAAACACAAACAAAAACAACACACACAAGAAAAGAATTGTGAGAGTGTTGTTACCCAACATCCACATGACATGGCTATCTCAGTTTCTTAAGAATAATCTAGTTCGTTCAAGTGAGGATGACAAATTTGAACAGCTGTTTTGAGTAACGTCTCTCTTTCAGCCTGACAAAAAAACAATTGATTTCTAAGATATGCATTGGAAGCTCCTCATTTTTCAAGAAAAAAAAAAATCACATTCGTTGTTTCTTCCTGGTTATGAAATTACATTTTGAGAGAAATGATGACAAGAAGTTGAACTTCCTTCCGAGGTTCCATGCTTATTTAAATAATGTAGTTAATATGAATAAAATGGGTTTACCCTTCTTTCTCAATAACTTGCCTGTTCCTCATCAAAGTTACTGAATATATCGACTGACTTGAAATAATTTGTCACAACTGAGCATATGAAAAAAATTACTGTATGTTTATGAAAAATGTATCGTGTGCTTTGATAGCACAATCTATAGATCATTTACAGAAATATATAGGGCACACTATAACAACAGTTTCTGATATCTGTAGCAATGTAACTAAGTAGATCTCTTAGCCCAAGCATTAAACTTCTGGAAATGTTATCTTCCTAGTTCAATTTTTACAATGAATGTGATTGTGCTGGGCTACAAGTCCCACATATGGCAAGTGGGAATCTTACCAGTAGCATCAGAGAGACAGTTAGGCACGCATGTGGGCGTTAGGAGAAAGAAGAGTCTAGTTTTACTTTCGGAACCTTACCTTGCAGAACTTTGCCCAGGATAGTTGATAATCATTGTAACTGACTTGTTGTCCTGAGAGCAAAAAAAGAAACCAAATGGTGAGTCTATTTTTCTGAAGTTTTGAAATAGATATAAGCTTGATATCTGTATATTTGAAGTACAGTACATCCTGACTTGGAGAGTGATTGAGAGGAGCATGCTAAGGGGCTGTAGATCAGTTTTTCTGTATCCTTTTGAAGCAGCTGATAATGGTAGTTTTGGGAATATTTGCCTTAAGTAGTCTGGGACTTTGTTTCTGCAACACTGTGTGCTCAGTTTCAGTTTTTAGCCCGAGCGTTACTTCTCTTGGCCTTCACTCTAACTTGAGCTTCCATGTTTAAGGCAATTTATTTTTCGTTTCTTATGATTCTTGCTGATGTACAGTGGCACCTCTCAACTCCACTAAGCAAGAAATCTCCAAGAAACCATCAGAAAAATTGACTGTTACCCAGGGAAACCAGTCTTCGCTTCCCGGCTTTGAAAGCAATAATAAGTAAAGATTCCCCCCAGTTTTTGACAGATGCTTCTGTTCTTGCCCGACAGGAGAGGTGTTGTTACACCCTCAGCCTGGAGTTTCTTACAGTTCACAATATATTTTATAATTGTTTCTTCTCCAGAAACAGATAAAGCTTTGTTTTCTTCTGCCAGCTTTCCCTAAGGCGTCTCCCTTCTGGGGGACTGTCAGATTGAAGTGTTCAATAGTTCATCTCGCTGAAGTTACAGGGCCTCTTTGCTACGCTGTCACCAGTGAAGGATGGGTCCCAGAACTAAACAGACCCACAAGGACGGGTACTTAAAATGAAACAAAACCCAAACCAAACCAAACCCCATAAGCAAGCAAAAAGACTTCCTTTTGATTTCAGATGCGTGAGATAATTACTTGCTAAGGAAACAAAATAACATCACAGTTCAGTGTGACTCTGATGCCCTCTTTCTTCAGTTTAGCAGCCTGGAAGTTCAGAAGTTGAATCACTTTGTGGTAAGAATAAGCTGATGCGTGCTTTTCTTTAAAGAAAAAAATGTCATTGTGGCATTTTTGAAGTCAGCTCTGGAAGTGGAGGTCATGCTTAAAGTCATTACCTGTAACTATCAAATATAAGAGCCCAAAAGCAAATACAATCTGTATGTTTCTATATACACTTACCCGTAAGTTTCTCTGCCAGCATGTTGAGCTGCTCAGAATTGAGTCCACGACCGACATACGATGAAAATTGCCAGCTCAGTACTTCTAAGAGCTGACTTAAAGTGGCAGCAGGGGGATTGTTGAAGAAAGACAAATTCTGCAACAGAATTAGTGCTTTGTTTAGACAGTTAGCAACCATGAAATACACTGCAAGCTGGAAAAGAAGGCTGCAAGTACTTGAGCAGAATCTGGAAGTGTTAAAAATTAGGTGTGCAGGGGGATACGTTGGGGCAAATAGGTGCTGGCCCTCCCACCTGCAGCCACCCAGCAAGGTCCACTTGGGTGCCTGAGCAGAGTTGTAGGGGGACACTCCTAGTGAGAGCGAGAGTCCGTGTGTGCATATTGGATGATAAAATACCTTGCTGTGCTTCTGATAGTATCGCATGTTAAGACAGTGAAAATATGCTTAAATCCTATCCAATAAAGGCAGATATTCTCACTATACTTTCATATGTTTGGTGCATGGAAATCTTAAACTGTTACATACTCATATAGCGGTATGTTGTTGAATCGTTTGGTTCATCTTAGTTTTTCATTTGATTTCTGGACTGTAGGAGTATCACAGAGTGATAATGAAGTCCAGGCTGCTGGTCAGCTGGCCTGCCATCGTTCTTAGGCGCACTCCATGGTAAACTGTCTTACCCTTTCTCTCCTCCGAACATCTATGTGACTGCCACTAATCCCTGACTGAAAGCCTGACAGCACTATTCTACAATCTGCAAATACAGTAACAGCGGCTGAATCTAAAATATGTGCTGAGCCAGCTGGAGCCTGAGAAAGAATGATTCTGCTTTTGCTCGTGGTTAGAGCCACTAGAAGGTGCTACTTGACACTTACAATCTCTATAGAAAGCACTAGCTCCTATAAAATGCATGAGAGAAAGCAGCACTTCAGTACATTATAGACCCATCTATACACCTGCTTTGACAGTTTTGAATTGTACTAGTTGAATTACCTTGTACCATGTACAGTTTTGGTCAACCGCATCCAAAAAAGACAAATTCAAACTAGAAAAGTTGTGGAGAAGGGCTATCACCTTTCCTTAGTTTAAGAACTACTACTTCAGCCTACAAAAAGGAAGGCTAAGCGTGCATATGGTTTTATATCTGGGCAGGGAACAAAAGATAAACAACATTGAAGTATGTTGTTGATAAGAGCGTATGTGAGGAAAATAAGGCCATTTTAAGAGGGAAACATCAATATATTTGGTGACCAAATAATAGAAATGTGAAAATGCAGAAAGTCAGTGCTTGCATACTGAAGACCTACCTGAGGATCGTTGGTTGACAGATTGTACCAAATAATAGAAGCCCACGCGTTGGGTAGTTGGCTGACATTGGAAATCATCACCACAGGCAAAGAGCTGGTCTGGTGGAAAGAATGAATGCGGTACGTAAATGCTGCCGAGGAAAGTGTTAGCGCTGTGTTATGCTTTGTTTTTTTAGCCCCCTCTTCCTTCCCGAAGCGTAAGTTTCTGTCCAGAAGTTCTGGAAATCTTGTGTCTGCTTACGGTTACTGCTGAAGATAGCATCTAGGATAGACGGACCTGTGGTCTAGCCCAACAGGGTTGTTCTTCTGTAAGCTGCTGGAAAATGCCTTTCATTCTTGCCCTAGAAAACCTGGCTAGAATACTCACTTCCAAATTTATAGTCAATCCATACAGGCAGACCTGTGTTTCAAAGCTGATGGAGTGCAGTTCCTCGGTCACCATGTGGGGGCCCTGAGGGAGTAAGTAGGTTATAAAACTGTGAATGCACAGTTGGCATTTAACACTCTTTTAGTGATGCAACTGCTGAGATTACACAACTTTGAAAGAAAACACATATCAAATATGTAAGTAGAACAGGAAAAGAAGGAAGTGAAGGAAATAATATGTTTCTTAAATTAAATTAGTCCAGAAGTCTGGTGATGGTTTTCTGATGAATCTAAAAAAAACCCTTGACATTGTTAAAGCAATACTTTAAAACCTTTAACTTCTGCTTTTAACTTTTTCTAAAATGGTGCTTTTAAACACAGATTTGCACACAGAAAGTTAACAGATTATTTTTTGTGTCTGATAAAGGTTGTCTCCAACTTTTCTTTTCCTAAAGTTTCTTTACTGATTGACAATTCCAATTTAAACAGAGATGTTAAACCTCAAGGAGAAACAGACTAGAAACAAAACGAAAAGCCACAGCTTTAATGACAAGTAGGCCCTCATCTGGGAACACAGGTTTGTTGTAAGTATACTTAGATGGTACTAGTTGAGGGAGTAGAGACCTAAATCATTAATCCAAAGTAAATCTGGTATTAAAAAACCAAGCTGTTCTTGGATGGGGAAAAAAAAAAAGAAAATCTGTTTGTCATAGTTGATTAAAGTTTGTAGTACAAGCATTCTGTTTTGATTACAAACCAGCATAGCCCTGTAAAGATCCAAATCTCTGCCTCTTGGGAAACAGATCTTTTGAAATACGTTTCTATCCCCAGGAGTCAAAGTATAAAAATCTGTTTGTCCTTTTCCTGTTTTGTTGTTGTTTTTCCCCTCCCCATCACATATTTGTTTTGTCAGACTTTTTAAAAAAAGAAAAAAAAATCAAAAATCCCAAATCGAAATGCTTCCGTTTACTGAAATACTCCGCTTTCAGTCAATGTAAAATAAAACTATTCCTTGGGAAAGTGTCTCATGGCCTTATCTTTCCCATGGAGCACCTCCTCCAGGACATGTACAGGCCACTGCAACAAAAGATACTGTATGAATGAGGGGCTGAGACCACAGGAGATCCTCAGGCATCTGAATAATAAATCTGCCTTGCAAAGGCAAAATCCAGTTTAGAGCTGAAGGCTTTTACATGAAATAGTCATCCATCAAATGAGCTCAAATGTTTTAATGCAGGTAGAATCAATCCAGCTCAACCTGTATTGCTGACAGAAAGTTGAAAAGGGTTGGTGAAACTCCCCTTCTCCCTCCCTCCACACCCTCCATTATGATTTTGCAAAAACTTAAATTTTCCTCATGGAAAAATCATCTAGGCAAAAAGGCATATCCAGATGAAAGGACAAATCTCAAATACAGAGAGCTTCCACTTTTTTTTATGAGGCAAGTCATACTTAAAAACTACACTCTCAGCTTACTAAACATCCTATAACAAACCAAGTTTTTAAATTATTATGGTTGCTATTAATTAAAAAAAACAAAACAAAACAACTTGTTCATGCTAATAATGACTTCACAGACTGTGATTTGACCAAGGAAAAGCCCTGTTTGAGGAAATCAGTTAGCAGTGAACCATGCCACAGCTCAGCGGTCCTAATTCTCCACAGCCCTATGTTTTATATAGTTACAAAGGCACAATGTGTGAAAGCGGGAGTAAAATGCTACCAAAAGTAGAGCAGCGACATTTTTGTGCCTACATTTTTGCATTTGCTTGTCCTGATGCAAATGACTTTGTAAGTAGCAAACTAATTGGGAGGCAAGCGTTGAGTTTCAGTCTTGCTAATCAGGTTGCAAGTTACTCCGTTCAGAAACACCATGTGAAGTGTGCACAAGTATCTTCTGCTTTAGGTTTTCGGTTAAAATTCTCCATGCTGATTATACCTTTGCTTTGTACTTAAAGACTACTTGTAATAAGTGTTGTGCTTGTATAACTACATCTATTTGGGCTGTAATATGAGTGATTTTATTATTTTTTAAATTTTTTTTTTTGAAACTTGCCCATATAACTTCACCCTCAGCACTTCTACTGTGCAAAAAAGTTACACTGGTGTGGAGATACCTTAAACCGGTAAAGGCTATTTCACTTCCTAGGTAAGTAGGTGGCATTCATAGAAGCATCTTATGACCTCAGTTACCTTGGGAGACTCTAATTGTTCTGGTAGCGTTGGCAGAGGCTGTATCATTGGCTGCAAGCTTCTGACTCTTTGCTTCCGTCAGAGATTTATCTGCAGATTTTTGCTGTTAAATAGCAATGCTAAATTTACAGTGATGGTCCATGGCCACCCTAGAATCTGTGTGTACTCGTGCCTCTCCCCTCCCTGCCTGCTGCCTCCAGTTGCTGGATGAGGACATCTTGCCCTCTCCCCTGCTGGGGCAGTTCTCCTTTCCCCTCCTGCCAGTGATGCGGACGGTGAACGAATGAAGGCAGCAACTTTCTTGCCTGCGATTCTGATTTTGTCTGTGACACCCACCGCACTCAGGGGAATCAGGGTTTGTAGGAAGCCAGGGCTGAGAAGAAGGCCGTAGGGTGTGCAGATGGTGAGGAGCTGGGCAGGGGAAGAAGCACTGGTGTTCTGGATGTGAGGGGTGCTGGAGGGTAACACGGGAATGGAAGGAGCGCTCTACGATACAGGGACGCGGTGTTCCGGGTGTGGACTAGCGCCGATGTTAATACTTCTGATTTCTGTTCTCCGCAAAGCAAGAACATACGGATTTTAAGCTCCTCTGCTAGGAAGCAAGCACTTGCAATGCCTTTTCACCTTACGTGCCAGGTGGTATGTGCGTGTCTCTGAAATCTGGGTACTGCAAAGTACCTGCTGGTTTGTTAGGGCTAACATGTCATAGTACAGCGTCACCACAAGAGGGGAACCTATGACCGGATTTGGATGAGTATTGGTAAACTAAGCACACTTCTGGTCCTGGTTGAGGCAAGAAAACTTCTTTGATGCGAATATAATTATACCCTTACTTCGGCTGTAAACGTGGCCAACAGAATATATATTTAAAGAACCGTTCCTATAGGAAAAATTGTTTCAGCAAAAAACTCAAAAAGCTTGTTTTTTTCAAACTGTAAATGACCAAAAAGGTGGCCTTAAAGACGACTGCCTTTAAGGCATAGACGAATGCCTATTGTAACTTTTTTACACACAAATTTGAGGCATGCAATTAAAATTTCTGAGTACTTACTTCTGAAAAGTTCTCATTATACTTATACTATCACGTCATAATTGGTCCTATACTTAATATAAGGATAATATATTTCAAAATCTAACAGCATATGGTTGCTCTTTGATTTAAATAAAATCTAATCTGAAATACTTGTGAGAGTAATCAAAAATAACATGTAAAATAAATGCACAAACCTCATTTCCTTTGCTTCCAGCACTTGATTTCATTTCTTTGGGTTGCTGTATAAAGCAAAACAGTATTTATGTGGCAAAGAAACTACAGATAGAAGTACACATAAAGACTGTCATTTGTAACCATGATGTTCTTAGTACAATAAGGTTTTGTTTACAATATACAAATACATTGTAATGAAGGCTCTGACACTATGCCTTGAAAAGTCTATTCAGTGAATAGTCTTTTGATATTTTTAAAGAATTTTTAAACTCAGTTAACACAACAAAGCGTTAATTAGAGTGCTTGCAAAGTGTGTAATACGAAAAAGCACTAAAGACTGTCAATCTCTATCTCCTTTTGCACAACTACACTGATGCACTGCATCTGTGGTTAAGCAAAAAAACCAAACCCATAGGTGAGGGAGTCTAGTCAGAAAGCATGATTCCCTGGGATATTAGAGAAGTTACAGAAGCAGTAGTATAGTCTCTCAAAAGACAGTTATCGCAGGCATTAATTTCAACCAGATCTAAAGCATTCAATTATATATTTCCCCTAGACAATGGGTTTTTGTTTGGTTTGGGGTTTTTTAACAAAACTCAGTTTCTGAGAAGCTGTGTAATTCAACATGATTAGTCTTTCCCTTTTCTGGCATTATTAAGATTTGCTTTGTCATTTCTGTGAAAATATATAGTCTTATTTTATGGAATGGATAAAGTATGGAATAGGATAAAGAGGTTCTAGGAGTAAACTTTCTGTATAAGGAAAAAGAAAATGAGTGTAGACTTGACAGTAATACAGTTCTCCCTGCATAGTTTTTAAAGAATCTTTTATTTCTTTACCAGAGGTGCACGACAGGAAAAAAGCAGTCAAACTTACCAAATGTCGAAATTCTACTGACAGGCTTCCATTTGCGGATTCTTCCATGTTCATTGCTTTCACGTGTGTTCCACACAGAACGAATCTACGATTACTATAGAGGACATTACACTTACGTACTCAAATAGTATTGTATTGGATAAATTAAGAAATCTGATATTTTGTTTTCTTACCTTACAGTTGAAACATTCCTAAAATAGAAGAGGGGCCGGGGGAGGAAACAGATTGTGAATCAGTAAATGTGTAAGCCATACTTGCACTGAGGAACTTATCTTGAGACAGTAGATTTTGCCTTGTTAAAGTTAATTCATATTACCAACAAAACTGCAACTTTTAAAATAGAGAGCTGAAATTTGTACTGTCCAGTTAGACTTTTGCATCTGGCCAGATGCAAGTAGCGTATTTTATCTAGGGTTTTTTCTGCCATTGGAATGATATGTGGGTATCAAAGTACCAAACCCCTTAGAAAGATGGAGTTTATGTAGCAGTCTTAATTTCAGGCAGGGATAAAACTCTCTAAGCTCCATAGTTACTAATTACAGCACCAGCTTTTCAAGCACAAGCACAAGCTTTGTGTACTACTTGGAGCAGTTGCATTGAAGGTTCCAGGCCTATTAACGCAAGCAGAGATAAGTCCTATTTCAAAGTTAACTATCCCATAAATGCAATACACTTTGATTTAAAGTTTTTGTGTGATGCCACTATTCCAGACTGATGAATTTTACCTAAGTCTTGAAACAAATCTTAAATGGACTTCTTGCCTCCAATTTGAAAATATCAATTAGAAATATCAGCTTTTATAAAAAAAAAACAAAGTCGTCTTCCACATTGAAAAAAGAAAAGCATTACCCTGATGTTTTAACTGGTTTGGGTTTTTTGTTTTTCCTTTTTAGAGCAACTTCTAAATCAGATAAGGTAGCAATTGAAAAAGCTGTGTTATCTCTGTAGGGAGAGAGAGAATATCTTCACTTTAAAGTTTCTTACTTGTCAATAGTTGCTTTCACTCTGATCTGGTAGTTTAGCTCTGGCAATTTAATTAGCAACCTTCAAAACAGAAAATGTAAAAGTGAATATTAACAGAATAAATTTCTCACCAGAAAATATCAGAGACCAATAGCTCCACACCAAAGTGTCTGAAATGATTATAATCTGAAAACAGATTAGGCATCTAGGATTATATCACGATTTACAGGGTTGTGTACTCAGAAAGAGGGGCTGAGCTGTTCCAGTGGTGAGTGTTCCTGCCCTGCACGTATGTGTTTGAGGGAATGGCTAGAGAGACAACAAAGAGGTAATAATTAAGAGATGGATATGTATAATCTGTGACTGCACCGTAGATGTACGTGTGCTTTCCTTTACGTACCCTTTCCATCCCCCAACCCTCCATGCATTCTTTTTGCTGCAAGGTGGTAATGAGATGTGAGTTCCTCTCCCACCTTCGCTTTTTTCACAAAGTCAGGCGAGGAGCTAGTGGGAGAGAGATAGCTTGTCACTGATTCACCAGAGCCCCGCAAAATGCAGAAGTTTCTCTTCCCTACGTGCAAAAGTGACTCAGTATTCTAATGTTGGCTCGTATCATGTGGATCATTATTTACTCAGTTTGCAAAGTCATTAATACAAGAATTCAATGCGTACAGAATCCTGAAGGTACTGACTTTTGGCCACAGTCTGCCTTTCTTCCTCACACTGATTTACTCTTTATTGCCACTTATTACGAGTGACAGATTCTGTGGGCTTTATATCCCTATTCCAGAAAACTCTCCTTGGAGTCAAAAGGATCTCTAACACAAGTTGGTCTGCTTTGCTTTCTAGACTCTGAAACAGTCTCCTAGGATAAAATGCAGTACACAAATGAAGGAATTTATACCAGATTTCCTTTCCTTACCTTAATTTGACAGTGAACTGTATTAACGTTTTAAGAACCATTGGCCTCTGGGGATGTGTTGGCATGCAGGGCTGCCTTTCAACCACAAATGAACTGTGTGAAAAGAAGTGAAACAAATAGATTGTTAGGAATATGCGTAAACAAACAGCTGTATTAGGGGAAAAAAAGTGCTGTTACCTCTTAGAGATTTATTTCTCTACGGATGCTGAAGTTGGAGGTATATATTCCAACACTTAGTTCTCAAAATGATGCAATGGTCTAACTTACAGTTGAATTGTTCCCATAAGAAACAGATATTTGGAATACATTAAAAATCAAAACAAAACAAATTCCATAGTCCTAAAATACCAGGCTGATAAAAATCTGGAAGACCAAGACTTTTATCAGAACCATAAAACAGAGTATGAAAATACACTGAGCCTGGCTCCAATGAAATTAAACAATCATTTTATCTTTTTTCATTTTTTATAAAAAAACAATTGACTATGTTTTGCTTTCAGATAGTCACTTGTGCTATATCTCTCATATAGCCAGTACAAAAGGCAAGAGGAATGATGATAATATTTTATATATTAATAGAATGTCTTGGCGGGGGAGAGGAAAGACAAGGAACAAATTAGCACCTGCCACTTTACTTAAAAAACCCCAAACCCCAAAGAAACAAACAAACAAAAAAACCCCCAACCCCCCAACCTGTTCTCAGCAGTAAGTACATGACTCCTACTGAAATAAATGGATTTTGTGTGTTCACCTAGAGTCAGGACTTGACCACAAACCCTTAACACATGAGAAGCTGCCTGGCACCTTCGGCTTCCAGGAATTTTGGTGACAGCTGTACATACTTTTTATATTGGAAACTCGGTCTTTAAGATCCTCAGAGACTCAACCTTTTGTAAATTTTTTTTCTTCTTAACAATGTGGTCTCATTGTTGCCAATGAATTTGTGTCAGTTCAGGTAAAGTTATGTACTGACAATGGCTTACGCACTTCCGGAAAAGATTGTAGAGCAGAAAGTTGACTTTCTCCAGCAGTTGAGGTCTTTGCACTGGGATAGGGTCCCCATCGTAAGTCAGTCTGGTCAACAGTTCGTCCAGTTTTTCTAGTTGCCTTCTAACTTGAAAAAGACTCTCTGCCAACAGCGTAAAACTACAGCAAAGACAGTAGATTAGTTTGCAATCTTTCATGTAAACGGCTGCTTAGAATATAATGGCTCCTAAAGTTCTTGCTTAGGGAAATCAGAATCAGTACCGATCGGTGCTTTCTAGCTTTATCCAAACTCATGTCCATTCATCTTTTGTTTACAGGAGTATATAAATACATCAGGCAAAATTTCCTACTTTATTTTCAAAGGTAAATATTTTTGCAACAGGCCTCATCAACAGCAATGCAACGCTGTCCGTGATAATTTAGAAGAAATATGTACACAGTTCTGACGTTTTACATGCAGGGCACTTGTGCCAATTTTATTTCTTTCCTGCAGCTTAGTGGTTTTGCAAAGTGTACTCTTTAAAAGGATAATATTTACATAAAATGAAAAAGTTACAAACACTGAGGAAGTGCATTTCTCAGAAATGTAAAAACGATAAGGAAAATGAAATCCAAGCACACTTGCTAACAGTTTAATAGGGTACGGGTGTATAAAATCACATCTTTTAGCTATTTTTAACATCTTCATTGGAAAAAAAAATACTTCAGTGGGAAAAAAACACACAAAAAAGGCAAAAAATACTTTTTCTTCAAACCTAAGAAGGTTCTTGGTTGTTTTCCTTCCTTTTTTCTTCTTACTCATTACTTCCATCTTCTCCAGAAGAGAAGTTTGATGGGAGAGAAATGACCAGGACATTGACATTCTCTGGCTGCATTATCTTTTTAAATATAATGCCTTTTAAAAATTTTATTTATTTGCAATCACCTTTAGAGTTTCCACCACAGAGACTACTGCCACTCAATTCCTGTGTAGTTTGAAGTCTGGAGGAGTGATGTACCTAGTGAGTCAAAGCATAAAGTGTCTACCCAGCTCCTGCCTAGACAAAACTCCCACTGTCCTCAGTGACAAACCCAGTCAGCACGGTTCTTACTCAAGCAAAACTCCCAAGAGGGTGTGTATCATGAATCTGGAACAACTGTCAAACCAAAAAATGACTGACTGCCACGGCTTAGGCTCAGCTGTTCACTGTAATGTTATTTATTCTGAATAGCAAAAGTTGTCCACCAAAACAAATTGTATTTGTGTTATTTACTTGCTTAGCTGCTAATGAATTTGCTAGTGTTGCAAGGTAACTGATATAAAGGAAAGATCATTTCATGTGCAGCAGACTTCCTGTGGTTTTCAGTGGAAACACAAGCTCAAGGCAAGTTTACCAGTTCTGCAGCTGATCAAGCCCACCATGGAGAGGACCCCCGATGCAGGCAATCTGCTGCCGTCTCTTCCAGTCTAGCAGCTCTTCAGTCAGCATGTTGCTCATAAGCATATCGATTTCATGAATCACACGCCCTATTTTACTGAGTACTTCCTGTAAAATAGGAAAGGTATCACAAACTGACCACAGGGAACAGCCGCAAAACTCAGCAATTATCATAAAAGTGCTGATTACATTTCTTTCAATTACTTTGCAAGTAACCATATTTAGCCCCAACGGCTTTAGTCTCTCTAATTCAGAGGTGACTGGATTCATCACCCATTGTACTTGAAATTAATCCTGAATGTCTATGAACTCTTCCTCAGTAAAACTTTTTTTGGGGGTGGGAAGGAGGATTGTTGCATTCTTTGTGGGCATAACACCTCCAAGAAGGTGGAGGTGTTACATTTGTGGAAGGTGGAAGGAGTACATTTACAAGTACTGTCAAGGTAAAAAAGTCCTCCTTTTGTTTTGTATCATACCCAGTGCACTGGTTTTTTTTTGCTTGCTTGCTTTTATCCTTAAAAAGCACGCGGACTCAAACAAACTGCCTAAATGTACTGTTTTCTCTGTCGGCAAAGAAGCGGTCAGGGGAATATTGTCATATTTGCAAGTCTCGGTCACAGAACAGAGCAAGGTACCATTGGTGGGTTGCTGGGGTTTTTTGTGTTTGTTTGGGGTTTTTTTGGCAGTTATTAGATTACATTTACTTTGAATACTTTTTGCTTACTTTAAAACGTATATATTGCCAACTAAGTTATCCATTTAGTACAGTGCATAAGAGGTCCTGTGAAGTGATGCCCTCACCTCCCTTCTAAGGTGTGCAGAACCATATCCTTGCTTGAGCCGTTACTTAATTGCCAATTTCTTAACTGCTAGTCAAAATCACCCGCACCCACCCAAAACCTTTTGTGGATTTGTAACTCCTGTTATTTGTCTGTTCTTCTGAGAGGAGGATTTAAAAAGGCACGCATACGCATTTGAGTATCCGATGTGGGAATAAGGGGAGAAAGCAAACAAACCACAAATGACAAAACATGTCACTAACCTTTCTCTTGTAGTCTAAAGTATTGAGCATCGCCTGCAACGCCAACATTTCCTGTTTAATGAGGGCGCTGTTTTTGTCGCTCTGCTCTGCAGGGGGATGAAAAAAATCAGTACAAATGCGTGCATGGGTGCGTGCGTGTGTTTGTAAGGGGAGGAGGGGAAAAAACCACGAGCAGACTGCAGCATGAACTAGTGAAAAAATAAACTGCAGATATCAGTAGATTATGTAATATCTACTGATATCAGTACAATCATCAAATGATTTCATTTGAATGGACTAACTTTCGTACAAGTTTAAGACAAGGTTTTATGACTCCACTCTTTAGATGTGCATGTGGAACAGGAAAAGAGAGAAAACATACAGATGATACCTAGAAATCTATAAATCTCCTATTAATGTGCATACTCGTGTATTATGTACATCTGGCTTGGATCAATGATTGATCTGTGCACTACTGAAATATGCTCGTGATGTCAGCAGTTAGACTAAAGGTCTTCGGACTTGATGTGAATTACTCGTCTGGCTGAGAGAATAGAGGTTAGGCATTTGAAACAGAGATAAAGTGTTCATCGCCGTGGGGATTTCAGCAGCCAGGAGTACTGATTACTGGGTATTTCCCCCTCTCCGTAACTTTTTTCCTTCTCTGGATCATGCATTAGTTTCAAGCTTCCCCCATGCTCTTTCATATGCAGCTCTTCCCCCGCCATCACCTTCCCCCACCTTTTGCTCTTCTTGCATCTTTCATGCTACCTTCAAAAAAGAAATTGGTGCCAACTGTGTCTCCGCTAAGCTCTGGATTGACATCTTCCCATTACGTTAGAGTAGGTGTTTCAATAGAGGCAGACAAGTAACTGATTGTCAGCTCAGCCACAGCAATTGCTCACACACGTCGTAAGGTACTGCAAGCTGGCTTTGCTGGTGTAGAGCATTTGTTGACACAGTGAATTTTTAAGCCCTGAAAGTCATTTATATAAGCGTGTTTTATTTTGCAAGTGGGGCAGGCTTCAATCATCTGCATGGTCAGTAATTATGATTGGCCTGATGACTAGCAACTCATTAAACCATGG
>NW_008824109.1:1256404-1274925 GCF_000699105.1 Pygoscelis adeliae | reverse complement strand
CCTGGCCATATCCAGCCTCAAACATCTAGGATTGACATGTTTAAGAACTCGGACGTTTCAAGCCCAATATCTTTGCATGTTCAAAGGGAGATAATATGAAGATATCTGAGCAGACACAAGTGGACCTCAGTTTCTTTTCTGAAAGAGATCATGCAAGGACTGTTGCCATGTGCAGATCTCAACCATCATAGGCTGGTCAAACATGCATTCAGAGTGCTTACCAGCTGGTTATCACCACTGTGGTCAAAAAAGAACAGAAAGCCAAGTTAGAGGCTAAAAAAGTCAGTTTTGCACAACTCTACTCTGGTAAATAAGAGGCTTTTCCACATCCTGCCAAGGAAGGGCCATGTCAAAGGTGAGGAAATTGAAAAATAGGTTCTTTAAATTAAGATATTACTACTTTTTCATGCTGTTATTCAGCTTATCTGTAGAAAATAACTATACTTGCTCGACAAGATCCTCTTTACCCTCTTAACCCCAAAAGAGTCGTTATGTTCCAAGACTATAACCTTCTATAAAGTAAAAATCCATTTTTATGTTTACATATGTTATCTGGGTAATGCACAAAAATCCCTGATACTGGGGTCTAGCTGTGGAATCAGCCATTTCCTAGAGAATCTAAAAATATTATAAAAACTCTTACCTAAGCTTTGTATTGTTTTATACCTGAAGTCAAATTCCTCTTGCAAGTCTTCCAAGTATTTGACATCTTGGTCAGTCATCTTTCCCAGGGAAAAGAAAGTAAAATTATTTGGGTGTTCACAGTGGCATAAAAAGGAATTTGTTTTGTAATGGACAAATGCATAATGTAGTGTTTTCCTTTCCTACCATTTGAAAATCCTTAAGCAGTTCTGGGAACTCTGGTTTACTATCTTGTAAACTTTGAAAAAGACGATTGAATTATAAATGCACATTTATAACTACAGATTTATTTTACTTGTTCAGAAACCCAACTATTATCCTCTCTCCCACAGTCAAACAGTAGTTGATACAGCTTAACCACTTCTTGTTTACTAGTTCAATGACATAGTGGAAAGTAGGAATTATTACATTTAGCCTGAGCTAAATTGAAATTATTATGCCAATAATGTAACTCTCTTCATGGAACTTTAAAGCAGGGCAAACGGATAATTTTGCATTGACTTCAATGGAAATTGGAATGGGGTCTGCAAAGCCAAGAAAGGTGGAGCCAGAGACAGGATCAGAGCTCAGAGATTTTAAGAATTTAGGTAAAGAAACGAAACATTTTTGCTGGTTTGGCTTTTTGCAAGGGTTTGTTTTCATATGTATTGCAAAAAGTTTAGAAGGTGTTTTCTAGTAACCAAACAATGATAATTCAAAAAAAGACACATCAAAAGAAGGAGAATAAAACTGTAGGAAATCATCTGTTTTACTTTGAAGGTCTGTTTCTGTGCTGTTTATAGGAAGCCTTGATCCTGCCAACAACTCATAAGCAATCCTTTTTAGTTCCCTGAGATGTGCACATTAAGTGTCTGTGAAAATACAAAAACTCGTTTGCTAAATGAGGACACACAGAATTAGCTATTTTGGCTTCCTCTTTATTTTGGAGACTAAACTTTTAAATTACGTGTATAAGGTATGAAATTACATACACAAGGAGCTGGCTGATTTCTGTGTTCAACTTAATTACCTACTAAAAAAACCCTTGTATCTAGAAATCATTCTCATTTTCACTGGTCTTTCAGGGATCGCTGCACTTCCCCACACAGGCAGAAGGAGCTGCTGGGTTGCAGCTTTGTCTGCTTTTGCTCTTCAACTCTTATCTTATAACTTTATACATAGATAGAGGTCTAGTATCACATTCTTCCAAAGCTAGCTTTATCCTTTTAAGGGTTTCATCTCTCTAACCCTTCTTCCCCATGTAGGGAGACACCGATGAGAGAACGCTACTAGGACCTCTTTCCAGTATACCAGAAGTGTTGCTTTTGAATGGTATATGGACAGGTATTTCAAATATAACTTCTACATTGAGACTGCTGCAAAGCTGAAAGTGGGGCTGGGACAGCAAAAAGGCCATAGGTAATCTGAATCCTTATCCTGCCTTGAACTGAACGGGCAGGTATTCTCTGACTGAGCTTTCAAGGTCTCTATGGGACATAGCTACAAGTTTGGCTCAGCCCAGCTCTGCCCTGCAATGGTATGGGAAGATCCTGGAGAATTGTTACCATCAGCTCTCAATGTTCTTCTCCCCTCACGTCTCCAAAACATGTAATTATGTCACGTAGCCTTCAGCTTTACAAAGATCTTGGTACGTGACTCAGAGGTCACGAAGGCTAGCTACTGCTGACCCAACTAAAAGAGGCGAAGTTGCAGAAATACATTTATTGAACCTCGCATCTTTTTAGAGACAGTAGGTATGTTCTTACTGCACTCAGTGGTCTGCCTGCAACTCGCATAGGGATAAGTGTGATAGCTTTAAAATAGGTAGCTCTCACGCTGAACCCAGAGCAGCTGTAAAAACCTGAGGATCCAGGTATGTCCTGAGTAGTTAGTCTGGGCTGAGGTCCTCAGAATAATGGAAAATGGTTGGCGCACCTTGTTAGCAAAAGTATTTGTGCTACCCAGCTTAAAGATAGTTCAGGTATGTCTGTATGAAAGTCATGGCTGCGTAAACAGTGAACAGGACAATAAAAAACCTGAGCGCTGTTCTTGATGGCTGACACTTTGTGTTCTACATTTCTTTGTCGTTCTGAAACCACGGAGTTCTGCAGAGACTTTTCCAGCGGCCCCTGGAACACATCGAACAGATAATGGGTGGATGAGTAATAACGAGCAATAGTAACTGTACTGCAAGTTCTAGCATAGAGAGGGAATTCAGAAGCTGGTCTTCAACCAGCTGGAGACTGGTGTAAACAGACAAATCTGTTTAGTTCCACAGATTTGAAAAACATGCTGCCTTAACTTTGAAATCCAAAAGGTGAAAGGCTGTGGGTGTACTGCAAACATTAAACATCTAGTAAATTAAAGAAACCGAAACATAGATTATTAGATTTCTGAAAAAAGACCCATGTCACAATATACATATAAGAATATGTACTACATCCACAGGTGATTAAAAAGAACACATTTGACTTAAAAATTCTATCTGGGTTTTAACCATGTAACAATTTCCCCAAAATAGGTTTTATATGTAATTTTGAAGTTTCTTTCTTCAAACAACATAAAAACTATCAATGCCTTTGCAACGTAGCAGATGGAATGTCTTTTGCGTTGCATAATTAATATGAATTAATGCATTGCATAATTTAAAATATACAGATCTGTTTTGCAAAGAATAATCTCTTTAAAGCCTTTCCCACAGATTAAAGTCTTTGAAGATTAGCTGTGACAGAGAAGTCACTTATAGCAATGTTTGCAGCAGTAGAGCCACTAATGAAGTACAAACATGAGTTTAAAGGGCAATATTTGGTAACCCCTAGTGCACACAAATCACTCTAGTGGAATGAGAGGACAGGATTTGGTCCTAAAAGCATGTGAGCAGATTAACATGGAGCAGATTAATGAAATGTAATTCATTACCTGTACAGGCATGCTAGCTGCAGCCAATATTCTTCTTTCTTCTCTTAAACAGTTTGAGATGATCACTGCTATATGCATGGGATTACCATGATATTTGCCCTGCAAGCACAAGTAAATACAGTTTTCAAAAATTCAGATTCAGGCTGTCCCCCTGGAAATCACAGTGTGCTTCAGTGCCTATGAGCTACAGCTTGGTGCGGGTGGAAAAGACCCCCCCTACTGTTCTCGACCTGTGTTAGTGCTGGTTCAGCCTTGCAGTGCAGCATCAGTTAGTGCCATTGTCATAAAATATTCTTAACAATGTTCTACAGAGATTATAAAGATACAACTCTGAGATGTACATCATTTGAAGATCAAATTGCTCCACTGCTAACACAGCTGTTTTGAAAGGGCTTTCCTGTCAGCCTATTCTGTGCATGATTTTATCATGTCTTCCATTTTCAATAGGAAGTTGCTGTTAGCATGTAGCACTTCTGCCAACAAAAAACAGTAAGCATATCAATACGGTAACGATGCAAAGCAGAAAAACTTCCTCAGCATAAAGCAGAAGACAAATTTTAATGTCTACAAACAATTTTTCTCCTTCAACTAATAATGAGCCTAGGATGAAGGAAGAAGCAACTCTTGTCCCAAGCCAAAGAACCAAAAAATGTCTATATTTTTACAACACCATAAGTAAGGTGCAGAATTGCTGATGCGTGACTGAGGACTGGGCACAATTTGAACTAATATTGGTTTGTGCTGTATTTATCAAATTGGAATGATTGAGGACTTTCAAGCAGTGTCTTTCACGGTGATGTATTCGTTCAGTGTTTCTCAATATCCTTCATGCCTTTTATTCAGTATTCGTATATCATTTATTCAGATGCCCTTTATTCAGTGCTCATACAATTTTCAGCCATTCATTAGAATTAATGCAGTTCATTTCTTTTCCTGTACAGTTTCCAGTTCTGGACTTGTTCTATGTTCCCTTCTTTCTGATTAGTTTTTATTCTCATCATATTTTGCTGCCACTCAGAACTTCATTTATTCTTGCTTTCTCTGAATGTGGCACAATAGGTTTATACATATTTAAATTGATGCTGCATTTTCCTTTGATATCTCATACCAATTGTTGTAGTAGAAACAAGGGTGAACACATCTGATAGAAATGTGAACACACTGCTTCTACATGCCAACTACTACTATGACAGTGAACATATATTTCTAACACTTTTTACTAGACGGACAAAACCGAGTCATTTCCTGGGTGCTTTTGCATGAAATCTAAGTAATCTGACAGACTTTTTCATAATATGTTTTGACTTCAATTACGAGGTAAAGAAATATTATATTAAAAATGGTAATTTCAATCATGGAGATTTGGTTTGAGCTGTTTGGTATAAAATACCATGCTAGTGGTTATACTGTGGTTCCAGGTAGAGACTAAGGTGAAAGACATAGGACTCTTGAAACTAAATAACTGATGTACAAAATGTTCCCTTCTAGAGAAGCTTTGACTGCCATGGAGTTGCTAGCAATGAAACTAAGCTTTCTAAAGTTTCTAGGGTTTCTGAAGTCTTCTCAGGACAAATAAAGTACATGCCCCACAGTGCAACCAGTGCACACCCAAAGCAGTCTCGGTGCTGTGCCTCCTTTGATCTCTTTAAAAGCAGTTCAGGGTGGTGCTTTACTCTAGCAATCATCTGTACCAATTACCCCGAGGAATGGGAGTTATGGACTAGACTGATTTGGGGAGTTTCTCTGGAAAAATAAGTGGCGAGTAATACTACCCCAGGACACACTATGTCTCAAGTGAAACACTAAGCACTCCCTCCCTGCCTGCTCCTTGCTGGGCAGTGAGGGGGGATTTAACATTAAGGATACACTGCTGATTTCCACGTCCAACGACAATGCCAAAGATCTGCCGTTACTTGTTTCTCCCTGCCAGCTTCTTGGCTATAAGGGTAGTAACTATGTTCTCGCTGCACACTTCCTTCAGCGCAACTGAACTTCATGCCCAGGAATATATCCGTAGTCCCCTTTATTGAGCGTATTCCCAAGCTGTCTCTGCGTAGTGTCAGGATGTAACTTTGGGAAGGGAATACAGGAACGTGGGTACTGGCTATGATCTTCCTGCAAAAGACTAAGAGTGGAGTGGAGCTTCATGTGGAAGTAAGGTAAAGGTAGGGTCCAACAGCAACAGCCGGGTAACAGCCGGAGCAAATTAATTGCTGCAAAGAATGATTGTGCTCTTGGCTGTGCGGTGCCAGCCCTTGACTCGTGCCAGTCCAGTGCCTGTCTGACTCCTTAGTGAGCCAATCCAGATTGCTAACTGGGTTGGAAAACACTCGTGCTTTTTTGCTGAACAGGTTTTCTGCTCCTCAGTGGACTGAAACTGCTCAGAAAAGGATGAGTTTATTGTTAAGGACTAGCGCACGTGAAGTCAGGAGAGGTTGGCTGGGAGAGGAGAGAACAGGCCTGCCTTCTTTCAGCTGCAGTCAGTTGTATTGCTAAGCCTGTCTCATCTATCTGCACCTTGATTAGAGGAAAAAAAAAAAGTCCTGTTTTTAATAAGGCTTGGGATGAAAGCTGTGGTGAGAAATCTGTGACTGGTGTAAATCCACTGATGTGCATATTAATTCCTCAGTTAATGTCTGTTAACTTCTGCTTGTTGCTGTTATTTTTTTGCTGGTAAAACAGGGTCCCGCCTTTCACATACATGGCTAGTATACGAGGACCATACCACACGTTGGTATCTGCAGGCTATCTGAAGCTACCAAGCTTGAGGAGTGTTTAGTCCCGGTTTACCACTGCCCAACAGAATTCAAGCACTCTAAGGGTTGATGGTTGCCTTTTGTCTTTGCCCTGTGAAAAAAAGGAGCCAAACAAAAGCTATTTAACAAAGTCAAGAAGAAATAAAAATCCTTTCTTGGAGCTGGAAAATGCATTTATGTAGAAGAGGCACTTGAAAAAAATCTTCTGACAGTGGGATGTTTTAAAATCCCCCACAAAAAATGCCAGGTATTAGGGACTTTCCTAGCATTTCTAGATACTATTCATATGCAAAACTTAAAAACTCTTTCTCTCTCTCTCTTTTTCTTTGTTTCATTAAGAGAAAACCATCTGCATCAAGAGGTGAAGTGGAAATTCACTTTTTCTTTTTCTTTCTTCTCTAACTCATAAAGCTCTAATAATAAGCTGTGCCCGTAGTGATTCCCACACTTGTGCCTGTCTGGTGCTTGTTCAGCTCCACTTGATTCAGTCTGAGCAGACACCGAGCAGGTCGACAGAGAACTGCCACCTGCCCTCCTGGAGCAGCAGCCCCTCAGACAAAAGCTGGGATAATGGTGGATCTGCAGTACCGATGCTTGCAATCAAAGGCTAGGAACGGGCCTTGCCTTTGCGATAGACAGATGCTCTGAATGCTGGACAGCTGGCATGGAGCTGAGCAGTGTGCCACAGCCTGAGCGGGCATCCCCTTCTGTGGGTCTTGAGCTCTCTCTCCTAGAACAGCTATATTTGTACAATCTAGGCTATCTATGTCGATAGCCTCTTTTGCAGTAATCTAGCAGATGGATTGCAACTCAACACTAATAAACTGATAAATAATAAGTTGTAACATTAAATAGCTCAATAATTGTAACTTATTAAATAATAATTACTAAAAGTCACAATAACCAATGTGTTTTACTGTCAAAATAATAACACTGAATTTTTTCTCCCCATGTTTTATACTTCTCAGAGGTAATTACACTTCAGAACGTGCCACTCAGTATTCACTTATTATCTGTCTACTGCCAACTCTTGCTGTTCTGCACTTCCATTTTGTCTTTGGTTGAGGGCAGAATTTGCTCATGATGACCTTGGCTTCTAAATGACTAATTGAAAATTATTTCCTATCATTGAAAGGGTAGTATAAGTTGGAAAATAAAGGAAATTTAACCAAAAAAAGGCTTGAGATGGGGGAATCCTGACTTAGTGTGACATCAGCATTGGCAGCCAGGAAAGGAGAAAGGGTGTGGATTCTGTAGTTATGCAAAATCGTATTATTAAGTTTAGATATTTATAGAGAAAACTTATAATTGTCTTTTGATAAATACCAACAAAGAGAAATTGAGGATTCACTTTTCATCTGAAGTTTCAAACAGAAACATTAGTCTTATCTGCTTATGTTGCTGTAATTCTGTTGTTCTTAGAAATTTTCTTTCTCCTCTTTTCCATTTTGATGAGGTCTTCCATATCATGATTTACAACAAACAACAAATGATCTTATTTGGACTGGCTTCTTCTCGGTAACTACCAGCATGATGCTAAATTTAAGCAAATGGGGGAAATTAAACTTTCATTCTGAACAGGTGAAAATTTTCTCTGAATGCTGATGACATTTCCTCAGGAGAAAACCTTCCTACCACTGCCCAGCATGCCCTGTCTCTACTCCAGAGACATCTGTTGTAATGGTATCTTACTAGATCATGAAGAAAAGCAAAGAGGCATTTCTGCAAAAACAATTTATACGTTATAGTATGCGGAGTTTAGACCTTTTAGCCAAATTTTAAAACAGCTTGAACTATTTGGGATATGTTAAGATGCATGAAACAGTGGCTGGGGAAATGCAAGATTTGATTCTGTAAGTTGTAAGATCATGGAGAAACTTTAAAATACATATTATGAGACTTTAAAATACATGTGCTTTTAAAAAGAACAAAAGGGTCTGGAGCACAAGTCGTATGAGGAGCGGCTGAGGGAACTGGGGTTGTTTAGCCTGGAGAAGAGGAGGCTGAGGGGAGACCTCATCGCTCTCTACAACTCCCTGAAAGGAGGTTGTAGCGAGGTGGGTGTCGGTCTCTTCTCCCAAGTAACAAGCGATGGGACAAGAGGAAACGGCCTCAAGTTGCACCAGGGGAGGTTTAGATTGGATATTAGGAAGAATTTCTTCACTGAAAGGGTTGTCAAGCATTGAACAGGCTGCCCAGGGAAGTGGTTGAGTCACCATCCCTGGAGGTATTTAAAAGACGTGTAGCTGTGGTGCTTAGGGACATGGTTTAGTGGTGGACTTGGCAGTGCTAGGTTAACGGTTGGACTTGATGATCTTAAAGGTCTTTTCCAACCTAAACGATTCTATAAACAACTGTCAATTTTAGTATCTGAAATCTACTGCTTTTCCTGAGACGAATGAAGAAATCTAGACCAGAGATCACTCTCTTACTCTTCTTTTCTTCCCATTTTTTAAATTTTCCAAAATTTAGCTTATTTTCCTGTGGACAGTTCCATCACAAAGTGGATCAGTCCTAACCACAATAATATTGGCCAGCTTTCTTTTCATGTGTCAAAGGTCTCTATATACTGCACACATCTATAAATGGATACTATATATGTACTACTTGAGTATCCCGAGTCTGTTTTCAGTGATTAAAGTAGAGGATTAGGTATTAATGACTGTTGGTCTTTACTTGTAAAGTAGAAGGATGTGCTGTGAAACCTTTAGAAAGTCAGTCAGGGGTTCACCTGGTTATCTGCTGGTTTTCAAGGTGACCTAAAAAGGACTTGAGTAGGTTTTAGTGCTTTCTAATTCTGAAAAAGCGCTTCAGAATTTCGTTTTTTCCCCTGCTTTTCTCTTTTTTCCTTTTTTTTTTTTTTTTTTAAACTGTCAAAAACATTTCTTGGTTCTCCTAGAAAAACCCTGCTTGAGCCTTTTAATTGTATACAATAAGAGCTTTACTGGATGCATGGAACCGCTAACTAGTATGACTCTTGATGTATTTGTTGAAGTTGAATGAGTATTTAAATAAGCTGATGGAAGAGAGGTGGGACACGGAGAGATAGGAAACAGGATTACAAAGTCAAGCAAAAATACATTTCCTTCCCTGTTGTTCACTTGTGATATGCTTATTTTACTAAGTCTAATACTTAGCATCTTTCTTGATAAGCAGATATCTCATCTTTCATGTAATTAAAAAGCAGGGAGAAAAAACCTTTTGTCTACCATTTTATTTTTGAAAGAAAAAAAACTTTGGTATAGTTGTGTATCTCAAAGAAATGTGTGGGTGGGAAGGCATAACCATACACACTTATTTCCCATTTTCACCTTCAAATATGACAAACAGCATTTGGCCTTGTTTTGTTTTCTACCTTTGTTTATGCATCCAGGCAGAAAGTCTAATGAAGACAGTACTAGGATACAAAGAAAGAGTCGGTCCTTGTGCTACCCTGATATAGGTAAAGTGCTTGGGAGTTTTTTGAAAGCCTGTATTTAAACATGTGGTATTCTTACTAAAAAATCTTTTTCTAATGGAAAGATGGCTCTGTTTTATCTAGGACTTTAAGAGGAAGTACCTGTGACACTATCTATTTAGATTGCTCTTGTTAGACTTTTATTTTTAGATTTCCCCTTCCCCCTCTCAAAATACATGAGAGAACTTAAAGGCAACCTCATTGGTTTAGACGACTCCTGTGATGTGTGGGAAGTCCTAATACATAAGTCTGCAATGTTGTAGTTCTGCTTTTCTCATATTGTATAATGCATAACTTCCAAAAGACTGTACATTTTTTTTAGGACATGCGCAACCAAATTGCAATAGGCAAAGCTATAAAAGCACAGTGAATAAGCTGTGAAGACAGAGATCTTTTTTTCCATCCCCCAGTTCGACCCAAAATTTCACTGCTGAGTCCCTCCCAATAGACACTAAAACTAGTCAAGGAACAGTCTATAGAAACAGCAGATTTCTAAGCAGGTAGGGTGAGATACCACCACAGAAAATATATGGCTGTAGATCTCATCATCAGGCAGTAGAGCTGTGCTGCTACAGGAGATGAATAACGTAGTGATGCTTCTTATTTAAATGAGATTTATTTCAGAATAAATCAAAGTACAGTGTTCCCTATGAAAAAGAGTAAAACAGCGGAGGAGAGACAGGACTGATTTTTTTTTTCTCACCATCTTCTGGACACAACGACCTGAGTGTTATTAACTAATCTCTCAGGCAGATGTTTGACTGCAACTGGGCCCTTAATACTCCAGAATGAATAAAGCCCACAAGAGGTTGTTTAGTTTGTTTGCTTGGTTTTTTACTTCTTTTTGTAAGCTAACTTAACTCTTTTATTCCTTCTACAAAACAAAACTGAAATGTTTATAAATTGTTAGTTACATTGGTCAAATAGTAACTAGGAACTCAAAAATATTTTACTTCTAATAAGTAACCTTTTTTCAGTCTTGTGTCAAGCATTTTTAAAAGTCTTTATTAGCTGATGTGCAGTCACCAGCCAGTGATCACTAACAGCAGACAGCTAGCTGCTTTAGCATACAGACTTCTATGCGAGGTTCCCCATTTGTAAGCCGATTTTTTTTGTAAACAGCTTTAATGGTTGAACTGGAAAACTCACTGGGGACAAGATGCTAATATGAAAAACCAATCTGAATTGTATTATACATTGGTTTGAAACACATTTCCTGCTATAATTTGTTGCTTTGTTGATCTGGCAGGTTACGTAAGTGCAAAATACAGGTAAACAACATTTTAAAATGGATATTCTGTGGTGTATTAGAAACTTTCTCTATTTTGTTCCATTCTCACCCTGTTGTAAGTTTTAACAGGAAACTGCAACTTTAAACATCAGTGGCTGTTTCCATTCTTCGCAAATGTTTCTCAGCACAGTACTTATTAGAAATATTTTTAAAGTACCAACTGGAATGTCCTATTTCAGATCTAATGCTATTTTCTCCATTTTCTTTGATGCACTGAAATAAACAATCTTAGGATCCGTCATGCATGTACCTTTCTGGTGCAATGACTTGCGTAAGAAGTCACCTTGAACTAAAATAAAAACCTTTATATGTTCACTTTAATTCTATCTGGAGAATCACAAAGATGTTCAGTTCTCATTACAGATGGAAACAGGCTGTGCAGTATAACTGAAAACCTGAAACAGAATCAGGAACGCACTACTGTGTTACTGTTGTAAGTACCATCGTGTAAAGTAAGATGTTATTTGTTCGCCCTGCTTAGAAACAGGGTGAATTTTATATGGAACAAAGTGCCATAATGTTAATATATGTCAATTAGGCTGACAGAAGATACTTTCAGATACTATTCCAGATCTTTCCATAAAAAAGTAGGGCTGTGTAGGAGGAAGAAATGTAACTAAAGTGTTATTTCCCAACTTCATAGTATAACCATAGTGCTTCCAAAAGCTTGTTTTGATATAATTGGTTGGTGTCAATTAGCAAATCCGGTGATTCTGCCTGACCTCTCCCTTTGTAAGCACTCCCCAAGATGTTCAAGGTGTGCACAAAGACCTGCTCATTCAGGCAGAACCCCCACTGCCGGCCCTCCCCTCATCTTAGGCTCTAGCAGGGCTGGTGAGTGGGTAAAGTTCACCGATACCTGAGAATCTGCCATGAGTATTAAATGAATATTATGAATATACATAATTGACAGCAAAATGTTCCCCAGAGCACACAGTATACTCAATAACTCAGGCTTCAATGGTGAATGAGCAGAGTAGCCCTTCTTCCTATTCCTGAAATCTGTTATTTCACTTTTGTAAAGGAAGATTTATGTAATCACATTTTCCCCTGAATACCGTAAACAGTGATGTGACACAGATGCATGTTGCCATTAATGAGAAGGGATTGCTTTCAAAAGTTATCTTGAGACTAGAACATAAATGAGAGTTTCAATTATGAGTAGGACGATTCTGGGAATTTCTGCTTTTTCCTGATGTAGATGTCCTGCACCCATCGCGGTGCGCAGCACAGCCAGCGGCTCTCCAGTTCCTGGGAGCTCACCTGGGCCCACGCATGAGCCGGGCTGCATCCCACAGAGCTACACCTCATCTAGCAGGTACCTGCCGAGTGCTCCAAATTTCCAGCTTGGAGTTGTGGGGGAAGAACATCCCTGAGATGAACATCACTGCATTACTCGGAGACCCACAGGCAATTGCCTGCCAGTACCATTCCTAAATGGAGCGGTGGGACGCTGGGGTATGGTGGCCATCTCTGATTCCCAGGCTACTCTGAGCCTCCCCTGCCTTGGCTCCCCTGGTGCACTGCAGCCCGGCTGCTCTCCCCTAACCAAAGATTTTGGTATGTGAGTCAGGAACATGGACAGTGCGTGTCTTACACGAGTGTCTCTATAGTTCACTGGTTGTCTCTGTGTACAAAATCTACTCATGTATTGCACAGGAGCTTACATCAGGGACAGGTATGCTGTCATTTAAAAGCATTCCTTCTGAAAACTAAGATGTAGTTGTTCATGGGCTAAGGTCGTGTAGACTGTTGCATCTGCAGTTTGGTTCCTAGAAGTTCTGGGCAGCTCTTCTGAGCTTAACATCTGCCCTTTATGTTTTGTTGTCGTGGCAACAGCACAAACCATCTCCTTGTGACCAATCTGCTTTGCTTTTCTCCATCTAGGTCTTAAGCAGGAGAAAGAAACACAGACTATTCCCCCCTCTTTCCCCCACCGCTGCTGGGGAGAGCAGGAGTTCTGTAGGAAGATGGACAGAGAATTTAACCTTAGCAAGTGACTGTGCTGTACTGTCTCCCACCAAAGAACACAGCAACAAAAGGCTGCTCTGCTGTAAAAATGAATCCAGTTTACTGACTGGAGTAGTAATAATAATGTAAGAAGTAAATGCAAAGGATTTTAACCTAAAACGCTGACCCTGATTTTAATATAATATATGCATTTATACCAGATCAATGTCAAGAAGCGATGTTTCAATGAAAGCAAGAAGTAGAGAAGCAAATTACTGAGAGCTAGCAGTAACCTCAGCTGCTTAACTAAGTTTCTTAGCACTTTTTCAAGTGCTTATAACTTTGTCAAATCACATGTTTCCTGGTCAATGTTTCTTTTTGCCTCAAGATAATTTTGGAAATGTCAGCAGTCTGAGCAGAAATGCCATGTTCCACAGTTGTTTCTTTAATGGTAAGAGAATAGGGATGGTCCCTGTGGCCTGAAAGCAAGGGTGCCAGGCAGACCTGTCTTCCTGCTAAGAATTCTACTCTTTGCCCTTCACGATGCCTAAGATTGCCTGAAGCTTTGTATTGCAAGTATGAGGCAGGCAAGTTCTCACTTCTTCCACTATTTCCATTGTTATTTTCATGGAGCAACTAAGATGTCTATGTAAAGATGTTTCAGTTGAAGCTTAGAATAGAACATTTCCTCCATTTTAGAACAAAAAAGAATCCCAGGGAGATCTTTCAGATGGGGTGTGCTTGGCTGTGGTGCTGGTAACTTGTAGGCATAATTCTCTCTAGATTCAGTAACAGCACCAGGAATCTTGATCGTAACAAATCCATTGCTGTCTAGCAAACAGCTGCACAAGCCATTTGTAAAGTGTGCATTGCTTCCTCTTCTAAGGCTGCTCTTCATTAATGATCTAGATGTATTTCTAATTAAACATTAGTCCCTCACTTTGCCTTTTGTCAAGAACTACAGATTGCTTTTGAATGGCTTTTGTGTGTTCTCTAATTATTTTATTATTACTATTGTCGTAGTATTTAGGAACCTGTACCATAGCTCAACATACTACTCTGCATCTTAGTGATAAATGCTGGTTTTCAGCATAATCTAGTTTGACAAATATTACTTAATATTGTAACACAATGTGGCTCAAAATAATGAACATTGCACTCAGATCATGTATTGAGGTTGACCAGCTTTGTGTGTGTGTGTGTGCACACGTTGTACATGTGTCTGTACGTGTGTGTGTGGTATAGAGGGGAAGGAAGAGGAGTGAACTGTGAAATTTCAAAGAAGTGCTTGCGCTAGAGGGCAAAGCGGAGATAAAGGTGGGCTCATGGTAACTAACCTTCAGAGAAAATCAAACCAACACTGTTCGCAGAGTCACCAGAAATGAAGAGATGTTTCTAAATGTAGCTTCCTCTCCTATTTAGTCTTTCACCAGTCTTTCCTCCATCAAAGTCAGTAAAAAATCTCACTGGTTTTACAGTGTACCCTTCCAGTTTCCCTTTCTCTATGTGGTGTGTTGGGACAGAAGGGACCATGGCACTGTACTGTGTACATCAGTCACACTTTTCTGGTGTTGTCTCATGAAACTGTCACAAACTAGCTCAAATTGCAAGAGTTAGGTATCTGCAAGCGCATCCAGCTGTGGGTGGGGACCCAAATGCCCAGTTCCAAACTTCCCATATATTCAGCAATAAAATACAATCAGTGATGCATTAAAAAAATTAGACCCATAATTACATAATTTGCATACTCAAATTTAAGGACATTACAGCAGATACTGTCCATACTATGTGTCATGTACCGTTCATAGTCCATTAATAATACTTGACAGTTAATAACAAGGATAGGCGGTCAGCTGATTACAACTACCATAACATTTTTTTCCTGATGTACTTACCTAACCAATAAAGACATAATTTTAGCAGCTGAAGCTCAGGAGTCTGCCTGTGCAGCTCTATAGAACATGCAGCCCAAACTTTGGCTGAAAATGTATTTATCACCTATGTTCTAAATACCTGTGTCACAGATTTCTTAAGACAGTTTATTTGCCTTATCCAAAATAATAATAATAATAGTAAATACCACCACCCATTACAAGAATCTGGTCCTACTCCAGCCTGTAGAAATTATTTTGAAAATCAGAATAGACTGTGGGTGATAGTGCTAAAGGTCATAAGAAATCAGGAAAAGCTCTAATAGTGAAAGTGCCGTTCAGTATCTGGTAGTTCGCATGTGTATTTTGAAACTGAAGGAGTAGCTTTTTATCTAAATACAGGTTATCTGCTGTCTTGATATAATGGAGAAAGGCCAACATCATTAGTGATGGAGAGAGCTCTTGTATTTTTTTTGCTCAGCTGGAAACATTTTACTGCAAAGCTCAAGACTGAGATAATTTTTAATAAGTGGTATAATTCCAGCATCACAGATGTCCTCACAAGAAGTTGATAATGCTTTAGGCTGCAAACCTACAGACCTTTGCAACCCAAGGGAGCAGAGAAGCCTTGCTGCTTGAGAAAGCTTGCTGAGTCAGGGCCTTACAGTGCTACAGGGTGATAGAGAAAACAAGTTGGTGCATGTCACAACTTGTGCGGCATTTCTTTTCAGAGCCAGCAATCAAGTGAAATGGTGAGTTAGGCTACTCCACATGGATCTTTACTGTTGCTTTATCTAGAGAAGGAAAAGACCAGCTCTGGTGCTGGCTCTGCTGCTGCTGTAAGTAGTATATGGTGACTGTAACCTAGCTGTACCCTTGTAATGGGGACGCCTGAGCGTTTTGGCTTGTTCTGGAATCGTGACCCAGATCCTTGCCACCTGAGAAACCACTTAATCACCTTCTCCTGCTTTTCTGGAATAAGCCTCCTTTGCTTTGTGCTCTTTGGGAAGCACATCATAGTATAATTTCCAAACGTGCCAGGACTTAAAGGAAATGGTTTCCATTCTGGCCGTTTTGACACTGGCTATTACATAAACTCATCTGTGTGTGCCCAAGGCCTGATTACTTGTCTCGGTAAGCCAAATTTCACAGAGCATGCCGAGCTGCCACTTCAAGTTTTGGTAAAAATTTTAGAATAAAATAAATGGTGTGAAGAGAAAAAGGAACAGTGAGAGACTAATTTTGTAGAGCCCGTATGTAAATATATACCAGTTCTTCTGCATGTGCACATTATGATGGTATAATCATAAATGCACAATCTTTTAAGCCAGGAATACACCAATGCAACTGCTCGTTTCAGTGCCCTGAAATGCTCTTTCCGTGTGTATGCTGCCGTGGGACAATACCTTTACTAAGGTGATTCAGCTCTGTCTCAGCCCTACTGTAGTAAAGTGTGCCAAGACCATGACAGAAATAACAGGATTAACCTTTCTGCAGTTAACTCCAAAAGCAGTTAAGTAAATTTGGTGTTCGAGCAGTACTGAAATTATGGATAGTGCCACTACACAAACCAGAAAAGAAACAAAAAGCAACTTTAGTTTTAAGTTACATGAGACTGCTTGCATAACACGGGAAGAAAAAGTGGTGGCGATGGAAATATTGTCACATTTTTAAGAGGCCACCATTAGGGAAAAAGAATAGAAAGACATACAACCATAAAGAGAACAAAATAATTGGCAAGGTCATGGTAAGATTTTCCAGACCAGTATATCTATCTCTCTCAACTAAAGAAAATGTTTTGCAAGCAATATAATTGTTATTTAAGTACTTATGAAAACACCATCAAAGAAGAGAAAAACCCCCAAATTTCAATTAAACTCAGATACATATCTGTTTTATGCAGAAGATGGATAGATGTCAGGAAGTAGGTGACTAATGAAGTGGAACTCTGAGAATCCTTGCCTTAGATAAACAATTATTAGAGAAACACTCAGCCAATCAAAATAAATATAATTTTGCAGAAGCCTAATGGAAAATCCTTTAAGCCATTCATAACAAATAATCCCAGCGAAGCATAAAATAGCAAACGTGCTAATGATTTACAGGGGTACCTTTTTCAGGGTGCTGCTTTAAGCCCCAAATATGCATTTTTATTCCATAGTTAAATATCCGTATGTGTCTGAAAGGTGGCAATTACATTTGTAATAAACATGAACATCCATAAGCACTATGCAGTCTTATTCTTAAGAGCTTAGTGAAACACAGATACACACAGGGCTGAAAAGTCACAGCACTTGTATCTGAACAGCGTGCATTAAAATGTGAATTATTGTTCCACAGAGTAACAGACAGTGCAATTATTATTTTGAATTATCTCGTTGAAGGCTTGGTCTTCCCATAGCCGCTTGGAGTCTATAGCGATCAGGACAGCTCTGAGCTGTGCACAGGAACAAACTGCCTTCAGCAGAGGTTGGGCACTACCTTTAGAAACCAGTAAAGAGTGTACAATTTGTCACCAGAAGTAACAGCCTACCTGCAGCAGCTTCCTGATTCTTTTCAGGTTGTGTATCAAGAGAAGATTCTTTTCCTGTGAAACCCGGTCCAGCTGTTCGTCCACTTGTATTAGCAAATTCTGCAAAAGGATCGTTGCCATTGCTTCATTGTTGGATGCAGCCTCCCTAAAGAATCAATCAATGAGAACCACACGTTTAAAATGTCGTAAGAAGTGTCAATCTATCTGTACAGAAAATCACAATCCATTCAGAAATTTAGGCAGCAAAAAAAAGGCTTTAAATAGATGGCGACTTGCATATAGTTAGAGGTTTGTGAATAACTGATTTTATGATCCTTTCATTTATATTCACGCAGATATACAGCTATAAAGACAGGGCGAGAATGTTCTTAGCACAGGCTATGGAGTCAGCCAGAGGGGAGACAACCAGGGTTTTCTAGTCTCTGGTCCAGTGAATGTTTAAATATTTTTAGCCCACTTCCCAGAGGGAACGAGGCTTATGCATACTGTCCCTCTCACTCTGTCAGTCACACAGATACAATTTCTGAATGTGCTGCCCAGTTTCAGACAAAGTTGACAGTGGGCTCAAAGTCCAGAAGATAGTATGTTCTTACAAATTTCACAGAAAACTGGCAGGTTGGTAGAAGAGAGGAATCCAAATTAGTGCCTCCACTGCGGAAAATGGCAGTAATAACTTGCTCCAGGAGGCAACAGCCAGATGGCCAGTCAGCAGATATGTATCTTCACACCAGGCGCCAGATGAGCCTTCGCCCGGCCAAACTATTTGGGGATACAGGAAGACTCTGAAGCTACTGGTGAAGGGTATGTAGGGGACAAAGGACACAAACACGCACAAAAACGGGCTTTACTGGTTCTGCTGTTTATGGGACAGCTTGGTACCTGAGGGGCAATAACATTAGTGAGCAAAATAGATGAAGATAGACTGAGGACTGCATGGTATCCTTGTCCTTGGGATATTCTCTCCCCTTGCCCCCCAAATGGCAGATGCCTGTTTGAGATATGCCTGCTAAATCTGGCGAAACGGAGATTTTAATGTTTCCCATGTTCCTACAGCCCCATAAACACTGAGCTATAAACTGTAAGGAAAGATTATACTCCTTAGCAGATTTCCCCCCCCCCCCCA
>NW_008824109.1:1253262-1256344 GCF_000699105.1 Pygoscelis adeliae | reverse complement strand
TGCTGACCTCCCCCCCCCCCCCCCCCCCCAATAGTCCTCCAATAGTTTTGTGGATTTAGCTTGAAAAATTGAGATGTCTCTTTCTGGTGTGACTAATATAAACTTTTTTTTTGGCATTTAGTTCTGAATTTTCTTAAGATAACTATCCAGTGAATTTGATCCAAATTTGTCCATAAATTGACCTTCTAGGGGACAGTTCCTGCAAATTTGTTCCCCGAAATTATATATCCAGCTTTAAGTGCAGTTTTGGGCAAGTGAGTAATTTTATGCTGCAAGAGGTAAAAGTGTAACATTTCCATTGAAAACTAACTTGCATTATTTTATCCTGTGAAAAACCTGTAATACCATTAATTTGCTAAACCATTTTAATTGGATTTTGTGTAGGAATAAGTTCAAATGAAACCTCATCTCCAGACATTCCTTAAATTTAAACTTTGACTGTTCAATGGGCTAAATCCATAACTAGTGGAATACTATTCTTGGAGTGCAGATGCCTGCACAGTTCACAAATGAGCACCCTAAAATCTGCCAGGTAATGAAAGAATTGTTCATGACTGAAATCATACTAGAGGAAATAAATTTAATCCTACCAATCTTGGCTTTCTATCCATTGTGCTAGTAGGTGCCGGATTTCCATGGGGAAGTTATCATCATAGAACTGGTCTACCTGCTCCAAAAACTTTATTTCCAGTTGTTGAACTTGACTCCATTGGGACATACTGCAAAAAAGAAGGTTAAACATGTTTGCCATTGAAAGGTGAGTATGAATTAATAATCCAAAGTGCATAAATCACTTTTCATTGTCGTTCTTATGATATACTTTAATGTTCCTGTTTATTCTGGCTTTCAAAACAGACGGTACTTGACTAAAGTTAGTCAGTTGAAGGGAAGAGGGAGAAAAGCGAGCAAGACCATGAAAAGAAGTTCTAGCTCTTACACTTGAATGGGCACCTCTGCCCATTTCCTTCCTTAATGCAAATGTTTCGGGGTACTGTATGATGCTTATAAAGCAGGGAGATTTACACAGCATCTCTCGTCAAGAGAAGTAGCTTAGGATTGTACTCTTCAAATCCAGGTAAAACTATTCTTATGGAAGAGTAGTAGAAAGCAATGAATTTGCTCTCTTAGTGAATTCATACCACTTAAATTTTTCCTAAAGCCGTAATGGTTCTATGTTGTTGTGCTGTTCCTAGAGCCCCACATCTTCTGTTTGGAGAGTACTGTTTGTTTTTCAACCTGAATTGTTTATCTAGTACATCTTTTCCATTTTTAATTGCCGTAGAATTCTGAGATTTGATGTTACAGAAAGCAAAAAAACCCTGGGAAGTGTAAAGTCATATGAAAACTATAAGACAAGCAAGAGTAGCATCACCCAACGACAGGCTCTGAAATTCTTACTGAAAAAATCATCCCAATTAAGTTTTGGCTGTTTACTGAGATACTGGAGCGCGAGGCATGGTTGTTCCAGATTTTAGGTGGGCTGAATTAATACCTGGTCCTCTCCATGGACTAAAGAGATTGTTTTGGGTGAGCAGGCTCTCCACGTAGACACCTGAGCCTGAGTGACTCTCTCTCCACTTAGGAGAACGTTACCTTTCTGATACCTGCACTCTAGGGTTGCACCACATCATCATTAATCCCACTGGTGAAAACACCATTTTCATTGCAGGAAAGACAAAAGATAAAACATTGCCTCAGGGCAGGCTGCGCCAGGCCGTAATTCTAGATGTAGCATGCAGATAAAAAGTCAGCGGTAGGGCTGAGAACAGGCCGTCGTGGATGAGCAGAGAAGAGGGATGCCCTAGGGCCCGTGCCCTGGGATCTCGGTCCTCGAGTGGGCTCTTGCCCACACCCTGATCCCATACTAGAGATCGTCTTCCCTTTTGTTAGGATGTTTGTTCGTGTTAACAAACTACACAGAATCCAGTTATGGACTAAAGATTGCACTGCAGTAGGTCAACACATTACATCTGTTTGAACATTTTTGGTAGAAATTTTCCCTGAGAAAAAGATGAGATTTCACCAAAACGGACATTTTTACAGAAAGTTGACCTTTTTATAAACAGCTTTTCTATTTCCAACTCTGAATCATAGTTTCAGAATGTCAACGTTTTGAAGTAGAGAATACATCATACTTTTAATGCTGTGGTCTTTCATTTTGCGTTCCTAAGTCAAGGGGGGGGGGAAAGATGAAGTATCTCAAGGTGTAACGGAGTCCTGAGTACTTACTCATGCAAAAGTAGAAGTGACAGGTTTTAGTTTCTCCTTAACAAAGGCTAGATGGGATGATTCTGTGTGTGGTATGAAGGACACTGTGTAACGTCAATGGAAATGAGCTCAGTGACATTTCCCTCCTCTTTAGTACTTCCATTCAGCAGAGGAAAAAAAATTGCTGAAAGTTTACTTTGTTTCTTTAAATTGCCCAGAAGGAGTAACGTATGGCACCTTTCACTGTCGCTGTCGCTATACTGATAGTTACAAAGAATCACAGACCTTATTTCTTGATACACATACAAGGAACCAAATAACGATATATTAATGACTCGCATTCAGGAAAAAAAAAGTAAGATTTGTAAGCCTGTTTGCTTTCAGTGGGACTTTTCATTGCAATTTCTGGTGAATTCTGGTGATTATGATATCCTAAAAAGATTAGTAAGAAAACGTATTATCTAAAGAAAAAAAAAAAAAAAAAAGCAAGCAAGATTTCGTCCAGGCTGCAACCCCCTTAGGCCTCCTACGTAGCGTGCAGAGATGCTCACACGCGTAAACGCCCGCAAGGCACATGGGTACGGTTCGTAAACGGGATTTTTGTAGCACGCCCGGTGCGGTACAGCCCGGCACCCGTTTTCCCTTTGCGCAAAAGGGGCGGCACGAGACGTTAAAAAGCTGGGACAGCCGCGCTTTATTCTGGCTCGCCCCTGAAGGCAGCTGGCAGAAACGGGCGACGCGCAAGGGCCGGCAGTAAGATGCAGTCGACCGCGACAGCGCGGCGGCTCCGCGTCCCTCTCTTTACGCGGCCGAGCGCTCGCTTAAACGCTGTCGGTTTTGCCTGCGAGCCCCTACCTCGCGGTACGCCCGCGCC
>NW_008824109.1:1245658-1252989 GCF_000699105.1 Pygoscelis adeliae | reverse complement strand
CCGGAGGCGGCGTGGAAGGTGGCGAGGAGGTGCGCTGTGGCTCCCCGCAGCATTCCTCCTTGCAGGCAGCACCTGGGATGTGGGAGCTGCTCTCCAGGGCAAAAGGTTTGGTCCCTGTCCTGAGGAGGTAGCGATCCAACGTCGTGGCTGCAAATAACATTCTTCTTACAGCAGGGGTTGTGGCAACAGGGACACGCGCCCAGTAGTTCTTCTCCAAAGAAGGATGTTGTTGGAATGAGGATTTCTATAATAGCAGGTGCAACGCTGCTAAAACCAAAGCGAGTGGAAAATGCTAAATTATGGCCGTTTCAAACCCATCTCACCTCGGCACGGAGCTTGAGTGGGGTAGGATTGCGGCTCTGGCGTGATGCAAAGCAGCTGCAATCCGCCCTAAAGAGGATCCTTTTGAGTGACTGTCGTTTTGTTTGTCATGTTTTGTCTTACCAGAAACCCCAGTCGGGAGCAAGGCTTTTCTGCGCCAGGCTGTGCAAACCTGGAGTAAGAGGCATGCTCGCAGAACCTGCCAGGGAGCCGACCGAGTGGTATCACGCTCTCTGTGCACTGGGAGGAGCATGAAACCTTGTTCAAGTGAAAAAGCCAGGTGCTGGAGATGCAGTTAAGAGGAAGGTGCGTGTCCCTATTGATGGGTAATTATATTTTCCAGATAGAGCAGAGGGACAATTGGAAGTGAGGTGAGAAGCTTTGATACATAGGCTAAACGCGATCGTAGAAGATCGCATATACGATCTAGAAGATCGTATATAGGTGTCAGCAGCTGACCCATGTCTGAATATCGGCTGGGTAGACATCGTGTTCACTGCACGAGTGCTTGAAATGAGATTTGGCATTATCTTTAACAGCATTTAGCAATTTTTCAGGTGCATTTGTATACAGAGAGCCAGGATCGTAACAGAAGTCTGTAAAATCCTGGTTTATAGAATTGTGTGGTCCAGTGCATCTTTCAGTAGACTATTTATTTCTGTTATTCTTTCACGTTGTATCATTGAATGTTTGTTTTTTACCTTTTTCGAGTGAGATGAGGATATAATGTACTAGAGGATTTTCTTTAGCCTTTTTTTTTTTTTTTTTTGCTAAATGACCAGAATGCAAAATCATGTTAGCTTTACCACCCAGAAATGAAAGCTAGGCATATAAGGCTGGAGGAATGCTTCTGTTGCTGTTCATGACCAGACGCACATCTAGTCCCAAATTGCATTTTGACTTCTGTAAGCGGCTGTTCTTGGTTCTGATTTAACTCAGCTGCCACTGGCTCAAAAGAGCTCCTCTAGAGCTGACACTAGAGCAGACCGACAATATTTTCACTGCTTTTTGTCGGGAATGGGGGACCAGACCGAATGTCAGACTTGCTCTTTGTCTGAAGAGGTCAGTCCCAAAATACAGCCAGAGTTTGGCAAGTCTCTGCTCAAACCTGCCATCTGTCCTTTAGATTTCAGCAAGCATAGGAAGCTATACAGCTGCACTTTACTTACGTTCCTGTTTTTGCTGATGGATATCCTGGCATTTAATTCAGAATGCATACACTCACACACGTGTTATAATCTTTCCGTCGGACTGCATACTGTCATTTTGTATACGTGATAAATAATTTTAGGGATCAACCAGAGTTTTGTCAAATTTTGTTCTCTGCCATTTGGCGAACCTTCATCGTTTTCTAAGGTAGCTGATTTTCACATGGTTTACCGTGTGCCAGTAAGCTTGTGCAGGTACCACATCGGGACATTGAATTAATAACTTGAGGACCACCCAGGAAATAACATTGATTAGTAATTTGATTTCGTGCTGTCAGTAGGGGGAACTATTGCACTGTACTTTTCTCTTTAGCCTTTAAATAAATATTGGTAACTACTTATTTTTCTTTTTAGATTAAGTACTCATTCTCTGAGCATCCTTATGTAACTGCTATCCGTAATGATAAGAAGACAGGTCGTTCATACCAGCCCAATAAAATAAGACAGTAACAGGTTTCCAATCCCCTTTTTGCTTGCCATTTCTCTGCTTATCCGAGAAAAGAAGCTATATGGTGGAGTTGTTGCTATTAAGACGATACTATGCTTCCTAGTATCTGATGCAAATATCTATTCAGGCTTGCTTCAAGTGGCCACAAGAAAAAAGTTCAGTTAGGTGTCATTCCCAAAACCTAGGGTAATCAGAGGTCATTCTTCATCTGAGGTTCAGAGATCAGTTTCTGGGAAGATGGTTCCTATTCCCCTCTTCCCTCCTTCCTCCCCCCACTTTCTGGCAGGTATGGCAGTGAAGGCAGGTCAATTGCTGGGATGGAGAGCAGCTGTGGAACCAGCTGTTGGGGCTGCAGGATGCTGAATATGAGCCATGGCTGCGGAGGCAGGAGAACAGGCGTTTGATCCTCACAGCAGTGGGTGCAGGAAAATGAGTTGGAGTTGCTTGTGATGTTACAGTGAGTCAGGGGAAACTCTGGGGCTTTACAGAAGCTCGCTGGAGACTGCGGAAGGGAAGTGCACTTTATTTGGAGAAGGGGAATAAGGAGGCTTGTGGTCCTAGAGTGTTAGAGTGGGATAGTCAAAGGGGTTGAGGTATGGCTAGGCATGAAAAGGCCTGAGGTGTGCATGGGCAGATAAGGTGGCTTGAGTGGGGGGGCTGTTTGAGGTGCACAGGTGGGAGAGAGGACGGGGTGTGGAGCAGCAGAGCATACTGTCAGGGTGGTGAGGGCTAAGAGGTTCCCTCCTGAGGCTGAGAGATGCTCAGCTCTATGCTCTTGGAAGAAGGGTCAGGGGTGTAAGCACACCATGAAGGGTGTGATGATGCTTGGAGATGTGAGGGAAACTGCTGTGGAGCAGGACTGAGATGAGAAGAAAGAGATGGTCTAGGTCAGTTCAAGGAAGCTCTGGAGGAGAGCTACGTGGATAGGATCCTGGAGGAGATGGCTTGAGGCATGCAGTGATTACTGCTGAGCTAACACATGAGGAGGGTGTGAAGGAGGCAGCTGTGCGGGCTGAAAGGAGAAGCTCAGGGGCAAGGACTTGTGGCTCACACTCAGTGGAGGAGTTCAGTGAGGCACACTGGCAAGGCAGGGCAGGCTGAAACGATGCTTGTGAAGTGGGGGGCAAGGAAGTAAAGAGCCTAGGGCAGCCCATGGAGGGGAAGGAGTTTTGTCAGCTGCAC
Source organism: Pygoscelis adeliae (assembly GCF_000699105.1). NCBI lineage: Eukaryota > Metazoa > Chordata > Aves > Sphenisciformes > Spheniscidae > Pygoscelis > Pygoscelis adeliae. Next base: position 1,249,830 of record NW_008824109.1, on the reverse strand, counting down.
TGAGTCACAGTAGTACCCTGAGGGTGCAGGTTGCAGCCCTGGAGAGTACAGATAGGAATAGGCCAGGAAAGGTTCAAGCCACTGTTGAGTTTGGCAGGTTGAGGTTAATCTTCACTGTGTAACATTTCATTCCACTTCACCAGTGTTTCAGCACCGGTCAAAGCAGGAGAATGAGAAGCAAGTGTCTAAATTGTGCGGGCTATTTAAAGGGAAGAAAAAGTCTCAAGTGATGGAGAAGGAGTTCAGGACACGGTAATCTTCTCATCAAAAGTTCACAAAGTGGTTTCTAGGAACATGGAGCCAATTTATTACTTTGATCTGTCTGACCAACCTGTAATCAAGATTCTAATCTCTTATGTTTGGCCTCTAGTCATTATACTCCTTGACTAACCTTTAATCAGAATATGTCTCATCTATCTTTTACATAAAGGAGACATTTAGCTTGTACATGCTATACGTGCATTATGTCTTGTATCTTAACTGTTCATAGCTTTTCTTCTTAAATTCAGAACATGGACTTCTGGTCTCAGTGAGACTAGTAAACACTGTAATAATGAGAAATCGTCTTGCTGACAGTGTAGTTGCTCCTAGTCAGCACAGCATAAATCAGCAGTAGTGTGTGCAGGTCACATCCCTTACTGTCCTCTATTTGGAGAAAAAGACAGGAAGAGCAACATTGTCCTGAAGTTACATGTTGTAACAAGCTGTTTGTGAATACTGGAAAGAACTCTTAGTTCTGTGTTTGTGTGTAGCTAAAAGAATGGTTGTCATGCTTAGAAAAGATGGGGTTTTTTGGCTGTTTGGTTGTTCTCAATTGCTGAAAAACTTACTGTTTTCCCCCTTCCAGTAATGAATGAACCTTATGTGCAGATGTATACATCCATATGAAGTAAAGATACATATCTCACCCAAATTCAAGATGATATTGGCTAGAAAAAAGTAACTTGCCATGTAGAGAATAATGAGAAATCAGGAATTATAGAAAGTGAAGTTTTGTCCCACTGAGGGGCTGAGGTCTCTGCTTTTGTGGCAGTATGGCCTTTTGATACTGCAGTCTCTAACTTTACTTTTTTGGCAGGTGCCGGTAGAGCAACCACTCAACAATGCAGGAGCAGGTCAGAACGAGTGCCCTGTAGGTAAAGGACTTCCCTCCTGAGGCTTTTTGCTGCAGCTTGTGCCTGTGCTCAGACGTTTCGGCCCTAATGGAGGGTCCACGCTCATCCCTACTGCTGGGGAGAGGATCTTCTGCACCGGTTCATGGCGAGATCAAAGTGAGAAGTTCTGTCAAGCTAGGATATCAGGAGTTCTCTTTTTTTATTGTTACCTTTGAACAACAGGTATGTTGCTTTGATGCGTGCCTTATTTATCGTTTTACCTCTTGATGTCATATTTGCAATTTTGCACTGGGTGGTTTAATGTGTAACCTGGGAAAACTCAGAGGTCTTGGCTCTCAAGAGGAAAGGTTTGGATATTCTGGTGAGATTTTTCTGGGAAGAAGAAAGAAGCCTATGCATCTCTCTTGTAGAAGTTAAGGCCAATGCCACTTGGGGTCCTACAGTCACCATGCAAACTTATACACTGACAAAATTAAGGTAGGAAGAAATTATCTGAAAGGCCTCAATTCCACCTGAATGCCAATTTGTCATTGTTAATGGAAAGGGCACACGTGGAGAAATGGAGGAAGCAGAGAAAGAAATGAGGGCGAAGAAAGTAGTTCAGAAGAGCAAGGAGAAGGAGAGGAACTCGGGGGGCCTTGTATTAACTACCTTGTAGTGTAAATGAAACTTCCTTTTGATAATGAAAAATTGCATATGTGGAATATCATTGTAAATCCGCTTTGCCTTGTATCCCTCCTCCGGTAACTATTTTTTCAGCAATTTTCATTGCTTGATATATATGATTGCTTTAATCGTATATATCACATAATTGCTTCCACTTCCTAAATGATATCGTGCAAATTTAAGTTTTACTTTTCCTGAATTACTTTAGAGTCAGGTTTCCTTTTTTGTTTGCAGTTATGTAGATTGTTAGGAATGCTAGTAGTGCTATTTTAATAGGCTTTTCCACTCAGTGTAGTCTGTGGGTGCTCAGGAAGCTTTTTTCTTATTTTACACAACAGTTTCCCTGTCAATTGGTAATGATCACTTTTTGTTTGCACAGAAGCTAAAGACTTTGTGATTAGTGGTTTCCAAAGTAGAGGGTGAGAGAGGAATACAAAGTCAGTGTGATTTGGGGAATGCTGTGGTTTTGTATATATGTTCCTGCGAGAAGGAGGCAAAATGCTTGGAAAGCAAAATGGAGACCCTTGGTGGTGCAACTTGATTAGTATGTAAGTCAATGTCGGCTGGACAAGAGAAAAGAGATTTTTTTCATAGTAAGCTCACCTGGGATTTGTGCTGTCAATAGTTACTTTAGTTCTTACTGCCTTCCTTGCCTGGGATCAAGATGACTATGCATAATGGTAATTTCTGAGCATACTTAGGAATATTTTCATTTTGCAGTCTCTTAGGTCCTTAGAGGAGTCCTTGAGTTTTATTAAGCTTGCTAGTATATGCTAATTGCAAAAACCAGTTTGATGCCGAACAATGACTTCCAAATGAAAAGATCAATAATTTTAGAATTAGTAATGGATCGTGCTCTGAGAAGATAACTTGGTTAATTAATTTAATAAAGTCTTTTCACAAAGGGAGCAATTAAACCAAAGTCTGATTATCTCTGCTTGATAATACTTGAAATATTCTATATTAAAGTTACAGGTTTTAACTCTGATGGTACCAAAAGAACCTCTTGATTTATGTTACTCTCTGAAACTCCTTATCTCTTTATATTATTTGTTTAACAAAGCACACATCTTCAGAAATAATGTCAGCTTTTTCCTTGGCTAGGCAATAAGATATCAACAAATCTGAAGCAGTTGTACAGTTGACTCTAATTGTACTGTTGGATATCACAAGGAGGATGGCAATCCCATGCCTGTTATGGATTCATTGTCTTCCTTCTAGAAAGTGGTATTTGCTTGGATCCTTCTATTCCTCTCCAGCCTCCTATAACAAATCCCAGTCAGACGGGAATTTATTTTTCCTCTGTAAACCTGATTTTTCCTGGATCTCAGCCCCTCAGCATGCTGTAGGTAAGGGTCCTTGTGATGGGAAGGTTAGCTGCAAACTGGCATGTCCCTCACTCAGTGCAGTTCCCATGGCAGCGGGGAAGGAGGGGCAGTATGGATGAGTATAATGATCTTATATTTATTTTGAAAATCATTACTGTTTCTGAATTTTCCAAGTAGCTTTTTATAGTATGTTTCAAAATTTTCAGTATGAATCAATTTTTAGTATGATTGGTTCATACCAGAAATGAAAACAAGCTTGTTTTCACTGGGAGACAATTGGAATGTCTGCAGGTGTAGGATGACACGAAGACCTAGGACTGTATGTGAAAATTTAGCATTGGAAGTTGTTCTAATGGTGTGAACAAAACTCGTGTTGTTCTCTTGTCTTCACAAGGAGAAAAAAGTGATTGCTAGAGCTGGCTAACATGAGGTGAAATGCCAGTAGGGAAAAAAGCAGCTTGTGGCCACAAAAGGACAAAGGTAAAACCAAAGCTAAATTCTTTTGTCAGTCTGTGGTCCTTCGAGCTCACATCTTGCACTGTCCCCGAAGCTGCTCTGATCATGGGGCTCCTGTAGGGTGGAATGGGTGTTCTCCTGTTTCTCCTGGAGAAACAGATTTGAGATTCAAGGAGAGAGCTTGCTGATTCACTGTAGCCTGGTCATTCAGGCAGTCCAGCATCAGAGTCCAAGGACTTTGCGCTTCATATGAAGTTGTTATGATGTCTGGCGTACATGCAGCGCGAATCAAAGCCCAGCCTTCTTCCCAGTCAGAGCTGAAGGCCTTTGTGGTTGGGCATAATGATGCTTTCATTCCTGGTCTGGATGAAGTGACACAGCTTCAGCTGTGCGAGAAAGTACTCCTCATCCTCCCTCTGTAATACTCTCTGAAGCAGCCTGCAGTTCCAGGATTGCAGGAGTCTGCTGGGAGAGGAAAAGAGAGAGTACGTCTGGGTTCCCTCAGTCTGGTAAGGAAATGACACCACGTCTTTGAGTCCTGGTGAATGCTTTAAATACTGACTTACTGATTTACTTGCAAAACAGTGCATGAATTTGAAGGGGAGGG
>NW_008824109.1:1219779-1245558 GCF_000699105.1 Pygoscelis adeliae | reverse complement strand
GCAGGAATTCCTCCCTGAGACTGGTGCGTGTCGTGTGTTGTTTAAGCTTGTGCTCTGGGTTAGAGCACGCTGAGGCTCTTGCCAAATTGGAGATTCCCGAATCAGAACTGGGTTAGGGCTGAAGTGGGTAGCAAGCTGTTGAACAAACCTGGGTATAGGCAGCACAACCTCAATGGCATCACTCAGACACCCACAAATTCTAGGCGTGTAAAAGACTGGGCAGCAATTCTGAGGAGTGCGTTCCTCAGCTCGGCTCCTAAATGCCACCCAGATTTCATTTTAAGTGCATTTAGGATCTTGTCCTTAATTAAAAAAGAGGCTAAGGTTTGCTTTGATATGCTGCCTTATGTTAGACAACAAACTGCTGCATTGTTGCTGTTCTGTGCGCATGGCCAAGTTGGGTGGACAGGTCACAGTAAAGACCTACTTGGATATTTCTGCATCTGTCCTTGTCAGGCCTTTGTGTTCTGGGGGAGCATCCCAGCAAGCAGTCTTGTGTTAGACTCACGCTGGTTAACAGGAATTATACAAGGACTTTTTCTCTTCCGTCCTAAGTGTCTGGTAATGTAAATGTTGCCAAAATACGAAAATGGTAGGTACTATGAAGGTACTCCTTTAAAACATAAGCCATCAATCACTTTTTTTCTGATGTTCTTTGACTCATTTAGGATTTCTAATATTTAATGATATGTATTTCTCACATTTCTCAATATTTTGAACACAGAATAAAGAGTTCTTCTTTGTACAGTTTGTATCATTGATCCTAAAACCAGCGTGGGTGGAAATCTGTGATCTCAATTTTCCTCTTCCCTCCTCTAGTTCAGGATCCCCAGCATCTGCCTGGTGAGAATCCACAGCTCTTAGATTTTCAGGCAGGGAACCCTGATGGTGAGGCCGTCTAGACCAGTGTTTTTCAAGGGTTTTTTATTCATATGGCCTCCTAAACTTGTTGGAAAAAATCTGAGAATTGCCTAACTTCTTTGGGGGAAAAAATGAATCACAAATGTACTGTGGAGTGCTGCCACAGTAGTTATCATTTGCAATTAAAAAAAAAAAAAAATTGGGCAATGTTTTGGAATTATTTTCATTTTTCCAGTCCTGATTTTGTTTAGTTCTTTCCATACCTAGGAACGTAAGCATAACTTTCAAAAAAAAATCTTATTTTGTGTATAGTTGTTTTGCAAACTGCTGCATGAAGGTTTATGACCTACTTGTGACCCAGAGACTGAGAAGTGCTACTCCAATAACTACGGTGGTGCAGATAACCTACACCACTAACATTATCTTTTGTCAAAAAAGAAACCACTGAGTTCTCTGAACTCCTGAGAACTGAGCAAGAGGTTCTCAGTTAAGCTGATGCTAATATCTCTTGTGGTATTTTTTTTTTAACTTTGTTTTACAAGCCATATATTGTTGTTTTTTAAAGTGCTTTTACTGGGAAATAACGCTGTATTTGAACACGCAGAGCGGCCACAGCACTGGGAGGTGCAGGGCACTGAGCTGTGGTATTATTGAAGGTCATAGTATTTTGTAGTATATGGCCGGGTTTGTAACTTCTTTCCTGGAAGCCCTAGAAAGAAAATGGACAGCTGAGGGGTTTTGTCCAACCTGCTTGCCGTGCCTCCCTTTGCTGGGAGAGGCAGCTGTGCAATGGCTTGATGACTGGCACAGCCGTGAGGGGCTGATCCCTGGGGGCACCTCAGAAGGGACCTGCACAAACCCTTGAGGGAGGGAGGTACAGCCAGAGTCTGTATGCTGTATAGTTTGAAGACTACATCTTGTAAAGTGCCGTTCCCTTGCACACAAACTTCTTTTTTTTTTTTCTTGAGGCTACTGGAGCCAGAGTGTAAGTGCACATCTGGAAAGAGAGGACTGCCCTGTCTGAGGAAGCAAGTGATCTCCGCCGCTTGACAGCCCCTATGTCATCAGCTACGACTACAAGCCATACATATGAAAATATAAAAATACATTTCTTAGTATTAAAAGAATATTTAGTAATAGTAATTAGCTATATATGCAAAGTTAAATGGCCATACTCAGTTCATCAGAAGAACGATCTTGACGCGTGGCGTTAAATTCTGCATACTTCTGCAGCTAGATTTGAATCTTCTGTCTTGAGCTCACTACCAGTGTTGTGTAAATCATACCATATGTTAGGCATCTTCAAAAGAAAACTGAGCAAACCACACTAATTAAAGTGGGTTTCTTGAAAAACCAGACTTTTTTTGCTTATTTGAAATTTTATTGTTTTGCAGTTCTGCTGAGAACAAGTGTCTTTACATTGCTTTGTGAACTGCATATTTTTTTCTCAAACAGGGGATCCGAATTCTGAATAAATGTGGGAATCTATGGTCTTTGTGCCATGTTCATTAGCATTAAGAGGGGAAACAACTATGAAGGGAATTCCCAAATTCAGCAGATTATAGCTAGAGGAGAGCAAAGCCTACCGCTGTCTTGAAACTTTTCCTGTTTCATCAGTCTGAAGAGATACAAGTGTTGATAGGTTTAATGAGGTTCTCAAATGACAGGAGGTTGTGTGCTGATGTGGGAGTTGTGTGGTGACTCAGAGGCGTTTGAGTTGCATGAATGATGCATTTGTTTTCAAGCAATGTGGTTGTACTGCCTGAGTTCACCAAGGTAAAGACTGTGTTTTCCATGTGCCTTTCTTTACCAAAAGCTAATGTTGTGCTAGGTAGTGAGTAATTAGCAAGAAGGCAGCTATAAAGCGATATCCTGATGAAATTACCAAAATTAAGAGTAAAAGGACTGCGTTGCCATTCAAAAAGATCCTGTTGAGAAAGACAGTACATAAATTTAGGCTCTACCTCATGTTACAGAAAGATAATACTGATAGGATATAGAATCATAGAATGGTTTGGGTTGGAAGGGACCTTAAAGCTAGTTCCAACTCCCCTGCCATGGGCAGGGACTCCTTCCACTAGAGCAGGTTGCTCAAAGCCCCATCCAACCTGGCCTTGAACACTTCCAGGGATGGGGCATCCACAACTTCTCTGGGCAACCTCTTTCAGTGTTTCACCACCCTCACAGTAAAGAATTTCTTCCTTATATCTAATCTAAATCTACCCTCTTTCAGGTTAAAGTCATTACCCCTTGTCCTATCACTACATGGCCTTGTAAAAAGTCCCTCTCCAGCTTTCTTGTAGGTCCCCTTGAGGTACTGGAAGGCTGCTATAAGGTCTCCCCGGAGCCTTCTCTTCTCCAGGCTGAACAACCCCAACTCTCTCAGCCTGGCCTCATAGGGGAGATGCTCCAGCCCCCTGATCATCTTTGTGGCCCTCCTCTGGACCCGCTCGATATAGCTTGTTTCCAAACCAGATCTTGCTCCCATAGCTACCTCTACTGGCCTAAACAATGGCTTGGCTTCATAGTCTGCCAGCTGGGTGGGACGTGGAGAACCTCTTGAAACTAAGCCAAAGTAACGGGTGTTATGAGGTGTGCTTAATTCCAGTATATTGGAAAGCAAGTCATGTCACACACTAAGATTCAGACTATTCAAGGAGTTGTTATCCATTAAAACACGAGATCAGTATTTTCTTCCATGAGTTGTAAATATTATTTCTGAATATGGAAAATAAGCTCAAGAGAGTGCTGGCCGGAGAAAGCACTTCAAGCAGTCCAGGAGCAAATTTCACATTCAAACTGTAGAAGCCCATTTGGTCTTCCATCAACGTTAAGGTTTGTATATGTCACAGTATCTGCCACATCACAGCAGTAAGCATTTCTTCACTGTAATAAAATGTTTCATTTGTTCTAATATCTGCTTTACTATTTTGGTATTGTCTTCAAAGAGATTTTTCTAATTATGGTTCCTTTCTTGTTCCTTCTTTTTTAGTGTTTATATCTTAATCTCTAATAGATATGCTTGTTTGACCTGGAGGATACAAAGCATGATGATGACAGCACAGATGCTTCAGAGTGGTAAGGTTGCACATCATTTATGCGAAATAGAAGTATCAGATTAATATGTAATGAGCTTTATTACAATAAAAATTCCCTCTTGTAATCATTCCTTCTCGTCCAGCCTGTAGCCAGGCTTAGGACTGTTGCCACTCTCATTGTGTGTGTAGTGATGGTGCTTAGAGGCCCTGACTCAATTTTGCTAAACCTTGTATGCATCTCTCACCCAAAGTGCTTATTATTTAAAGGTAAATGGGTGTGCAGTTGAATGAGCACTAGAAATGTAGAAGGGGGAATAAAAGGTGACAGTGGAGTACTGATCAGCATTCGAAGCAGTAGTCACGTTGCTCAGCTGCCTCTCTGACTCAAACTTTGAGGCAAAGCCCCTTAGGGTAACACGTTTGTCTTTCAGTGCCTCCGTTTCTCCATCTGTAAAATGCAAATAGCTATATCCATCTGCAAGTGTGTTGTCTTACTTGTAAAGTTCTTGTTGGTTTTGCATGAGAATGCTATTGTGATGGCACAGGCATTATTTTTGTTAATAGGGACTTGTATAATTAGAACTGCCTTATCTAACTTTTTTCAAGTAGATGGTGTTATTAAAATCTTCATGATACAGATAAATAAGGATATTCAAGTACAGTATAGGTCACTTTAAAAATCACCTCAGTCATTACCTGTCAACTTTTGTTCTTTCTTTCTGTCTTTCTTCATTTTGTTGTTTGTTTCCCTGTTACTCTGTTTTTTGGGGGGGCTGTGCAACTAGGTATGAGGGTCCCCTGATACATGGATCCCAAACAGCCAGTGTTTCTGTTGAAATTCACATGTAGGGATGTGGTATGTAACAAACCAAGGAAATACTCGTGAGATCACACCAACAAGTGACCATTAGGTGTAATTTGGCAGGTTTAGTACTAGAAATGTTTACAGGCATCTTGTTAACTTAACTAGGGGAAAACTTTCCAGATTATTTACTATTGTTTTAGTGTTCACACTGTAGTTTCTACTCTGTGATTCTGTCTCTCATGGATTCCAAGATTTCAAGCCTTAAAAAACTAAAACATACAAAAAATATGGATTTGAATCCTGCTAAGAGTAGCATTGAAACAAACTCTTTTCTTGTACATAACTTTCTTAATCCTTCAGTGAAACTTTAACAATTCAGTTTTTCCTGCTTCCTCCCCATTGACCTTGACTATATGAAAAGTATCTTTGGAACATGTATTTAAAACAGGAGTTCAGAGTCATGAGCAGACACCCACATATGCTCATCGCCTGAAATTAAGTACTTTCATGACAAAACAGGGTGTAGCATAAATCTGTTTGGATATATCATTTTAATTGAGCAAGAGTTGCTTGTAGAAACACTGGTCAAGTTGTGTTGTTTTTTTTTAATAAGGGAAAAGATGATGCAAGTGCAAATTGTTGTAATGCTGAAATACTGTAGGTGTAGTTTCAGTGGAAGAATAATACAGTCAGGACTAATGTCTCTGATATCTCATCTTGCTGGTTATTTGAAGGTAGTAAAATACCATTTCAGTGCACATGCTAAAACTTGCCAATATATTATTTAAGTAACTACTATCGTATGAATATTTAATTTAAAGGAAATATTAAAAAAACCCAAAGGCTTATTTTTCAGAGCATCATCAAGCTATGCTCACCTACAAATGGTGCCTGAGTTCCCTTTAAATTCTGTTGAAGTTAAATAAGAGAAAGCTTGTCAGGATTTTGAGGCTGACTATGTATTCAGGCAGTTCAGCTCCTAACTCGCTGGCTTTGAGACATCCTGAAGTCCATTACCTATCTTTGTGTTGTTCCTCAGCAAAAATTGATCTAGCCTGATACACTGGCAAAGCAAAACTTTGTCTTTCAGTACTGCACTTGAATGTACATGCCTTTTTATGAGAAGGTAGTCTTATTTGCAGTAAAGTCACTTCTTCTTACAAAGCTGTGCAGTGAAATAATGGTAATGTCACAAATCTGCAGGTACGTCTAAATGAGAGCAGTAGCTAGCCCTCTACTATAAGCATGTTTCCTGTATAATATTGAACTTATCACTAGGGACTTCCAAACTGGGAAAACCAACATGTATGATACTGTATTTATAAATCTAGGTGATGTCAAACTTTTTGTTGCAGAAGGGGAAGTGCCGGATTTACTAAACCATGTTATTTCTGTGAAGCCTGCTAATCTCTTTTTCTTGTTTCTTTTCTTTTGTCACAACACTAAATGCCCTGAGCTATCTGTATAATGATTTCAGGCAGCAATCCGCATTGTTAGTTTATTTCCCCTGGGTATATTTGGTGTATTTTTGAAAGTCAATTTAAAAATTGCATGGATCCATTTGAAAGGAATACAGCAGTTTCTGTTCAATTTTGCCTTACGAGTGCTCTAGCAGGCTGAATTACCAGAGGCACACAGCTTCTTGGACACCTAGTGTGGAGTGATAGAGCACAGCTCAACAGGAAAGGTGGTGTTAACTCATCATGGCTCTGGTATTTGATGCTCTGGGTGAAGACTTGCAAGACCGGGAAAAGAAAATCACGTAATATCTGCACTTAGTCACCAAGTCCGTATAGGCAGATACCACTGCTTCCGCTTAATGCATTTGCAGGTAATTGAGCAAGGCAATGAACACAGCTAGATTTAGTCACAGATTTTCGGTTGCATCTTGACCTTTGAAGAGCTGAACTCACTGAAACCTTAGCTGAGACTGAACCTCTGATTTTTTTTGCCATTAAATAAAACCACCTGGAGACTAACAAGCTGGGTAAAAGCAAATTTACTAATTTTGTATTTTCCAAACCAGAGCTGGTTAAAATGTTCAGCTCAAATCTGCAGGCATTAAGGCTGCTCAAGATGCTGAGCTCTGCAAATGGCAACTAAATGGCAGTGGCAACTGGTGAGCACCCTCCCGGACCTAGCCGTCCCCCTGCAGCGTGACCACTTTTTCTGCCGAGCAGTCAGCATGACTTCTAGCCATAAAGAAGATCTTGTACGTTGCATCTGAACTGGTACGCTGTACCCAGTGGCTCGTGTCATGGCAGTGCAGCTCTTTGGTCACATCTCGCCCAAAGGCTTGGAGAGCAATTTGCTAAACCCTGTGAGAACTTGCGTTCAGCCTTGCTGACTCTTACAGCTACTGAGCTCAGTGATGGCTGAGCTGCTTCCCTCCCCCCCCCCCCCCCCCGCGAGCTGCTTCCCCCCCCCCCCCCCTATTGCCTTCCCCAGCTAAACAGCTGTGAGCTTTGAATTCAAAAATGTGGCAGCGTTAGAGATGGTCCTGCCAGTGTTACTGTCCCTTGAAGCTGTGCCATCTGTAAGGACAAGCCCTGTGCCGCTCAGGATTCAGAGAGAGAAGTCCTCTGAAAAACTGGCCTCAGCTAACCCATCCCCAAACATTTCTCCCAGCATTAACTGCTTACCCAAAAGCGCCCCCCTCCTGCCCCCCCCCGATGCTGTTGTATGCGTTTCCATTTCAAGTTGCTGTTCCCTGGTGCTTTGTGCTCATGTCTCACATCACACCTTGCTAGGGAATGTGTGCTGGTTTCTTTCTTGCCTCTTAATTCCACAGGTGCTTGTGCCTAAAGGCCACCACAGTGGTACCGTCCAGGTGCTCCCTTCTGCCTTAAATGTCGCTATAGCTTGTGGATGATCTGCATTTCCATATCTGGATTTCTAAAAGATTTTGCATATCTGTTTTGCCACGACCTTAGTATTTAGTTTGGGTCTTACTCCATACTAAAACCAGAAGGACTTTTTGTCATCTTCTACCAGGGAAAAGTGATTGAATATCAGGCTTTCCATTTGTTAATAACTCTTCTTGTGATAGCTGTGGAACTGCTGTTATGTCTGAGCAGAAAAAGCAGATAAATAGGTTTGCAGTCCAGAGATGTGAGCTCTGCTGTTCTGCTGTTATTTTTAGAAGACTTGTTCTTATTTTAATTAAGTTCCTTGTTCAATTTTAGAAGAAAATGTTTTACTGTGTTCTGCGATATAATTGTTAAAATAAATTGCCTCACTCAATAAGCAAGAGGAAGAATTCAGGTCCTCAGCCCTTCATGTGTGTTGCAATATGCTAAATGCAAGAAATTGTCCTCTTCACTGGGTTTATGTTTCTTGCAGAGACTTGAAGTACAAACCAGCTCACCAGTTTATGAAATCAAGGGTAAAGCTGAAGTATCACTTGCCTAAGGAAAGAGATAATAACTATGAGACTGTACTTTAAAAAAAGGTGGTGATCAGTTCATCCTATAAAAGAATATAAACAAGCCTCCTGCTGGCCAAGTGTGAAGAACCCTATAGAAATGTTGGATTTGTTCATGTGTGTGTGTGTAGAAGGTGTTTCTGCTAAAACTGACCTCTGGCCGCCTGCTAAGTGCCTGCACAGCTCTGGAAAAAGCTGCACATACAGAATCAGAGCTAATGGACTTTACAATTAAACACTTTGCTGACTTACAGGAGTCTAACTCTTGATCAAGACGCACGACATCTCAGTTAATGCCATATGGCTTGCTGATTGACAGTTGGATAAACACAGACTTCATAAGGATTATTGCTTGGTTTTCATAGTGTCTTGCGTGTTTGACAGGTAGCAATCTATGGACCTTAGGATGCTTTTGAAATTTGCCTCTTTAGTGGCCTGGGTTGATTTTGAGCTTCACAGAAACAACGTTTCCTTTGTGTTCAGGTGGTGTAAAGATTTCACTGGTCCGCTCACAGGCTCGTATGTTTAGTGAAAAATGTAAGTTCTTCAATTTTACGAGGATATCTATTTTTAAGCCATTTTGCAGAATCAAGAGAAATTTTGTGGGAAATTTAGTTAAATTGCAGTGGCCATGTTGAGGATGGACTGACTCATGAGTGATAAAATTTTGGATGTGTTCGATAAAGCGTAATTCAGATAGAGTTGTAATCCTGTTGGGACAGAGGTGATGTGATTTCTCCTAGTAAATGTGACATCTAAATGGAGTCCCTTTTTAAGGAATACATAGCACCAGAGGATACTGCAGGTGTGAAGTGCACACTCTTGCAGCTCATGCCAAGTAATGCTTCTTAAATGATACACTGGGGCACTATTTTATGTAACTTGCCATCAGATGACATAAATTCTCTGACAACTCTTAACTACACTGAAGCAAGCATTCTTGGAATAGGTTGTAGTACTGGAGCCAAGCAGTTAATCAGGTGTAACATGAGGCTTTGACATGATTTACTGCCTGCTGGTAGCTTGTACTGGGACTGTATTGTCCTTCTGTATGTACTGGGTAATAGTTTTAAGCTGTCCTTGGACAGGGCCCTATTGTAAACAAGCTGTCTGGCTTAACTGGGATATCCTGTAAAAATATGTTAATAAAAACTGAAGTCATTGTAAAGGATCCTACTCCTACTATTTCTGCTTCCCAAACTATTCCCACCAGTGAAATACAACACGTGCTCTTAACTCTTGCTGCGCTGATGCTTTGCTGATGCCTGCTAGTGTTGTAACACTTGCTTCAAAACTGATCAATCATCACATGCCATCTCACCTGCCTGCTGGTGTGCGTGAATTCTCTCCTGCCTTGGCTTGCACAATGCAGAAATTACCACCAAAATAAAGCTTATTCTCAAGGGGTCACATAACTTTATTAGCACTTATTTTATTTCATGTCCCTTCATGTCTCAGCTTAGTCAGGTCTATGGAGTGAGTTCAGAGGTAGTACTTTATTTAAGTTAAAGGAGTTTTTAAAATGAGGTAACTTGTGTTTGATATTAGAATATTATGTCAGGTCCTTGTAGCCTGGAGCTAGTAGGTCAAGATACAACAGTAAAGCCTTACATGGGGTGTAATTTTCAGAAGGAGATTCTGAAAGACATCATCAGACATCATTCACTGAGGGCAACCTCTACTAGACTTTCTGGCTAGGGACAGAGGCTGAAAATGTGGGTTCTTGCAAAATGAGGTGTCGTTCCTTTAAGCGGAGAGGTGTGCTCCAGTGGGTTTAGACATGCAGAATTTCTTGAGGAAACATGCTGAAAAGTGCATGCTGAGAGTCTTCTCACAGAAATCACTGAATTTTATAGTCAGGGTGAGATGTTTAGGAGACCCTCAGACGTGACCTGCATGAAGGGCCCTTGTTTTACTAACCTGCCTATGGTTCCTGGAGGAATGATGCCTCTGTTAGAGGGACTGGCCTCAAGTCTGCAAAGAGTAGCACTAAGTGGTAAGCAGAGTGTGATGCTTTGGAGAGGTTTGTGGTTCCTCCCTCTATTCTGCTGAGTACTCTGCAGAGTACAAATCCCCTGGAATATGGGCACCAGGATTTTAGCAGGACCTGAAAGGGACTTACTGGTGGCTCTAGAGAAATGCATCAATCCCAGCTTGAAATAGCCCCCTCCCACCCCACTCATTTTTTTGTTAAAGACAAACTTGTGATATGGTTCCTTTTGTAAATTAATATCTAGTTTTGAATGTAAAGCAGGCATCAAATCTTTTTAGTAAGGATTTTGATCATCCCCATAGATGGAAACAACACTTGTGGGTTGTGTAGTGGTTTGAGGAGGGAAGGGTTGTGTGTGTGCAGCTGTTAAAGGCCATTAAAATGTGACCTGAGCCCCCCTGAGAGCAAGCCTGGGATTAACTGTAAATTGATACCACAGATCTCCACAGTTTTCATCTCAAACACTAATTTCAGATTTCTAAGTGGCAGAGTTTTGCTAAATGTTCTTATTCCAGGTATTCTGGTCACACTAATCTTTCATCTACTTTTAAAAATAGACTGCACAGCAAGTCATTGGCTGTGAAGACAATTTAATAATTGAAGAGTTAATCTTTCAAATCTAAATGAGAAGAATGAATCCCCCTCGATGTATTTCCAGCATAGCAGTCAGTTTAAAACTTATCTTAAAAAATAAGAAAGAAAACAAGAAAAATGTGACCGTTTTGATTTTATATTACAAAAGGAGACCTGAAAAAATATTTTTCTTGCTTAGTTTTTAAATCTGTAGATGTATATTGTCTTTGTTCTGGAAAATGTTTGTCACTGAATGCTGCAGGACTTGCTGTCGTGATTGTGCTGCTTTGAAGCTTCAGTAGAGCTTGGAAAAACTTTTGGCTGTGTTGGAGAGAGCAAGATGGCAGGTGCTAATTTAGGTTTGAAAAAAGCTTGCAAGCAAAACTCCCGTGATGCAAACACTGCTTCCTTAGGTATGACGTCTTTTTTTTTTTTCTTTTTTTTCCTTGATCTGATTAATTTAAAGTTACTGGGTGAACTTTAAAAGACAGACATGCTGGTTGTTTTCTAGGCATCAGTAACAAAAGTGAAATTACTTGATCAAGACGGTGGGGTTGGGCATCTGAGGCAACGTGTTTGCCAGAGAAGCAAGGAGTGCCTTCTGGTGGAGTAGTTACCTGCAGGGAAATACTTCCCCATAAAGCCCTGCAGCTAACTGAATCCAGTTATCGTACTTCAGGATCACAGTGGAGTCAAAGCAGAGGTATTTACCCCAGCTAACAGCTTGAGACGGAAACGGTGCTTGCGTGGGGCTGAGGGGCCAGTGGCAGAGACCTAGCACGGATGCTGGCCTCGACTGCTTCTGCTGAAGCAAAAGCCTCGCATGAGCCCTCTCTGCGAGGGCTTGATGAGATAGCAGCTGTGTGAGTTGTCTCGCTGTGGAACGGTTTGGTGATGGTGGTGAAGAAAGAGTTGCAGAAAGGACAGGGTGTCTAGCCAGGCTGGTTAACTCTTTGTAGGTGGCAGCGTGGCCCAGCCCCGGTGGGCCCAGAGCAGCCGCTCCAGCTATGTCAGTTCAGCAGATTTCCTATGTGCTCGTGTTGATGGACAGCTGTTCCCCCAGTAGCTCCTGGGTATTTTGGAGACCTTTGGGTAAGCCCACGAAGCACTTCATCAGGTAAGAGTGAATAATTTTGAGGTGGCAGAGAGCTAGAAGCCACTAAACATTTCAAACAGCCTGAAAATGGTGGCAGCTGGCTGCTAGCTGGGGCTGGCTCTATAGCTTACCTGTATTTGCAGTTGCCTGTTTGCTGCCACTTGAAAGGAGGCAGCCAAACGGATGTAGGAGGTGGAAAGCCATATCCTTAAGTTGACAGAAGTGTTTCATTTTTAAAAGGCTGCATTTTGTTATTTCTCCTGATTCCTGTGTGTAGAACCAGTTCCAACAGCTCTGGAAGCAGCTATGCAGGACACCAATCGCCGCTTTTCAGTGGGAATATAGAGCTGGTGAGTTAGTGTGTACCTTTGTTGTCTGCTTGTGTGATTTTTTTTTCTTTTTTTTTTGTTAACTACTAGCTTAATGAAAACACAAGGAATGGAATCTAATTTTTACAATATGACTGTCTTCAGAGCAAACACAACAAAAGCAATCATGTAATATTGCATATAAATGAGCATCAATGACTGTTGGGGGGGAAATACAGGCAAATTGCTCATTTTTAATAAAAGAAACAGTTGCCCTCCCCTAACATACTTGTTTTTATTTTTGTTCCTCAGCTCCTGTCTGCACTGGTTTGTATGGGGGTTGCACAACCTATTTTCAGCAAGGTAAAGCTGAATGCTTTCCCATTCATATAAAAAGGTGATGAACCACGGCCTTCAGAATATAATTTATTCACTCAGATGTGATAGTCATGACAGTTTTGTCTTGCAAAACATTTTGCCCTAACTTGTCTCTAAATTTTTCATTGACGTAGTTCAAATTCATCGTTTCTTTCCCTCCCTAAGCCAATGAGACTCAGGAGGGAGTCATGGCAG
This sequence comes from Pygoscelis adeliae, assembly GCF_000699105.1. Taxonomy (NCBI): domain Eukaryota; kingdom Metazoa; phylum Chordata; class Aves; order Sphenisciformes; family Spheniscidae; genus Pygoscelis; species Pygoscelis adeliae. The sequence continues at coordinate 1,232,887 of NW_008824109.1, read as the reverse complement.
AATGTTAAAGCCTATGTATAATTCGGTATTTAAGCTGCATGCCTTTTGCATACAGTAAAAGCATCAGGGATTAATGAAAGCATTTTAATGGATTTCTATATTCATGAATCATAGCAGAAGCATGAGATCACTAGAGATAGCCTGACCACCAGATTTTCAGACTGGGTAATGGTACTCTGTATTATCAAGTATAGTTTTTCTATGCATGTGAAAAATTACCTGGTGAATGAATGGTGTTTTTATTTTCCCCATTGTATTTTTATACTGTATAAGATGCATGATAAGGCTAAGCGAAATAATTTTGGCAAATAGAGAACTGATATCTTAAATTTGATCACAAGACCAATCCTTTGCCTTCCAGACTAATGTGTCTTCTATCCTTTTTCTGAAAAACTGAAGCCACTCTAGAATGTCGTTTTACAACGCACATAAGATACTTGCTGGATTCACATTCATTCCCAATTACTGATAAAATAAGTGATATTTTCCTATAAATACATTCAACCAAAAGCATCACAGTAAAATAATCATCTGTTTATTCAAAGTTAAGGTAAGAAGACAAGTTAGATCTGCCTGTGACATGTAGGATATCTCTTAGCATGTGGAACAATTTCTCCATGTAATGCCTAGAAACCAGACTGCTCAGTACACTGAAACGTTGATGTAAAAAATGGCTGGAAGTGTACAGCAGAGGACGGTCTTGCCTGTGAGCAGTTTTTGATGCCTCTGGGTTCTGCGACTAGCAGAGCGGAGCTCAGTCTGCAGCGACTGGAAGTGTTTCAGTAAAGCAATTTAGAATATCCTGGATCTGAAATAAGTTAATACTTCTATTCATTCTTTTAACAACCTTAACATATTGACCTGATTTATGATCACCCTCAGATTTCTCTAGGCGGTAGAAAGTTGCTTCTATCATTGATCTTGAGGCGTGCAGGAACTACCTTGTAGGCTGGATAAAGGGTGTTTCTTTTATCCTGTATCTTGTATGCCGTATCTGTATCTTATCCACGTGGACTTACATAGCGTCATTGTAAAAATGCTGTGGTCTGAATTACCTTCATTCTGCCACCAAATTACGAACGCCTAAGCCTTGGAAGTCAGGGATTCTTGTAACTTCCCTGCCGCAAGTCCATTATAGCATTTTGAGGACAACAGTATGCGCCAATTCGGAACACATGACTAGAAAGCTATTACTTAATATTGCTAAAAAATACAGACTTCATAGATGAAATGTTACCATATGGATCATTGCCATCCATGAAGAAAATACAATCAGCTTGTAGCTCACTTTTTTTTTTTCTTTCTTTAAATGCTAGGGAGCCTAACTTCTCCCTTTCTAATGAGACTCCTTTACTTAATTCTGGCATTGTCAATGGGCCTTAGGCTGAGTTTCATACTATTCCTTGAAGGTCCTCTGTAGTGCTGGAGGGAGTCATAAGGAGTGTTTAATACAGATGGAAATCAGACGTAGTGCTCTATCCAGGAGACAATAGCTCTGTTCATAGCTCTGTTTATAAAGTCATTAAAAAATGAGGAGAGTGACTTCAAAATAGCAGAATGAACAGACATGTCCAAATTCCATTAGAAACTGAACAAGCTGGACAGAAACTCACATTTTCTTATAAAGTGATAATTGTTTCCTATAGAGACCATATGGAGCTTGACAAGAATAGCTGAGATGACCTTAATGGTTTTAGACATGAGCTTTCCTTAACCAATCATTAAATTGGTTAATGGCTTTTTTCCCTGCCACAATCAAGATAAAGCAGCTACAGTGAAGCAAGTATAGTGGATAATGCTATGAACACTTTCCATGTAGATATAAGTTTGCCCATCTAAGCAATGACACCAAAATGTTTGACAGTGTTCTAGAGAAAATGGCAATACATGCATTTAGGCAGACCTTGACCGATAGCTTACAATTCTTTGTAAAATCTTTGCATGTTTGCAAAAGATGCATGGCTTGTAAAAATTAAGACCTATAGAATACAAGATTTAATACATAGTACTAGTCCAAATTAACTGTTTTAGGGCATGGGGGAGAATTCTCATCTAATTACTGCTATGCATATTTTTTTTCAATTTTCTTGATTTAGTTTCAAAGCATAGAAATACCATTTTCCTTCTCTCCTGATTGCTCAAGACATTTTGATTATTAAAATACATTTTGTATAGTTTCTTCACAGCCTTGCAGTGCCCCCTTTAAGCATCTGTTTTAATTATACTGAAGCAAGCTATGATTTCGCTGGCTTAAAATTTCCAAGACTGGATGCCAGTAGCAATGTGTTTGGCTACTGCCTTACTCTAGTCCTGCCAAAGCAGAGACTCCCCAGGCTATTCACTTCTGATTTTTTTCTTTGTTAAATTTTTTTTTTCTTTTTTTTGGGGGTGTGTCAAACCTTAAAACAAGAGATGCATGATCCAGTGTTAGTTTTGATTGGCTTTCGGACTCATTCGTCAACACATGAATGAGAGTCCCTTCCTCTCTGCAAAAATAGTACATAGGAGTTCCATAATAATGGAAAAAAATTCTGCTTGCTTTAGCAATAAGAAGAGAAGGGATCGGAATAGGCCCAGCATGAAAATGTTATGGTGGTGAATATTAAGCCTTGCAGCTAGTGTTTACAGCTGTAGAGGATGTTTTCTTGTAATCTTATTCTTGTCTTTATAGTTATTATACTGAGTAACTTATTCTCTTTGCTCAGGAGATGTCTATGTTTGGCATTCTGTGAAGCTGGAATATGTAATAGTTTCTTCTTCTTTAGGAAGAGTATGCTGAAGAAAGAGAATAAGACAGTATTTAACACATCCCTTGTGCAAATAAAAGAGTTGCCACAGATTACTGTTGTGTTTGAAATCAGCTATAGCTAACTGGTTCACAAGGAAAGAGGCGGGGAAAAGGAGATGCGGCTCAAGATTTCTTCACACAGATAATGGAAGGACACAAGCAGATGGGCAGGATTTCTCTTTTTTTAAAAAAGAAAAGCCACCTTGTTTTTTGTTTACTTTTTAAGTGCCAACTGAAAAAATGTGACATCTAAGATCAGTGATTAGCCTTACTCTTTAAAATTTTGTTTAAGACAAGACTATAGGTATGCATAGTCTCCCTAGTTAAAATTACAAACTGCTTAATATTAAATTAAGTGAGTGATTATGCCTCAAAACACCAACTCTAAGGGAACGTCTGCAGTGAAGACTAAAGCATGACTTTAGCTCACGCAAGCAGTCCTTGTTACACTCTGTTCTGCCATGGCTACACCCTTGGCCATATCAAGAGTGGTTCAGAGGCAATCTTGGGTCTCCCATCCATGGGTTCCAGCTGCTGTAGCTGGTAGGTATTCTCCTAAGTTCAAAAGGTCAGCTGGCATCTGTGGGCAGACTGTTATTTTTTTCCTTTCTCTTATTCAGCTTACATTTCTGTGGATCCTTTAGGAAAATATAAGTTGAGGGCAGCAGTTTCCTCAGCTGTGTCATAGTCTTCTGCTAATGAGGATGGGCAAGCTGTGTGTCCTAAAGGAAAAATTTGCTATTTAAGTGATAATTGGGTGTTCTCATGTTAAGTATCAGTGTGGTGGTGAGTTTAACCCTGTGTGAAGCAGTGGCACGATCCTACTGTGCTTGGGCTTCAGGAAGTTTGTCTTTCTGAATGCTTTTTCTTAACTACAGAGATAAAATTATTCTAAACAAAATTCCCTGAAACGGGTGTCTGTTTTGAAATATCCATGTAATGTGGACAAGGGATGATTATGTTGACAATGACATTTCCATCACATCTTTATGTATATAGCTTTGAATCTGAGCTTCATGGTGTGTAGTATTTGGAGTGGTGGCAGATAAGAGCTTTGGAACAAAACCAGACTTCCCTGAGGAAGTGTTAATGCAGCTTCAGGATCAAGCTAAAAGGTGAAGTCCTTCACCACCTGATACCTACAAAGCTCCAGTCTTAGAGCATGATTTTCAGAAAACAGTTTATTTGCTGAATATTAATTTCACTAAATTTCCTGAAAGTTTGGTTGCAGTGAGGGCTGAAAAAGAAAGAAGTGTAAGAGGCTGCAGAAGTAGCTGCAAACCTTCTTCCACTCTAGTTGGAAAGGATGGAGAGGACTAAATGAGTATCACTGGCGAGTAAGAGTGCACTTGCCCCTTAATTAGTTGAATCTTGCTTGCAGAGGATAGGGCTTTGTTTCTACAGGTGGCTGAACATATTAATTGGTATTTCTTACCCCTTTCTATGCACATCCTTCTGTTGCAACTTTTTTTCTTCAAAAACTTCAAAGATAAAACTGCAGTATTACTGAAAAAGTCAATAATACAGATGCTGAGTGAGCCAGAGCACTTTCTTATTGAAAGAAGTCTACCCTGAGGGAAGGAGTGGGAAGCCCCAGTGTTACATATTGAATGTTTCAACAGTGATATGTCTATGATTAATAAATTCATGAGAAGCTGTTGTGCAGCAGTACACAGAACAGGTCAGTGAGTAAGCATTTGACAAGCCTTGTTTTAGTAGATTAATAATTATGCAGGGCTATTCTAATTTCACAGGAGATACTTTAGGGTATGATCTGAACCACTGTATATGAAATGTGTAAGTTCAAAAGGCTACAAAACCTAATGTTAGTAGAAACAGTTTCATGATTAAAAAAAATGCATAAAAGCCTTTTTATTTTAAGTTAAACACCTGTATGGTTTTTGGAACAATATTGCAGACTACTGGCATAATCAAAACCAATAAAAAACTAATCAAAGGATAAAATGAACCTATATAAATTCACCTCATAAATGAGGTGAAGAGACTAGTTTTCTGAAGGGTTTGTTTTTAAAACTGATGTGATATTTAGTTTCTGGCTTTCAGTATGGCTTTTAATTTGGAATCCTCGGCTCCTAACGTGCACAAAGAATAGCAAAACCATAGCTAACAGTACATCCAGTTGTGTTTGTATTGTTACCTTTGGCACAAAGATTCAGCATCTCGTTTTAGCTTTTAGATACAGAAGCACAAAGTAAAAGCCTTTTAGAGTGAGAACGTGCCTTTCTGTTTTCCAGTGAGGCTCCAGGAGAGTTTCCTTTAGCCTCTGGGTTTACAAGGACAGGCCAAAACTCAGCATAGGTGGCTGAGGCAAAATTGCATGAAATCCTGAACGTTTTGCTATCTAAAGTCCAGACTTAAAGTCCAGCCACCGCCACTCAGAATAAGCTCATTCCTTTTGGTCTGACCAATGCTTAGCAAATAAAATCTGGCTGTTCAAAAGATTGAGGACATGATAAACTCAGATACTTGCCCATATCAGACTCTGGATGTTTAAACAAGACCGAGTTGTTCATTAACATTGATAGCCTTTAAAAGAAATCCTTCCTTACATCTAAGCTTGATTAAGGCCTCATGCTTCTCAAGCTGCACTGTCAGGAGGTGAGCAACTGCAGACTAATCAAGGTTGATATCCTAGTTTCTGCTCTGAAAAAAACCCCAAACCAATGCATTTTCCTCACGAGCTTTGAAATCTCAAAGTGGCAACAGTTGGTGAGTGAATGAAATGTGCAGTGGTCTCTGCAGTGCTCGTTCATTCCTCTGAGCCCGTGTCTGCTGGAATTTCTTACATGGAGAAAGTTATCTATTCCTTAAACAAGAAAATGTAAATTAATGTCTTTTGTAGAAAACACGCTGAATAAGGATCTCCTACAGACCTAGTTCTGTATGTAGGCAGAGACAGTTTCTGGACTCAGGCCATTAATTTTTCTCCCTACAGTCAAAAACATTCATTATAGCCTACGTAGTTTTACTTGAAGTCTGCCAGCTTTGTCTGCAATAAAGAATCCAGCCTGTTGGAGACTTTTGTATCTTTTCTGGTATAACTTGATAGTTACCAGTCCCGATTCTTGCACCACGGCAAATGCATTTTATCTATCCTTTCATCAGATCACAGAAACTCCCTCACCATGAGTGTTCTTTTCAAGGGCTTGAATAGCAAGCCCTTGCTATATGTATCCTCAGTATCTGCTTCTCCATTGCCTTTTTACATTGCTTGTTGTCCTGTGTTCCAACAGCCTGCGCAGTTCTGTGGCCTTGCCGACACATCGTTGACTTTGACAGCATGCTTAGTATGATGCTAAACTATTAGACAGAATGGTTCCCTGTGAAGTACGGTGTGGTAACCCTCATCATGCATCCTATAGTGAAAGTTTTTCTGGCATTGTTCCTGCTCAGGTAAGTGCTAGATATAAGAGGCAGTACAGCAAGTAACTTTGACCAATCTGGACTCTTCTCGTTCTTTTTGTATAGGCGTAAGAAGCAAATGAGATGGAGAAGAGGGGCAGGCACCCTTTTCCCTCATCTGTTTCCCAGTATTTATAAGATGTATGGCAGGAACAATCCTTGTGCTCTACTAAGTACAACTCATCTGACTCCTGGGATGGGTGATGTGCTGGAGGAAAGGTTCCTTTTTTATCTTTTTCTCTCAGGACCCCCTCTCTCATTAATTTTTAAGGCAAAGAGAGTAATTCGTCCCTTAAGCAGGTGCTTCAGAGCTCACAGACAAGTTATATAGATGAAACGGCAACTTTCTAGCTATTTTCTCTCTCTCAGTTGTGCTTTCCTAAAAAGAATAATCATAGAAAACACAGGGTCATGTGTGAGCCCTTTCTAGTTGCGTGTTTTATTAAAACAGTAAATCACTTTCTTTCATGAATGTGCTTTTTCTATGTGGAAGCTGTTGGGTAATTTAGTCCAAAGTCAACTGAACATCTTCAGTTACTTCAGAGGTAACGTGTCCTATAGATGGTTTCAATTAATATTTTTTCAGGGCTGTCTAAAGCAAGTAGCCAGTCTGCTTGTTTAGTAGGTGTCAGTTAGAAATATCTCTCTTTATGCACATGAAATGTGACCTTCGGACTTCTTGTGGTCTGCTGGGTAATACCCCCAAAAGGGTTTGGCACAGGGTTTTAATTTATGTCCTTCTCTCTTTATCTTTTTTTACCCGATGTTGAAAGTTGGCACAATACCCTTGGGGCTTGTGGGATGGTCAGCCCCAAGCCTCTGCATCTGTTTGAGGAACAAAAATAGTGATCTTTGTTAAGCAGTTATTATGGATTTTACAGAGTGTATTTTCAATGTTCAAAGCCTGGTTCAGCCCAGTTTTTCTGCTTCAAATAAGCACGCATTTAGGAATAGTGCTTAAACATGAACATGGTTTATGCACTTCACTGGCTGTAGTCCTTCAAAAAGTAGCAGGGTCTTTTCACTTAAACCAGTATTGGAGATAAAGATGGTTTATTACTCATGCAATAAGAGTGTCTCTTGATGAGTGAATATGAAATAACAAAGTGGATTTTTTGAAGAGAAGACAGACTGTGACCATCTATTGCTGAGATCTATGAAAGCAAATGGTTTGTAATACATATTATAGGACAACACATGCATAGGACCAAACACCATAAATATATAGAATTTGATTATAATGTGTACATTTTGTTTGTGTAAAAATGAGAATCTATATATTACACAGAATAATAATCACAGAGAATAGCTAAATCATACACAATCAGTGAATGCTGGAAGTGTTTGTGTAAGTTACATTTTGACAGACTAGTGATTAATCTGGTGACATTTAATAAAGTATATTCTTGGGTTCAAACAGTGGAAGAGCTGGAGTAACTGCATTGATGAGGAGTTAATAGGGCAATGTAGAGGGAAGTTGCATTGATATGTTTGCTCTGTTTCTATTTGGACAGAGTTAAAAGCTTGGCTGAGGCATCAGTTACATCACTGTTGCCTTGCTTCTTCCAGTAGAGTTGCAGTTGGTTCACGCGGGTGTAGCTGGGGCTGGATTCAAGATCCTTGCTTCAAGAAGGTTGCAAATAGCATCTCTTACAAGCACTGTATTCACCTATGATGGAAGCAGAAACACATCATATACATATGTTATTAATTTACTTCTTGTTGGCAAAAATTTGCACTCATAAAGAGTTCACTATGTTGAAGTAAAACTGGAGAACAAAGAAATTGCTATTTCCCTGCATATAAGACATGCATGATCTCCAATGAGTAGTTAACAGTTGGGGAACATAGGAAGAACTCTGGTGCTGGCAACGTCTGTCTGGTATGTACAGTCACATCCATCCCAGTTGGGTTACCTTCCACAGGCTTTTCTTGCAATTAAGTTGGAAGAAAAAAATGTCCTTATGTGCCCTAGATGAGTTGATCTCTTTTGTTTAGCTAGCAGGGGAAGTGGAAGGCTCTCACACTTACAAAATTATTAAGATGGAACTTCAGAAATATCTTATTTCCCTGGGGAGTCCATTTTCCTGTGCACTGCATCCCAGGTACTTACAAAGAGAAACCAGAAAATAATCACCCAAATAGGTAACAGGGAGGTGGTCAGTCCTTCAGAGCAGATGAACCACACGGAGGGTCATTCTGCCTGGCGGCGACTGGGTCCGGCTGCTGAGACCACTGGATCAGACGGGGGATGTGCCCTTGTACAGCGGGCTCACAGAGCTGCAGAGTCTGCCAGTATTGAATTCTCTGGGAGTTTTTCCATCCTTCCTCCCTGCTGGCTGCTGAGGAGGACACCCAAACCCATTTCTGGGGAAATTCTGTTGAATTGAATCAGCTGCCCCCAGATTTATACCCAGTCAGTTTTTAAATGTGTTTTCCAAGGAAAGAACTGTGGAAGCGAAACTTCTAACGTGTCCCCATTGTAACTCGGTTGTGCCAATGTAAAGATCTCACCAGTGTTAGCATTGACGGGGGGACTTTTCCAGATGTGCCTTTTGAGATGCCTGAATATGTTGATGTCTCCAGGGAGCACTCAGCTGCTAGAGAGAGCCTGGTGTGTGATAGCAGGACGTGGGGGCTGAGCTACCTCCATACCGGGGTTTTCTTGGCTTGTTAAGACCATTAGCATGAAATGTACAAGTTAGGTTTGGGGACTTTGGTAGCTTGTGTCATGCACCAAAGTGATTTCAAGCCTGAATTAGCCATAAAAAAGTGAATGCTGCCTCTTGGATCCTGTCCTGTGCTTAATGCCAACACACAGGGTGAAATCTTCCCTGGGGCGACCTCTTCTCTTGAATTCTAAGTCTAGACCCTCGGGTTGTGTTACGCAGGTCTTCGCTGCAAAGGACAAAAATACCATGCTAATTGAAGGCATATTGCTGCCTTTCGACAAAAAGGGAAAGTCCCTATTTGGCAAAATCAGGAGACATTATGGCAAAATGGAAAGTTGACAGTGTTTTGACAGGCGGGAATACAAATCCTGTATAAGATCCACAGCTGGAGAAGGCAGATGATCTATGTCAGTACTGAATTAACTGATGCTTTCCAAAGCACCTGAGTTGGCTGTACAGAGCCACTGCTTGTTTGTTCTAACTTGCATGCAATTTAATTTGCCACAGGTGGGTGAAGGATGAGCTGTGTTCATGTACAGTTTTTGCTTTCTGGTTTCCCAGTCACAAAACTGGAATTCTCTGGACCACTGGCAGCTTGTTTGTTGAATCATTCACTTGTGTGCAGGCAGAGCTCAAACCTGTGGCCATTTTCCATGACAAAGAAGCCAGAGACTATTATTGTTAAATCCCTGTGCTCAGTCTTAGAGCAAGATTTCCTGTCGTTGTCTTATGAATACTGGTTTTTTTTTTTTGCTTGAAGTGGAAAAGTATTATAACTGTAGGGTATATTTCCACAACTTCTGGTATGCACTCAGTCCCACTGATTTAGAACAGAGGTATAGCTGCAACATTTTATGAGTGCGCAGACTTTTCTCACTGAGTATAGGAAAAATGGCTAAGCGTGGTCTTGTGGCTAAGCATGAGATTAGAAACATGGACATCTAAATTGTGTTTTCAGCTCTGTCAAGGAATTGCTATATTTTTTTGGTTGAGTTTTATTTCTTGGCAAGGTTGGCTAGGAAGTACTTCTAGCCATTAACTAGTGCTCTTCTAATTGCCAGGGATTGTCATAGGCAGATCTAAGGACTGTTGTGTGTTTGATTCATGGTTTGTCAGTCAAAATGAGCCCTGAATCTCCACAGTGTTGCCCTTGCAATCTTAGCAACGACTACTTTTACAGTTGGCTTTACTTGCTTGGCTTGTGAAGCTGTAGGCCTTAAGGCTATAATCAAGAGACTATAATCCACCCTGTGGAAACGTCCAAAAAAAGCAAAGGAAAAAAAAAAGGGTCATCTGTAAATAAGCAGCTCCTAAACTGCTCTGATGTACACGGATGTCTACCACAGCTTCTGGTGAGTCCATGGTTCGGGAGCTGCAAAACAGAGACGCAGCCACATTCCCGTTTTCTCTCTGAAATTGCTGTAGGCTGTTGCCGAACGAAGCCTCTGCCTATGCCCTTTCAGAATGACGTGTGCGTGCTAAAGAAAGCATATTTAATGATTCAGTAGTTGGAAATTCCCCTTAAATATCCTCTAGGTTATATCTAATGTTCAAAAGAGACCTGAATGTGTGTTGAATACTGGTTATCCCTGATCTCTTATATGGTCCAGTACCAATACCATTTGACTTTAAGAAATGAGCTATTTCTTAAAGAAAAGAATTCTGGGTATCTGCCTGATCATCTGTGACCAGGCATGTCTTTTAGTTTATTTTTGATTTTTTTTTTTTTTTTTTCCATTTACTGCAGATTGTGTCAGTGGTAATTATGGTAGCCCAGTAGATGTAGTAAAAAGAAAAAAAATATTCTAGATTGAGTTGTGATACCCTTTGTATTGTACTAACTTGCTTTAGGGAACGAACACAGGTTTCGGGACCAATGTTTCTTATTAAGCCAGGACAAAGCAAAGAGTGTGAGGTACAACGACAGGCTGCTAATTCACATTTTATAAGGAGTGAGAATAGAAAATTTCCCCAGAATAAGGATGGGTAATGAGATATCTTCTTCCACACAGATCTGAAACAAGACGGGAATGGAGTGCTGGAAGGCTAGGGGAAAATTCTGGATATTTTTGGTTCGTTTCCTGGAGGACAAGGCAGCCTCATGAGGATGCTTAATATCATCTGTGTTATAAATGCTACCAAATATCACCAGCTGTTACAGATGGACATTCTTATTTGCAGGAATCTAAGCATCAAATGGGCGTGAAGAGTGCATCTGAGAAGTAGCCACCGTTAACCCTTCTGAAGCCCAGCGGTAAGACCATGGAAGGAAAGCTACGCTGTTTTTTTCCTGTGTTGAAGCTTCTCTTTGGATGAAATGGAGAATTTTAACCTCTGAGGTAGAAAAGTTTGTATTTTCATGCCAATGCAATGACTTATGATAATTTCAATGTGTAAAGTTGAAATAGATACTTTCTCTGCAAAATGTTTGCAGTCACTGTCTTGTGATGCTACTTACTGTTCTGGGCGTGCTGTTGATAAATAGTGTTGGCTGGACAGTAACTGCTTTCCTTATAAAAACTTGAATTTAGTTTTCATTTAGATTTGGAGTAAAAGGAAATTACTTTTTTTTTTTTTCTTCATTAATTGGGAAAGAATGCAATAACTATGCCCCAGGACAGCAAGCTGAGTCATGAGCAAAGCACTCACCTGAATGGAGAACGGGGCGAAAGGATGGGGTCATGATGCTGCTCAGGAATGGTTCTTGCCTGTGGCTCTTTCAGACCACCCCAAACATAAATTACCTTCCTGAGAATACCTGCATCAGAACTGTCACTGTTTCCATAGAACAGAGTTTTGTCCAAGCCTTCAATTTTTCAGTGGCAAAAAGATTTTGTTGAAACAGTTTTGACCACTTTTGATGAAAGCAGTCATTATTTTTACAGATATAAAAACTTAAGCGCAAAACAAAGCTTAGGAGCTAAGCATCTGCATGGAAAATCTACAGATGATAAAATAGTGATGAGTCTATGAATTAGTAGGGCTAATCCAAAAGCTGTCTCTAACATTTATATAGTTACAGATTTGAAAATTTGTGTGAGAATACAGTATCTTTCTATATGCAGAAGGACTACCAAGGAATAGCATATGTAGTTGAAAATTTAGTACTGACTTTGAAATAACTGAAGTGTTTCAATGAGAAAGCCTTTTAAAATGCATTTTTTATCCTTACTCTATGGTTCTGATCATATTGAATCTGGTGGTGTAAGCTGGATTTCTACCACACACTTGGTTGTGTGTCTGCGGTTTTGGTTATGTGTCTGCAGTTCAGGTCCTCTTCACCATTACCTGTCAAACATAGGGTTAACTTGTAGCTGAACTGAAGCTTATTGCTGTTTAAAAACAACCCAGCTTGCAAACAGTGCAATGGTTCAGTCCTTTTCAACTCTCTCAGAAGGAAGTGGAGTATGGAGGTATAAAGAGCAGAGAAAAAGCCAAATTTACCTTTCACTCCTCCTTTTACATCAGTTTATTACTGCAACTATACTAACTGCTGGACTACATACAGAATTCAATTCAGTTTTTTCTGTGTTGTTTTTTTTTTTTTAAATACAATAGCTCTTTTTATACGTAATTTGGTTAGCTTGAAAAGCCTACTTGCAGTCATGAAAAAATAACAGAAAGATAATGTGGTAATTGGTTTCTTAGGAAAAAGTACATGTAGTGAAACTTTTCACGCCGGGTATTTTGCCGGGAAGTGTGTGAGTGTAATATGTAGACCTAAATACTCCTGTCTCATCTGTGCATTGGGGAGTTTTTAGGGGGGTGGGGAGAAATGTCTGCTTATTTTCCTTCAGGCCCAGTTTCAGGCCAGCTGAATGGCTGCGACACAGTATGAATACAGCCCTTAGGGTTTTTCCTTTTCTTTTCTTTTTTTTTTTTTTTCTCTTTTCACACAATGGGGTAGTCGCCCTACATTGTTGATGGCTTATGTGCTTATCAGGGGCAGGATTGGGCAGATAAGATATGTTATGTCAAAGCTTGCTGTAAATACTTTCGGGTGCTTACGTTTAAAATGCTGGTATGCTTTGAGGAGGTGCTGAAAACATTATTGCGGAAATCTAGTCGGGGATGTTGGGTTTCATGCTAAAATAGGTCAGTTTCTCTTTTTGTTTAGTTTTTGAAGGCAAAAGGTGAACTATACCGGAAAAAAAAAAAATGAATACCAGGGTAGAACTGGAGCACCGCAGATGCTTACAGGTTTGAGTCGTACAAGAAACGGGAC
>NW_008824109.1:1196835-1219419 GCF_000699105.1 Pygoscelis adeliae | reverse complement strand
GAAAAAAAAAAAGTGTGTATATATATCTCCCGATTTTCACCCAAATGTAAAATGTACGCAGTGAATTTTAAAGGATAGTAAATTTATAGTTTCGAGGCAAAGCCAGGGGCGATATAAAACCTTTTTGATGTTGCAGGAACCCGTTCAACTGGACTGTCTGCCATTTCTGTTAAAGTTCAACTTACGTTCCTTCCTAAATAGACTCACACTTCCCAGAGCGGCCCCCCCGCGCACACGCACACACACACACACACACACACACACACACGTGCGCTGGGAGAAGGGAGCGGCGGTGCCGGGGTCCGGGTGCCGAGCGCGGGAACCCCGGCGCCGCCTGGGCGTCACTCCCCGGGGCAAAACTGTGGCTTTGGGATGATTTACGGGCGTTGTGGCTTTCGTTAGCATCTGGTGGATGGTTGTGGGCTTTAGGCAGCTTAATTTAGGCATGAGTGCTGGTGTGCACACACGCAGAGATGGTCTGGATCCTACTCTTTAAAATAAGAATGTGTGTGTGCTTTTTCTGGAATGAGACCGTGGCATCTGTTTCTTCTTGTCTAAAATAATTACCGTGTGTGAGCGGCTTCGCTTAATTCAAAAGAGCGGGTTCGGGTATGGGGAGAGGGGAGGACCGTGGGAAGAGTGTCGGTAACTTGGAGTGGGATGATAAATTCAGCCGTCGGGTAACTTTTGGAGAAGAGACTTAGGGAAGGGCTTTCCAGGGCAGGGTCGTTGTGCCGAGGAGCTTGCATGAGGGGACGGCTTGGTGCAGCCTCCCACCTAAGACCGTCTGTCTGCGCCTGTGGAGGCTGAGGCTGTGGGTTTCGGCGTAGGACATCTGCTGCCGCTGTGTTTTGGGAAGGGCATCCCTTTGTTCCTCGGAGCGGCCAGACTCCCCAGCGCAAAACAATGGCCATCCTAGCAGGGCCTGCAGGGAGCGGGGCTGGCTGTACAGTCACGAAGTGCATAGGTGCAGCGCTCCCTTGTCTTGCCTGCGGTACCTATGTGCGCGTCCGCCTGCGTGCATGCATGCTATTTGCTTTTTTGAGTAATTTAAACCTTTGCAATTTCAGACGACGTGATTAAGTCAATTGCTATGTGTTTAATCAGGACCACTATCCTAAAGGACAAACGTAACAGTAATGAAATAAAAGCTAACTACGCTTAAAATGTATGTTGGAGAAACTATTTAAAATACATCCAGATTAGAAATTACCACTGGAAAATGTAAAGGTCAGGTAAAATGGCTGACTCTGCAATTTTTGTGTTGAATCATGAGTTTCCCATATCCGGCTGTCCCATTGTTAATTGTGAATTAAGGCTGGCAACAAGCTGCCCATCCTTCCCTGGATGAATCATCACTTTGTCAAGCCCTGTGTCAAAAACAAGGCTTTCCCCAAAAGCGCACAGTGTTAGGGAACAGAAATAGTCCGACCCATCTGTTAAAGTCGAGTTCAGTGCTTGGATGCTTTTAAACTTACTGAAGGTAATGACGTTCTTCTCTTCATGTGTTTTTGTTTCCAGTTGTCCCAGGCCTGAGTTTAAGAATGTCTTTAATTTAGTGCTTAATGCAACGTGCTGCCTCTGGCTTGATTCTGTGTGAAGGTGTAATAGTTGTAGCATTCCCGTTGTTCCCAGAGTGACATACAGTGGTCACCGCTCGTGTCGGTATTTACCATCGTGTAGCAATTACTGATGTGTTAGGTTACCAAAAGTTCCTCTCTGTCCTTCGGAAAGAAGATGTTTATGAAAACACCTATGTGGTGTTAGGTGGCGTATTTGATGGACATCTTAAAAGCTTCTGGCTCCATATGGGCACCACAAACAGGTTGAGTGCTCCACAAGGTGAAGGTGAAAGAACTCATGAAAGCATCTTAGATCACAGAAACTTGCCTTTTTTTTCTTTCCTTTTTTTGTAAGAGACCTTCTTAAATCACATCTGTGGGGAGGAACTCCGTGAGGAAACGATGCCAGGGGACGGTAGCGTAATTTAGCTATGTGTGTTAGCCCTTTCAAATGTTGGGCAAGACTTGATGTAATTCCCTTTAGAAGGGCGAATGTACATTGCAAGCCTACTAGTGCTTCTGGGGGAAGGGAGAATAAAAGTCTGGCAAATGAGAGGAGGAAGTGGGGAAAAAGAACTTGGAAACATAAGCAAAGCCATTAATTTTTCCCACTGTGCACTCTTAAGAAACTGCTGGCAATATACTGGAGATACTCTGCCTCATGAAAGTGTCGTGGACTTGCTTCACATGATCCTCTGAGATCATCCGGTTTCCCTGAGCTCTGTGGGAACAGAAATTCCTCGTGTTGGAGTCTGATCTCATCTTCCTTCGGCAGCAGTAATAGCAGTGGCTTGGGAATCAGAGAGGAAGGTGAAGAAAAGCACAAGTGGGACGGTTTGGAGAACAGCTTAGTGCTCGTGCAGGCCAATCTGGACACTCCGCATTTCCTCCTTTTGCTTGCCCCATGTGGTCAGAGCTGGGACAAACGCTAACATAGCGGCCAAAGTTAAGCGCTCTGTTGGTGTGCTAAGCTTATTTAGTGCAGCTCATGTGTCAGACCATCCTATAAATCTTACCTTATATTTTATTCATACATTTTATTGTATTAATGAAGAACAAACTGAAATGGAACATGGTGACTTGAGTGATTGTATGTGTCAAGCTTAGGGAATTTCCTGAGTTTGATGAAAGGCAAAAATAAAGGCTTTTTTTTTCCCCCTGATAGCTATGTACTTAGTATTTTAAAATCTCAGAGCCTTCTTACTTTGAAATAAAAGGTATCTAAGTAGCTTCTCCTGTTTGTTGGGGGACTACTGGCAAAAAATTTAGGAAGGCTGCAGTGGTGATGACCAGCCCTTGAGTCTGTAACCTGATCCACAGCTTTTTCTCTTCAACTGGGAAAGGAAGTAACAGCTCCTATTACACCCTTATGTAACCTCTCCATTCATATCCTCCAAAAAGAAGGAAACCAGAGCTTCATTTCTGATGTACAAACTAACATCAAAGCATGCTTTTTCATAAAGAAGCAGTAAAGAATAATAGTTTTCTTTTGTTTTGCCGTTCCTAGAATGAAAAAAAAAAAAGTAAGTAAAAGTAAAGATTTTTCTTTTGTGCTGATGTGATAGTGGAAAGGGTTGCAACTCTTTGTCATATGCTGTGAAGTAGCTGTTAAAGAGAATACTGGAACTGCAACAAGGGTCTTTTCGTGAATCTTTGCTGGTGGGTTTGAGCATTAGTCTCAAAACATTCACCCTTTACAGTTGTGCCCCACTTTGCTTGTAGATTGTGAAAGCTTTGCTCTTTTGGTTTTTATGACTCCAGATTTTGGTATCTGAGCCTGCAGACTCAAGGTTTTAGACTAACGTATCATCCAGCTGCAGAGCTAGAACCATCCAAATTGTCTTTTTGCATGTGAAGAGCTAGTGGCATACCATGTGGAGAAAACCACACAGACGCTTAATCTTTTTGCCTCCCCCAACCCCTCCTTACTGGAGAATTTCCCATACGGTATCAGCAAGTAAACGTGTCCATTTCTTGATACATTTTAATTCCGCTAGCAAAGTCACTGTGGTGATGAAAGTGTTTCAATGAGGGAGACTGAAGTTTCAAAATAGAGTTTCAGGGATGAAGTAGGCTTACGAAGTTCCCTTCTCAGGTGCAAACTGGTTGGGGAATGTTTCTGTGCAGACAGTAGCCCGAGTAATGGACCCCAGAGGCAAGAGCAGCATCCTTTCTCTCCAGTGGAAAACATATGTACACGCGTGTACACACCCGCTAATGCTTGAGCCTTTGGGATGAAAGCAATCAAGAGGTGGCCTCTAGCCTAAGCAGCCAGACTTAACATTTCAGCAAACAAGCTGAAGGCCCAAGATAAGGAATCCAGAGTCCCAAGGAGTGAGGGTGAGAAACATTTACTGTCACACAGATTTTCTCCTTTGCAGGGATGGGGAGTGGGTGTACTGAGGGCTTTAGGTAATTGCTTTGTCCCTGACTTTGTGCAGTGCTGCCTCTGAACTGCTTTGGTGTGGGCATACTAATTGTGTTCATAAACTTTGCCTTGTTCTCCCTCTCTTGTAGAGGCAGCAGTCCTTACAAGGGTCTTACATTAGCAGAAATCCTTACGCTGTTGGGCAAGAGGACCGTGAAAAGCAAAGATAGCAGGAAGAAAGAAAAAGCGTATAGGAAGGAGAAAAAGGAGACAATTATGAGGAATAGGTGCTGAGTAACAGAAGGGTTGGTGGGTACTGTACTGTCAGAATTGCTTGCTGTAGATTTCTTTTTTTTTTTTCTAAATACAGGCGACAAGGAGAGACTCATTTTTCCCTGCTGTCAGCAGAAAGCAGTTTTTAAAAGTTTGCAACCACAGCCTGGTCAGCATTGGTACAAGTTTCCTGGGCTTACAAATACGCTCTGTATGTGAGGTCTCTTGCTTTTCTCTCTCTGCTCCTTGTTCTGTATTTTTCCATAATTTTCATAGTTTGTATGCTCTAAAGTGCTACGGGGGTACTTTGAATTAGAAATAAGAATTTAAACTGCAGGACTTACTACAATGGAAATGAAAGCAGGTACGGAGCAGTCACATCCTGAAATGTTTCTGCTCTTTTATATGCATTTCTTTATGGACTCTGCTCTTCCTCATGTCTGCAAGAGCACACGGGTGTTTGAATATCTTTGTAAAGGCTTGACCTTAAGGTAACCAGCTTTTGTGCACAATAGAGCATATGTAATGCCCTGATACTGTGCTTTGACTTTTCCACTGGCCTGTGAAAAACCTGCACCTCAGAAATGAAACAAGGAAACTACTGGATGTTGAATTCTGTATCTTTGGAAAGCACAGAGCAAAGGAAGTTGCACCTACTCTCTGGATTTCAATGCCTTTGTGTTAAAACAATTTGTAGGACAGTTAATGGTGTCTTTTTAGATCAAAGAGGTATCCTTAAAGTCCTTATTGTATAAGGACTCTTTGGATGGCACTGTAATGAGAAGTTAGTTCTGCTTTTAGGAGAGCTGTTGAAGGGAGTGAAGTTGGTATTAATCCTCTCCATTGTTCCTCTGCAGAAGCAAATAAGCAGCTTAACAGAGAGGCTCTTGTAGATTTCTCTGAGAGATGAAGAGGTGCCATTTCTTCTGGGACTCCAGGGACCAGTTAACCATCTGCCAAGTAGCTTTGCTAGAGCTTCTTGTTTGAGGGAGGAGAAAAAAGCTTTTTCTGGTGGGGCTTGTGCTCAGATGTGAAAGAAGGAATACCTGGGATGTCTTAACTTATGGCAGGAACACCAGCTGCTCTCCCTTCTCATCAAGAGAGGCTTGGAGAAAGGTCAGAAGGAAGATGGTAGGGGTTGAGAGGCAGATCATTTTTGGGAGTAGTTAAACCTACAAGCTAAACAAGTTAAACCTTACAGCTAAACCAGTAACCAGTTGGTTATTGAGTGTCTGGAGACCCTTCCTAGTTTTTACCTGTGAGAGTAGGTCTGTGACTGATGGAGCAGTCGAGCTTAGTCTCATAGGGTAAGCTAGGGAAGTGCTGATTCCAGGTGAAACTTTGCAGAAGGAAAAAGAGTAGTGAAGAGGGTGAAAATGAATCCCCCTCTCTTGGAAGGAATATTCCTGGTCGTGGTGAGGAAATATCACTGCCACAACGTACCAGGAATCCTCTGTACAGTCTTGGTTAACCAGCAAAGATGGGCTCAAATAGGAGTGGGAGTGGAAAAGGGCTACTGGGATGGCCAGGGGGATGGAGAAGTTGCTGAGAGGAAAATGAGCAATCATGGCTGTGCTTTATTCAGAATGAGGACCATGAGAAGATCCTCTCTAAATATTTTCCTGGGAGGAAGAAAACACATCTAAATTTAAAACCAAAACAGACACACCCCCCCAGCATTAAGCCAAGCAAGAAGTGGATATTAGCTGACCATGAACAAATTTAGGCTAGAAATTAGGCCTGCTGTAGGGACTCTCTCTCATGAAACACGAGAAGGCTGAAAAATTGTGCTCTGGAGTGGTGCAGTATAGTAGTCATGATTGTATGATACAGTGGTTTTGGCACTGGCCTCAAACAAGCAGAACAGATATAGCTACTATTGCCATTGTCCAGTCCACAGACTGTCAGGCTGCGGGAGTTAAAAGGGCTCTGGAGATTACCTTCAGTGATCAAAGAGCGCAAGGCTGTGTTAAAACAAAGTTCACTCCAGGAGAAACCCTGGAAAATCTTTTGGCAAGCAAGGGTAGAGCTGGAGCTCCTCGTACCTCGTAACAGATCTCTGCCACAGGGGAAGCTTGCATGTATCCCATGTAAATAGATCTTTTTGCTTCCTAAAACTGCCAGATGATATTTCTCGCTGAAACATAGCAAGGGAAAACTCAGTACTTGTGGGTATATATTCAGTTTCTCTGCCGTGAGACTGGCTGTTTTCCTTCTGTGGGAGGGAGGTGCTTTCTATTGATGTTTTAGGAAGGTGCCTCTCTCTGAATCTGCGAAGTGTTACATTTCATTTGGAAATGCCTTTATTTACTATGCTAGATATTAATAAAAACACTGTGTGCTGGCTTCTAACTTCACGGCTGTCTGGACAAGAGTGATTACCGTGCGTTGAAATGTATCTTCTTGAACTGCCCCCATTGTCCAAGATATCTCTTGATAAGAGATACACAGGAATAGCTGGAGACACCTTGATTTAAAATTTGATGACTTTTATCCTGTGATTTCAGCTGTCTTACTGAAAATGACTGTTGAGAATGAAAATGACAAAACTGGGGATATTGTTTAACACTTGAGACATGCAAACACGTCTAACAGTACACGTAATGTGTCTAAGCTTCCCCTACCCTTAAATAGATGCTTTTTTAGCTTGGGTTTAGGCAAACATTACTTCCTCTTCCTGCACCACTTGCATCCAATTTTTTTATTTTCTTCCCCCCTGCTTTTCATTAAAAATAGCAGTGTTTTGCTGAAGAGAAATTGATGTGCGGAATAGACAGTGACAGCAAGTTGTAGGGTGAAACCCTGCACTGTTCTGTTACCTTGGTAGCTAGTCCTGGGAGAAATGGGTCTAATCGAGTCTGACTTCCTGCAGGTTTTTCTCTTGTGATGGACTGACTTGCAAAGAAGCAAGCAATAATTTCCATTTGAAGCTTTTCTGCAGCGAGGGAATCTTGTGAAATGCTTCTGCAATGGCTCAGTAGTACTTAACAAGGTGTTTGTTCTTCTTGCAGCTCACGTCTCTGATGGGATGCTTATGCTCAAATCTCCTCTCCTGCCTGCATTTACAAATGTGTAGAAAATTAGCTATTATGTTGTCCTTTACTCCACTCTCCTTTGAATGAAATTCAACATTAGGCATGTATGACAGAGTAGATGCATAGACCAAAATGTGTACAGCTAGCATGATTTGTCTTATTTTTATAAAATACTAGGTTAAAAACATTCCAAGTATTGTTTACAAATATTATAAGGAGCCTGTTGGGTGAGGTGTCCAGGAGGGGGAAATTGCAGTGGGCAAGAATAAGATCTCTGGGGTGGTGTTCGGGTGACTTCTTTTCCTTCTGTTTTAAATTGAATAGGAAAGTGAATGGTGTGAAAATACACCGTGCTTTCAGCTATGTAAATTTTAGCTTTACTCAGACTTTTAGTGCTTGGAAGAGAATATGGGTGCATGGAAACTTGGACCTTGTTCTGTGGGTAACTCTGAGCACGATGGTGTCTGCCAGCTGCTCTAGGAGTTACAGGTACGCTTAGTTATCGTGGGTGGTTTGGTGGTGGGTAGACAGGGGCACCAATGCCTCTTCTGGGATCTGGATTTCCTGAAGCTCCTGATGAGCTTTGTGTTTGTCTGTGCCCAGTTTTAAGTCTGGTTGAGTGACTGCCATGGTGACTTTCTGTGGCTGCTTTTCCTTCTGCTCTTGGCAGCTGAGTGAAGCTGTGGTGTTACCTGTTCTGTTATTTCATATTCTGTGTATCTTCGAGGTTTATCACAGACTGCTTAACAGGGAACGAACACAAGCATTTGAGGAGAAGATTAGCATGTGCTCTGTAGTATTAAAACATCTCTTAATATCCACCTTACTGACGTGACATAATTTGTTCGCTCCAGTTGCCCCACCATGAGTAGATTTCCTTTGCCTGTGTCAGGGATGTGTGATTCATGTGCCGACTGGAGGAAAGCATGGCTTGCTCTCTGCCCACGCGCTTGTGTGGAAGAGAAAGTAAAAACCCTATGATAATAAAAGTATAAGTGAAAGATATAGATTACAGTTTATTGCTAGATCGCTCCCAAAGAAGTGAAATCTCAGCTGAAAGAATTGTTTTGACTTTGTGAGGGCTGGTTGTTTTTAAGTAGTATTTTGTGAGGATCTGCTACTGGAGGATCTTTTGAACACAAGCTCTGGTGTGATGGCAAGCTACTGGTGTGTCACATACAACAAACAAAGAAGATCCCCCAAAATAAATAAGTGCTACCTGGGTTTTCATGCCCCTGTTCTGCAACAGCTATGCAAACGTAACCTTTGGACTGGGCAGGATCCCAAAAAATTGGCAGAAAACTTTAAGCGGCAGCTTGAAAGATGAAGATAATCAGTTTAAAAGGGCACCCCCTACTTAGTGGAGTTCAGATATCCAGTAGTAAAAGCTAATTTTTGTGGATTTTTTTTTAAAGAATGAGGGTGTTTTCTTTGTGTTCATGTTCTGTACTGACAACTTTTAAAAAATCACGTTGTTTGAAGAACACTGTTAATCTGAAATCTAGTCTTTGGTTACGGGGAAGAAGGCAGGACCTTTGACAACTTTTGGTTTTGCAGTCACATTTTGTTCCTTATTTTGAAAAAGATGCAAGAGAATCTTAGCGAGGTACGGGCCAAAAAGAGACCCCCTCTATTCCTGAATATTTTGTCCCTTTCTGTAGATGTGGACTTGGAATGATTATAAAACTCTGTGGTTAGACAGTGACTAAGAAAAGCCTAAATGTAAGAAACCACCATGAATCCTGTTTCTGCTGAAGTCAGTGGGAATTTAACAAAAATTTTGGACTGCAAACAGCCTTGTTAGTGAAGACCTATTTCCAGATGCATTATGCATTAAAAATGCCCAAGGTGTTCTCCCTGTCAAACAGAAGTAATTAAAAAAAAAAAAAAAAAGTCAGGCTCTGGAACAACCGTTTATGGAAAAGGCTACTCCACACCTATAATTTTTGAAACCTGTCAATATAATCCAAAATGTAAAGGAACTTTTGCAGGGTAAAAATGGAGCACCAAACATCTTTTGATTATTTTAAGACTGTATTTTAGCGGGTGCTAAAGAAGGGTGCCTTAGCAATGTTGAAGGACCAAATGTTTTTCCCAAAACCTAGCGTGACTCTATGACTGACCCAGATGAGTTAAAGCGAGGCTGCAAGTTGACTTAGGAAATAGATCAACCCTGAGTGCAATTGCTGGTGGTAGTTATTGTGTTGTGGTTGCAAAAAAATTATTAGAAGTAATTTGAAAACCTGTATTGCTGCGGGTATAATGTAGAAATTGTAGAATCGATACACCCCACGGTCTCTTACAGTAGGTGATATCCATGCTAGCGTTATTCAAACTAGTATGCAAAAGTAACAGAAAGTAGCCTTAGAGAAATGCAAACACAGCCCCTCACTCCTTCCTCCAGGCTCATGAGTTAGTCTTTTATTAGGGAAGAGAAGGAGGGCAAAGCTGTATCTTCTGCATGCATGGCTAGGGTTATTTTGTTTTTGTGGTGAGGTACTGTGCACCTTTTACGTGATATGAGTGTGGTGCGTAGTTTTGTGATGAAGGATATGAACAGGGGCACGAAAGAGGCATCTTTCTTACTTTTGGGGAATTGATAACAACTAATTACTGCTTAATGTAGATTGTAACTAAGTTGATGTAAAAATAAAAAAACCACCCCAAACCCCCAACAAAACAAAATCCCCCAACAATACCCCCCCAACAAACGCCAAAGAACTCCAGCAACAGCAACCAAACCTCTTCCCGCTGCATTTATAAAGGACCTGAGTCCTGTTAGTGAAGAAAGTTTCAGCCATTGTTTATGTCAGTAGGAGACAATGTCCCAGCAAACATTTTGTACGCTTCCTAATGAACTCTAATTATTACACTGTCAGTTTTTCTAAACTGCAGTTAAGCCTCTGTTGTTAAACTACTAAAAGATGATATTGCTTCATGTGGTTGCAGCTGTTTGTTCAGCAGTACTTTAAGTGGCCTGTTTCTTTCTTGAAAGTTACCCAATCTTTAGCTAAACACGTGGCATTTGGTAGCAGGAGCCAGCAGAGCGTTCATTCCTCCTATGGAATTCTGCTGGGCAAATCTTCTGTCATCTAAATTGCAGTCACTGGCGCGCAACTCTGTCCTAATCTGATGTTGCTGAAGAGCTGTTCCCATTTAGCTGATGCTGAATGCAAACATTCCTGCAGTCCTAATACAAATATACCCTGTAATGCTGCATTTTACTTTTGTAATTTACTGGAGCTGTTTGTTGTTAACTGCTCAAGGAATCTGGTACACATGCGTAATGTTCAATGCCTACAGAAAATAAAGAGAAGTTGCAAAAGGCTTTCAAATAATAGCTCTTGCTTGGTAGGTAAGATGTGAGAAACATTAGCTAATTCAAAAGCCCCAAATTACAAACTTTTTCAGTTTGGAAAACGCTGATTTGTTCAGTAGGACTGTGAGAGGAAAAGGAATCCAGAAGATATTCAGACATTGGCCAAACCAAAAGGAAAGATGGAGAATCAGAAGAAGCATTTTAGTTCTTTAAGAGTGCTTTTACTGCTGTTGCAATATCTATTAACATTCCTGCCTGCAATCTGTCTGTCAGGTTCCTCAAGTCCATTTTCTTGGAGGAAGAAATCTTGGGCTGCAACTTCGCGCTGTTTTCTGCACGCTCTTTTCTTCAGCACGTTGATGGTGACAGAGCAACATCTGTGAGCAGTCACAGCTGGGCAGGAGGGTGCAGGTTTTCCTAGCAGCCAGCAGCGAGGCAGCAGATGCTGCGTGTGCTGATCCCCTGCAGCATCCAGAGTCTAAAAAGTTAGGGGATCTGGAGGCAAAGCAAATATTTTCTTTGGATGGTATCAACGTTTTCCTACATGCTGATGTCGGGAAATCTAGCTTTGAGTGAAAAGGGCACTATAATAGTTCATCTGCAGAGCCTGCCCCAGTTTACGTGGTGAACTAGCACAAGGTGTTTCCAATGAACTTGCACCTTCTGGGCGTCAGTCAGAGGTGAGAGATACGTGAGGTTTGTTGGGCAGCAGAACAGGATGAATTTAAATCCTGCCTCTTGCTAAATTGGTACTTACGCTTGTCGTGAGTAGTACAAGATGGCTGTAGTCCCTTTTGGTTTTGTTTTGTTCAGGTAATGACACTGTGTCCTTAGCCGTTTTTTTGCGGCAGTGGCCTGTCAGTGTCCCTGCTCTGTGTGGGCAGATTACTCCCTGACAGAGAAAAAAGGGAATGAGTGGGCAAGCATAATTACAGCTCAGGATCAGACCTGGAACACGAAATCAGTTTGAACTCTGCTATTGAATTACTGACGTTGCAGGTTGTTCCTGTTAACTCTTATAAAAGAAAAAGGTGGTTATTTTCTACAGTGAGTTGGTGGTAGTGAAACCAAAGACTTTTTTTTTTTTTTTTTTTAATAGTCAGAGCTTGAAGCATATGTGAGTACATCTATTGTGACAATTTTGATGGTAGGGAAATTGTCCTTTTGCTACAATGCCACAAAAGAAGAAAAACAAGCCACCTCTGCAGCCAGTGATAATTCCAGTGCAGCAAATGCAAATGTGTGCTAGGGGCTGCACATCTGTAGGAAGCTGCTGACAGTTGTTGCTGTTTCACTGTATGAGGGTGATGTGGAAAACCTCGGACAATTCTATAACATGCTGTATGCTAGTAAAGGGGTATTCCTTCATTTCCCCCTTGGAGGATGTGTGAACTTAATTGTACAAGTCTCTTGAGGTTTTGCCTATTCTCTGGATCATCTTCTATTTATAGTTTTCATTATCTGTCATTTCAGACTGGCTGATGATAGGACTGCTGTGGCTGTGGAATTAGCATAATTTTTAATTTGCCATCCTTGCAGGCAAGAGGAACAAGAATGCTTTAGATTCAACTGGCCTAGCTGGATGGCAATCCCAGGCATTGCAAGTAGCAGATAAAACAGTCTGTGTTATAAAAGGCTACGTGTAACGTGGGAGCGTGCGGATAAAAGCATTTTACAGACATAGCATGCCCAGCACTTCTCCTGAGCGTGTTGTCCAACATAAAACAGATCAAGCTGTGAAGGATTACTGAATAATCTTTTTTATTTTTCTGAGAATGGAAACGTGTTGAGTGTTCTCACTCCATTGAATTAAGGCCTGGATAGGAGACCAAACGGAGGAAGAACAGATTTGACAAATTACTAGAGAAAAGGGAGATGTTCTGAAATGCTGCCGATGTTTGCTTTAGGGATAAGAAAGGTAAATTTGGGAGAAGACTCAAGTGGTAAGTGGGTGTGGGAGAGATCAGGGAACGTTTGAGGAAGAATCTGATTTGTAGACTGCAAGCATTAGAAGAATTTGGGGTTTTTTGCTGAGCTAATTTGTTGCTATACTAATAATTTGCAGCTGTAATCTTTATGCAACACTTGTTTTTCTTGATGTCAACAGAATGAAATGTTGCAGTCACAAAAGCAATGTATTAGGTAAATTGAGGGAGAACCACTTATATTTTTAGGTTATTTTTTATTGAATTTCCAGAATGAAATTACAGCACAGTTCAAATAGAGCCTCACAGCAGTACCTCCATCCACCTTCCCCCATTCAGCAATCTTCATTTGAAAATAACTAAAAGTGTCCTTGTTTTAAAGGACACAACCCATTCTGGTTCTTTCCTCTAACCTAATTTCCTGTTTGCTGGCTCTCTCTCACCAGCACAGCTGTGGTTTCAGTCATTACTGATCTCTCAGACACTGGGAGCGTGTTTTGGTCCTGCCCCTCACATAGTTCTGGTTCTTGAAAATGGTTCTTGAGAAACGTTCCTCTTTTTAAAGGTGCATGAATACATATATAGGTAGAAGCCGCTTATGTCTATGTACTGTTCTTCAAATTGTGGTGAGCCTGCTGTCACCAGCACTGGTGGGAAAAGATTTCCAGCAGCAAGCCTTCTTTGAATATATGGCGAATACAAATACTTGGACATGGATTTGGATTGAGTTTCTGAGCTTAGTGACGTATTGCAAAAAATCTTGACTGAAGTTTAGTCTTGCAACGTAGCAAGGGTTTGATTATTTTTTATTTTTTATTTTTTCTGTGCAGTGTGCTGATTTTTGAGCTTTTTTTAAAAGCTGTTTTTAAAATCAGTATTTGGTAGTTTGAAAGTGCTGTATATATTGATCTATTAAATTCTTCTAGTGGATTAAATTCAATTATAGATTAAATTAAATCTAATTGTTTAATGTATGTTTAACCATTGTTGGCTTTTCTTAAGAGTGCTTTTTTTCCCCACTTGTTACCTCAGATAGGCAATCAAATTATCCCACAAGCTTGCCAGATTTCCTTTGTTGTTAGCTAAACCAGAGCAGGGATTATGATTGGATTGAACCAAAGTGGGGGCTAACAACATTGGTATGGCAGAATACTCTTGAATCCTACATCAGTGTATGAGGTAATCTTTAATGAATATTTTGCAAAGGCTAAGCTATTGCAAATGATTTTGAGAATTCAGTGTTAAACAAGCTGTCTAGGCACATTGTCCAACTTTTTCATCACCTATGTTTCTAATATTTTCTAGCTCTCAAGTTAATGGAAATATTTTAACCATAGAATGATGTTAAATTCTTTTGAAATTAACCTTTGACCATAAAATCAAACTTTTCAAATATATTGATAAACTAATATTTGTATACAACTTTCTGATCCAGCTTTTAGTAGTAGATATGGTGTCTTTGTGCACCTCTTCTGCAAAATGTGCCTCGGAGCTTGCAAATGCATGAATGTTCTTGATGGGTTTGGCTGCTCTTGGTCTTGAAATTCCCGAGCAGTGATGCATGAAGTGTGGTAGGTGGTATGTAATTTCACAATGGTAGATGAGGTATACTACTTAGAACTGAAATTTTAGGTTGAAATTGCCCATATTAGGATTTTTATGTTGGCCTTTTTTTGGCTGCAAACCCAATATTTAATAAATTCCATACTTGAGAAGGACTTTTTTTTTTTTCAGCCTTCAAAAATTATTTGAGCGTTAGTGGATGTATGAGAAGTAATTAGGTAATTTAAACAAGACTGGCAGTTTAAAGAATTTGTCTTAATGGGATGCAGAAGTTGAAGTGAATCTGACAAGATTTTGTGAATATTTAAATTTTTTTTTGTGATTCAGAGAGGTGAACTTTTAAGAATAAAAGTTTCTTTGTCTACAAAAATATTTGTCCAGTGTTTTCATTTAAAATAAATGCTCTTTTGTTTGTTTAGCAGAGTTGATTCAGCTTTGGTTGGTTACCATAGTTCAGCACTCTTTTTGCATTTCCATGTGAATTTCTCGTAATTCCCAGGCTTGGTTCAGGTTTTGGGGATCTTGTTGTATCACTTCCGTTAGCTGCCTGTGGAGCTGCACTTCCCTTCGTTGAATTTGGAAAAACATCAAACACGACTTAAGTCTTGATCTAATATCCCTCAAATGTCACTCACTGCTCAAAAATCAAATAGCATGCGGTAATGCAGTGGCTGTGGACAGAAGCAAGAGATAAAAGGCTTCACTTGTTTTAAATTAGTTGTCTGATAGATAGCTACTATGGCAAGTTAACGCTGATTGTATAAGCTAATAGCTGCTCAAAGACGTTTTGAAAAATGAGAAAAAATACTTAGCATTAAAATATGCTGCAGTGATAGGGGGAGCAAGGACAGCCTGATAGCGTTTCATAGCTGAGAGGTTACAGCTGACTGGGGAAGTTCAACTGTTGTTTTGTGCAGCTGTAGCTGTCCAGTAGTTGGTTCTTGGTTTGTGTTGTCAGCAAAGTTGTTCTCTCACCTCTCATTCCCCATTTGCAGGCTGTCATTGCTAATATGTTCATTTTTCAGTCTTGTCATGAAAGCTGAAAGCAGTAGCTGTGTGCCTGGAGTTCTTGAGGACCTCGGTTAATCTTCTCTAGCGTTTGGATTGGAAGGATAAAAGGCTGGGACAATCAAATAGGTGTCAAGTTTTGGCCTGACCTTGACTTCTTTGTCTGAATTACTTGTTTATCAGACTTGGTTACTTTGTTTGATCCTGGTCCCTTGTTTAAGCCCGGCTTCTGCCTTTTGCCACTCCAGTTATACAGATGCAGAGTCTCCACTTGTCAACTGGATTGTTGCTGCCCAATGAAAATGCTCTCTTAAGCAATAAAATTACAAATAGATCCAAATAAGTCTGGTTAGGAAACGAAGTAATTTGGTAGCCTCATGTAGCCAAGAGCGGTACTGTACTGGAATATAGGTACTCTAGAGTGCAGGGTTCATGTATTATGATAAAATAGTGTGGGCTTTGTCTCTGCATGAGTTCATTTAGTTGGTTTCCATTTAAAAGTTGATGGGGTTGGAGAAATGCAAGTAAGGGTGAGAAAGACATTCAGGTTAGGGTATTGACAAATTTAAACCCTAATTTGATACACTGGAGGTGTTGATGAAGCTTTTGATAAAACTTGGGTTTGCATACACTTGAACACTGTTGAAGTTGTCCAAAAAATCTGGATGTGGTGCCCACTGGAATCTTAATTCCTGTTTCTTGCAGCTTCATATTTAATGTAAGGTGAACCAGAAGGCATTGTTGACTGTTAGAAGTTAAATTTTTGGAATTGTGTGGACTACCTGGGTAGATAGAATGACTTTGAGAATGTTACTTGGAAAAATATTTTAAAGCAGTGTCATTCAATGGGTTTTTAACTTGTAGTCCTTAAATAGTGTTACTGGATAATGCTTGTGAATAATTAGAATAATTTTGAGCTAACTTTACTCTTTGTTTTTTTTCTCGTTTCTTTATTTGCAGGAGAAAATGGCCAAAATGGAGGTCAAGACATCACTTTTAGACAACATGATAGGGGTGGGAGATATGGTTCTCTTAGAGCCACTTAATGAAGACTCGTTCATCAATAATCTGAAAAAGCGCTTTGATCACAATGAAGTATATGTGAGTATATGTTAACAAATAACATCCTATGAGGAGCTATGTCGTCATTCTTAAAGTATGTGTTTATTTATAAGGATACACATAGATGGAATGCCTGAACATAATCTATTGTATTAGGGATATTTTAAACCTTACTTGTGCTGTAGTCTTTCCTGTACTGCATTGTTTGCATTTGATCTTTTCCATCTGGGATATTTTTCCTTTTTCTTTTTCCCCATTGCACAATGTGGTGGACCTCTGATTTTCATGAAAAACAGTTCCAGAACTGATGATGACAATTACTTTGATACTCCTGTTGTCAGAGGACGTTGCAGTTATAAATAATTCACTTCCAGGGAAGGCACTTCCAGGATGTTAGAGCAGGTTGATGTAGAAACAGCATATGCTTGGAATATGCTAGGGCTAGCTTAAATGTTGCCTGCTATCTTCGATTTGCAAAAAAGTTATGTTTATTAGAATGGTTGGATTTTAAACTAGAAACAATGAGCTTGGATATATGTGGAAGTAATAAAAATCTTCAGGCATATTAATCTCTGAGTGATGATCAATAGGAGAGATGTTGTGAACTGACAGTTGAAACACAGGCTGGGAATGAAGTGGCAAATTGTGATTCCAGTTAAGCCTTTCATTTCCTGCTTCATCTCTCTTTATTCCCTTTTTGTTAAAATGTGCACAATATTGTATCGTTGTACTGCTGGGGCTGTATGATTATGAACTTAATGATTTGTAGAGACTTTCCAAGACCGCTGGTGAAAGATAAGTCTTTTAAGAGTGCTTTGGCTTAAATATTTCAGCTTTATAGCTATGATCTGCAAGCAATTGTGTCTGCAGCTTATTACAATCAAATACATGTGTTCTGTACTTAATTATAACTTAGCCCTCCCCCCTTTTAATTTTTAGTGTGACTATTTTTTTCCTTCTTGCTAAGCATTTGAACCTTTGTGGTTTCATTATACTTTTTCCTTTCCATCCTCCAGTATGGGAGGATTGGTGTTATTTTTGTTTGCTTCTTCTATCCCTTAGTTACGGTCTGTGCTTTTGTACCTCTGCTATTCATCGTCTGCTACATCTTTCTTCTGGAGTCATTTTCCTGCTCATCTATGCCTGTTCCCTTTTTTGTAGGCATTTACTTGGCAATATACAGTTGCACCTCTCTGCTATTGTATCACCTCCACCTATTTGCTCCTTAAGTTTGGACTGACAATTTAAATTAACCAGAAAATTAAAGTAAGACAAGGACTCTTGGTATCCATTAAAATCTTGTTGGAGAAGAAACCAAAATGGTCTGTATTTGCGGAAAGATTTCTTCCACAATGGTTAAAAAAAAATCTTCCTGATACCTTTGAGAGTTACATTTCCAAAAATGTGTGTCTTAAATTTTCCTTGTTCCTTGAAGATGTAGTCTGTTCCCTCTTGATAACCCTTAAACATTGATACAGGCAGGTAGATATCAGTCTCCTCTTTGCTGCTCTTTCGTCCTGCTTCTAGCAAGTCCTCCGTATTTGACAGCTGCAGTGACTGCCTCTTCTGGGGTTCAGTTTTTTTCAGTCAGTGGCTTGTATAATTAACCTGTTTCACATCAGTTTTAGGGTTAACTCTGTATTCCTAATACCTACAGTAAAAGTGGGTGATACTGAGTCATCTCGCTCCACTTTAGCTCAAGAAAATATGAAGGAGAAGAGAAAGAAAGGGAGCTAGTTGCCTAGAGATTGAAGACGACAGTACTACCTTGCACAATCTTTGGGTCATATTTGAAAGTTTTATTTAAAGCATTAAGGATAGAAACCTATTCTGTGAGGGTACCCTAGACTACGCAGTCTCTTAAGAAGGATTGCTGTAAGTCATATGGGAGTGGATTTCTCAAGGTTTGGTTTTTTTTTTTTTTTTACTGTAAACTGCTATGGATTGCAAAGATTTAATTACATGTTTCTACTTAATTTAGACTGGATAGCTTTTTCTTGAAAGAAATCAGTTTGAATGACAAATGGGTAATCTGTTTTATTTTTATCTGCTATTACATGCTAGTTGACAACCATGTTCAAACACACAGTTCTTTGAGACAGTGACAGAGAAGCATGTATTTCCCCCAGTTTCTGATTCGGCTGGGCCTGGCACTGTCATGCAATGTAATTAGCTGTATTATGTGCTTTGGCAGGTGATACAGGGTGTCACTTTTCTCTAGCAATGTGGGATCCTTTGCCTTGCAGGTGGGAAAGCCTAATACTTAAAAATGCTCTGTTGAGAAGTGTGAACCGCTGCCAAAACCAAAGGATTTTTTTGTTGGTGTGTTTTTGTTGTTTGGTGGTTTTTTTTTTCCCCTGAATCATTCCCTTGTAGTTTGTTGCACTATCATTTACGCTTTTTATCTCCAGGTTTGTTTGATCATGTGATTCATTTTTTTTTAAGGTCTTACGAGTACTGTTTGTGAATCCACACTATGAAGGCAAAATGTTGCAGATCTCTGCAAGTATTAAAACATTCACACCATCAGTGGTGGAAAGAATAGATGTTTATGTCTGTGCCACGTGCTGCTACCAAGTATACAAGTTAGTTTGTGATGCTGCATGGTTTTATTTACCAAATCACTCGAGGAATAATATCTCCTTTCCGTATCAGTTGAGTTCTGCTGCCCTGCAAGTTTAATGCCCCTGTTGCATGTTTTAGAAAACTTTTAAAACAGTAACGGTTGGAGTGGTGCTCACACTAACAACCACACCTTAATTTTCAAGTGCAAACTCTTCTCTCCCTTCTCCTTATTGCGACCCACTCTCTTATCCCGAAACCTCACTCATGAAAACCACATTTTGCATTTCTGTTTTTAGACTCAGATGAGCACAATGAAGCCTTTGTTACATCTGGAAGTAATGTTTGTTTCACCATGTAAAATCTGTAGTTTGCATACTATCCTGGGGAAACCAAATTGGACTATTAAAGAGCTACTGTTGGTGTTTAACAAAGACTGCAGATTTCTTCAGCTCCAACAAACTATGCAAATGGACCTCTCAGGATCCTTTCAGAGGGCAATAGGAATGGATTCATCCTTTCATGGCTCAGCTGTGGGGTTAAGTTCACCCCTCATGTCAGTGCTTCATTGTAGGCATTACCAAAAGTTGTGTCCAAGTTTAAAAAACTAAAGCCAAACTGAAGCCATATGAATGGATTGAAATGTTTCTATGGCAGTAAGCCAGGGCTTACTCAACATCAGTTTCTAAGCAGTTTTCTGTAGACTGACAGCTGTGTCTGTGCTACATATGTTAGTTTTAAAATGGAGTTGGAGTTATAACCTTCAAAAGGGTTTGTTGTGAGGAATGAGACCTGTAACACGGATAGCTTTGAAAATGCTGTAAAGTTGGCCAGACGCTGCATAATTGTGTTAACCAGTCTTGATAGGTAAATGTGAGAGTCAGATCGAGCCATCAGTGAACAGTGCCAAATCTCTCCCTGTAGCCAAAGATGACAAGATAAATGGGCTCATTCCACTGGCAGAGAATATAATTTTTGTCTTTTCTAGTCTCTTTCACAGCAGTTACGTTTGACGCTGAATGTTTGATGTTGGAGGTCCTAGTGCCTTTGAAATTCCAGATCTTTTCCATAAGAGTTCCCCTTGCAAGAGCATTCAAATCTGGATCCCCTGACAGTCCTCTTGTACCATCCTGGGCATGGTCACTGTAAGCCCTTCAAGCAAATTAGCTAAGTTTCATGCCATGGTGCAAACAGGGCAATAAGAGTACTCCTAACAGAGAACAGACTACAGCTTGATTACCTGTTGTTCAATTTTATGTGTATTTGGTGGAAAGTTTAATGGACTTGGGTGTTAGGTTGCATACCAGAGCGCAAAGCTGGAGGCTGTGCCTGTAAAAATAAGCATGAAGGCTGGTAGACCTGGAGTTTGGCCAAATATTCTACTAAAGACCATCACACTCTGCAGTAATCTCATGCTGAGTGGCTTTGGGGGGGAAGGGCTCATTGGGTAACATGCATGTGTTAATTGGAAGTGGGAATCTTGGAGTTTAGTCATGTCTGGAAATGTCTGGGGTATGTCTGACCAACAAAAATCTCGTTAAAAAGCTGTAATTGTTTATTATATTCTTTTTGCAACTCTTAAACTTTTCTTTGATAAAATTTGCATCGCTTTTTTGCAAAAGTTCTTTTCTGTAAATATCAGTAACAAAAGCCTGTGAGAGTTTTTCTTTAACTTTACAGAGTAAAATGTGGCTCATGGGCAAT
The DNA here is from genome assembly GCF_000699105.1 of Pygoscelis adeliae. Lineage (NCBI taxonomy): Eukaryota > Metazoa > Chordata > Aves > Sphenisciformes > Spheniscidae > Pygoscelis > Pygoscelis adeliae. Next base: position 1,199,038 of record NW_008824109.1, on the reverse strand, counting down.
GCAGTTAGTAAGTAGAAAATAACCCACAATGTTGATTATTTGAAAGTTCCAGGGAGCAGTTTGTGTGGTTAAAATGTGTGACCTAGAGACTGCATAGAAAACTTCAAATACATTCGTAAAATTCAGCTTGTATGTCACTGATGAATTTCGACTCATTCTGTTGAACTCCCTCCCTGAACTTTCTTTTTTTTTTTTTTTTTTTTAATTTGGCTGAAATATGCTCAGCCAATCCAGCTCAGCAATTATTTTTCCTTTGTATTTTGGGATCCTGATAAATGGGAGGGGGGCATCTGTCTATATGTGTATTTACAGTGACTCACGAATGGTAGAGGTTTGGATAAATTATAGTATATGTATTAGTCTGAAACTTATTTTTGTACTGGGCTCGTTGTTTTGTAAGGCATGTGGAAGTGGCAAGGGAGGTGTGAGGAGTCTGGAGGGGAGCGGTGCTGCGTAGGCCTTTAGAGGCCAGATACTGCTTTATTCTGCTGCCCTGCACATTTTTCCCCGCAGTTATGTTGTTTCTTGAAGTCCTCCCAAATTTGCAGAGGTCAACGTCTTGTTCCTTACAACAAAATGTTTGTTTGCTTCTTGTTCTTAAAACAAAACAGAATCTTTCTCTGATGTCAGCATTTAATTTGTATTTTCTGTGTGTGGAGTTTGTGGGCTGCTTTGGGCAGGAACAGTCTTATGGTACTGAACACATTTTATCACTGCAATATTAAATGTTTGACATTCCAGTATAATAACTCAGTGTTAGCTGTTTGAGGTAGCATCCTTGTGGCTGCTTTCTGGTGGCGTGGCTGTTGTGGTGTGCTTGTTTCACAGACTGAGCTGCTTCCTGTTGATCTCTATTGTTTTGATATTTTAGGGGTAGCCTTTTTGTTTCTGACTTGACTTTACTCCTCTATGTCTCTCTATATTATTGATTCAGTCCTTTTTTCAGCTACCTTACAGTATTTAGGTTTTTACTGAGTTGCCGTCAAGCATAGTGGCCTTGTTCCTGCTGCATTCGTACCTGGTATTCCAGATGCTACATTTGGAAGAAGAGACTGGAGGACAGAATTATGTGAATGAGACCAATTGTCTTGGTCTGCATCGGCTTTGTGTGACTGTCCTTCTATATAACACTGTTGTGAAGAACAGAGTTTTGTGGTATTGGGATACGTAAATGCAGCTTGCTGGGAAAATCTTCATTGTAATATGATTAAGTGATTGTTGAAGTTCAATTTTATTCTCAATTTCATTACCTTCTGATGTCAGCATGATCATGTTGGTCTTCAGTATGTTGTTTCTGAGGCCAGATGGAGTCCTTTGTTGGGTTTTGAAGAGGGTTGTTGTCCCATGTGGTTTCGTTGCTCCTGCAGCAACACGCAGAAGAGTCTTATCCCCCTGCTAGACCCAGCCCTGCTCTCTTGTACCTCGATGTATTTACTTGTGTTTATCCAGCGAGTCCAGCCTGGACTGCTGGTCTTCCTTTGGGAGTTTGAGGAGTGGCAGGTGTGGTGACTGAGTTGTTTCTTAAAGGCAGGATGGTTTGAGAGCCGGAGCACAGCAGCCATCCATCTGCCTGTGATGGGAGCCCAGGGGACCTGAGTTTCCTCAGATCTACTTCTCTTCCTCCCTTGGGGGATGCCTGCATCGGTTTGAGTGATTTTCCCATCAGTGCCTCAACAGTTTCCCTCTTCGAGGGAAGCTACTGAGTTGTAGTAATAATATTGTTGCAGCTGCCACAGGCTAGGACCTTGAAGCCTGCTGCTTCTCCTTCAGATGTGAAGAAGGGTTTGTGTGCCCAAGGCACATCTTTTCCCGTGATAGCTTGTGGTCTAAGAAGAAGTATTCTGCCTCCCTGTGTATCGTGCTTTGCTTGTTATCTAGATAGAAATCCTTTTGGTCCTCTGGCCCTTCGCATCAGCCCGCTCTGGTAAAACAAACTTTATAACTTGCCTGGAGTCAGGAGTAAAGATTTTCACAGCCAGCAGGTTGGTTGCTTTTTACCTTGAAGTGCTTCGTGGGAGGAGAGTTACTTATCTCAAGGCAGTGCTTTGTTTCCTTTCCTTTTTGTACGGCTACCACGATGCTGAGCATAGCATTTGAGGCACTTGTTTGTAGGGCCGTATGCAAAATCTGCATAAAGGAGTAAGAAAACATTAATAAGGATCACAGAAAGTTATATGGATATTGTGGGCTGTGTGTAGGGGTC
>NW_008824109.1:1190255-1196813 GCF_000699105.1 Pygoscelis adeliae | reverse complement strand
TTTCTTGTGTGCCTCTGTTGTGACACTTTGAAGAAAGAGAGGAGGTGGTGTAGGAAATGCTTCCTGTAGGGCCCCAGGGACTGTTACAGTGTTGGCTCTGCCCCAAAATGCTGTGTAGTTCTTCACTAAGGTAATGATGACATTTTGGGCATTTACTAGTGGTTTCAATGCACGTTATATGAAATAAAAACACAAAAGGAAGATTAATGAAAGATTGGCAAATAACAGAAATAGAAGCACAAGCGTCCAAGTACTGTAAAAACATGGTTTTCACCCTGAAGAACATAGGTTAGCCTTGGCTGCAGCATGGCAGGAGACTTCCCCCCGCCTCCCGCCCCGTTTTATTCGTACAGAAATAATAAAACATTTTGGAATGAGTGCTCTTGCTAATGTTTTCACCAGTGGTTTCTTGGCACAGACACTATCCAATCTCCAGCTACTGTTTGCTTATGAAAACAAGTCTTTATCTTTCCAAAAGTGAGCAAGCACTGATGTTCTGGGGTATTTAAATGCTTACCCTAAAATTTCTCATGTCTGCTTTGGGTTTACTTCCTCATTGCTTACTTTACAGGTTTCATCTGTAACTGCATCCTGTGTAGGAATTCTGTTTGTTTGTATAAAAACATCCCAATGTAGTCAGAGAGGTGGATGGCTGAGGTGATTAATCTGCTTTGTTAATAATAACATTAGAGTCTGTCATAATGATCGTGAAGTTAGCAGCAGTATTCACTGAGCAGTGGAGAGATTTCTGTGCCCCCAAGAAACTCAGAAGAGAAACCTGGTAATCTGTGCACAAGCATCCCCTGTAAGTACTTGCTTCAACTTGCCATGTAGGTGTCTTTCTCTGGCAAATGCTCTGCTCTTACTTAGGGGCTCGGATCTAAAACAAGTTGCAGTACAATTAAGGGCTTGATCCTGATCAGTGTGGGTTACCTGTAGCTTGTTCAGGCTGCTGCTGTTTGCACAGTGACTTGCAGGATCAAGCCCATATTGAAGAGTATTTTAGCAGGGCTTTTATCCTTTTTGACACAGGTGGTCTGTGTCGTGATTGTTTGCTTTGGGGAGGATATAAATATGCTCTTCTGCCTTTGCGTTACCTGTTTGAGCTTTGTTTCTTGAGTCAGCCACCAACATATTTGGTACATTTGGTACATCATACATACTAATGCTGAATTTTGTCTCCTCTAGTAATAAGATGGTTTTGCTTGAACTGTGGATATTGTTGCCTCAGTTTCTTCTTTTGCTTGATTTTTTTTTTTCCTTCCCAATTTCAGGAAGTCATCCCATGCTCTTCTACGTAGTTTTCTTCTGTTAAGCCTTTACTGTCCTGTCCAGGTATTACAAGGCTGCCTATCATGATTAATAACTGCATTAAGCACATGTAATAGCTTACCAGGATTGGGGTTTTTTTGTTTGTTTGTTTGTTTTTTCTATTACAGCATACAGACTTTGTCTGCTATATTCCTGGGGCAAAAATGCAATGTCCAGAAGGAGGGTGGTCTTGAGCAAGAGAGTTTTAATCATTATGGGGAATAGGCTGTGTTTGTTCAGAAATCCAGTATTATATTTCTTCACTTGTACAAACATAATTAGAAAGGACTCCATCCAAACTACAGTGAAAAATACTCAGTAGTATCAAGGAGAAGGGGAGTTTTCTTCTTTTATATATATATAGAGAGAGAGTAAAACTGAGAGTCTGGATTGTATATTCAGTTTACTGCAGACTAGTCTTTGGAAAAGCAAACTTTTAGCAATGGCTTCCCTTCCAGTGAGGGAGGTGGAAACAGGCTTTCTTATCTGCAGGATCTCATGGATTATTGTGGCCACTTTAGAGCTGATCAGGAGCTTTGCAGAGATGCTATATTTGCTGGGAAATACTAATGAGAGGTCTCAAAGCATAGAAGTTTCTTTTGCTAGCTAAGGATTAGTGCTGTGTGATGCTGCACGAGTCCAACCCTTACGGGATATGGGAAAATCCACACAGAAGCTCCTGTCTGAGGAAATCAAACTTTCTTAGATCCTGTTCTTTCCACTTGGTCATTGCTCTTTGGGATCCTAGGGTTGTGCCTGCATAGTTGCTTGCAGATGATATCTGGAGGCTCTGCTCATGCTCCAAGCTCACTGAAGCACTAGGCATTGGCTCAACGCAAAGTGCAGCTGCACGGCTTGGATCACAGGTAGAGTTTATTTTGTATGTGCTATCATGAAACAGTGCAGGCAAACCCTGGAGTATTACAGGATGAAATCCTAGTTTGTTTGTTTATGTGTTTTTCAAGTATCCAGCCCATCCCTCTTCACCAAACAATACAAACACCTGCATTGCGATACACAGTAATACAGTGAATCAAAGCCCGAGAAATAGTAATAATGGTCTAAGGTGGTTTTATTTTTAGTCTTGATGTTACTCTTTTCCTTATTCTTTTAAAACATAGTGTCTTGCAACTTTGCAAGTGTTGCCGACGTGAAAAAACACAATGGACCAGAAGCAGGATGCGTTTAGCTGTTTTATTGTGGCCAACCACAATGAAAAACAAATTTGAGCACACAGCATGATTGTTCAAATAAAAGATCATATTTTAATAAGGTACTGATCTAGTTGCTAATGTTTATTAAAATAAGAAACTTCATTATGGAGTAACATTGCAGTGTTAAATTTACCAGGTGCTGTTTGAGTTTGAGACAGTTCAGAAAACTGAGAACATGTAAGTACAGGCTTCCTCTGCATCTGCCATCTCCTTGGCCTCAGCTATTCTGAGCATGCAGCGGCACATGTGCTTATGAGCTGGCAAGATCAGAACCGCAGTAGTTTAGGCAAATACAAATGAAAATGAGTATTTATTAGAAATATAATTTTGCATATGTCACATTAAAAAAAGAAAACCCACAAAACCAAAACACAGCCCTTCCCCCTGCAAAGAAAACAGTGCTGCCCAAGCCTTGGTTCTGGATTTGTTCCAACAAAATCTAGTCATGCTTCTCTCTGATCTTACTTCAGTGTCTCTCATTTCAATGAATTGTTTTAGTGGTGTGATCTGAAACTGTTCAAAATGAGAGGAACCCAGTACACTTGAGCATAATCAATACTAAAGAAATGTGCATTATGCAAATTTGGAGTATTAAAATTGGTCTGCATTAATGGAGGAATCAGTATCCACACAAGCAATCTTTTTTTACTAGAATTTATTTATTTTCTATTTTTATGCTCCAACGTTTAAAAAATAAGGGAATAGGGCAACCTTATTGGGCCCTGGGAATTTAGCACACTTGCAGGGTACATTAGCAATTGGACAATTTTCAGAAAGGATGACTTGTGTGCAGCAGCAATTTTTCTGGACTGTTACAGGCTACCATGGGTAAGAAGCAGTGGGTTTGTTTTTAACAGAGGTGCCAAAAGTGATGTAGAGTACACTTCCAGAAGGTTTGCAGCAAATCTGCATAGCTGCTTAAAGATTTTGAATTCTGCAGAACGTTGCTTTGCAGAGGACACCACATATCCAGAAAAGCTTTTAAAGATATGGAGCAGGCTGTTACAATAGCCCCAGCTCTGCAGCTCCGGTGGTGCAGCCTCAACTGCTGTCAATAATATTCCCTGGCTTCTGCAGCTGTAATCTCTCTTCTGGGCCCTTGGGGTGTTGCAAGACTAACTTTGTCAGGAGGAAAAATAGCTTTATTAATGTACTGTATCCCAGGGTGTGAAATATTCTCCCATAAGCTCTACTAGTGGTCTTCTAAAAGCTCCCCTTCTTGAGTTGGCCTGTACTGCCTCTTCCCTGTGTATCAGATTTCACCGCAGTGCTTGTGCGTCCTGGCTGCAGAGGTGTTTGGGGACCTTTTGCTGGGGTCTCTATAAGGTTTTTGCAACCTCTCAGCTGAAAGGGTCCACAGGCGTTTCAGGCAGTTTGCCAGTTTCTAGCAATAGCTTTCCCGAGCCCTTGGCTGCGAAGAGGCTGCTGCCTGTAGGTTTCTACCGAGCAATGGGAGTCTCACATCGTCTTGCTGTTTCAGGCCCCTTCTTAAGCCAGTCTCAAAGTTGCTTGGGTTAGAAAGGCACAGAAAGCCTTGCAAGGCAGATGGAAGCTTGAAGTAGTAGTAGCATCTTGCCCCAAGTGGTTATGTTTGCTTTCAGTCCTAGGGGGAGAAAATGAGGCATCAAAGTGTCTTGGATGTTGCATCTCCAACAGTACTTAGAAGTGATGTAACAAATATTATCGGCTTTTCCAGTTGAGTTGTGATTTAGAATTTCCTTCCTACTCAGGGTCTTAAACCCTTTACTGAACAGGAGTGAGTTGTCTGCGTTGTTTTGGTGGAGAGTGCAGAATGTGTTGTCATTTGGCCTGATGGAAATTTGAATGCTCTTTTCTGCAGATGAAATGTTAGCTCATTACTGTGTTGCCATGCTACACGACAGATGCACTGATAAATGATGAGTGAGAGTCCTTTTGGTTTGGGTTCTGGACAAACACGCCAAGGAGGTAGAATTTGCCTTTGTGAGTTATTGCAATAAAGCGGAAATTTGGAGGAAGGAGTATTATCAAGAATCTCTAGTTAGCAAAACTTGAGGAGACAGCAGATCTTGTCCAAACTTGCATAACAAGACTATGTCAAAGCCAAGAAAGAAATCACATCTCCTGACTGCATTCTGTGCGTTCATCATCATGAGGCCATTCCTCTGGGGTTTCATTTTTTTCCTTAAACGGGGAGAATGAAGGATCTCTTTAGTGCCTGGGGTGCCACGGTATGGTCTCCCACTACTCTTGGGCATTCTGCTTTCAGCACTGGAATGTTTCTGTGCTTGTGGCTTGCTTGAGGATTTAAACCATTTATTTTGTTTGTTTATAATAGAGTTCTGGTGGGAAGGCAGATGTTATGTGGGAAAGCTATTTTCCAGATCTGTTTATCCCTGTTATGTGGAATCTCTCAGACCACCAGTAGCAAGTAGCTATTAGGCATCAGCTTTGAGATATTGGCGTTTTTAGAAGAGGAAATGTATTAGTTCTTGTAAGCAGCTTTGCAGCAAAACCTGATTTCTTGGCATGCTTTGGCTTGGTGTTTAAAATGGACATGTGTATGTCTTTGTTTCTATATAGTCATGTGACCTTTTGAAATATTGGTATTTTGGGAAATGGCCTGTATTTGTTCATGTCTGACAATAAACAGCTGACTTTAATTCCCAAAATACATTGTCTAAGCAATACTTAGCTGTGAAGAGATGGTTCTAAATAAATCTCATTTGAATGCCTGTACTCAAAATTAAAAATCAAGTTTTTTTGCTTTCACTCATCTTTCTTTACCTTGGCATCTCAGGGTACTTCAAGGAACTTAGCAATTAAATTGTATGCTATTATGGTAGCAGAATAGCTGAAAAGGGCAAGTCTCGAGTTCCAAAGAATTCCTGTTTCAAAATATAATCTTCAAGATCTGACCTTCATCTCTCTTCTGTTGTTACTTTCCAGCACTGACACAGGCTAAATTCACAAATTCTTAAGATTTAGGAGGAAACACGTTAACATATCAATGTTTTATCAGGAAAGAGTCCTAGCTGGGGTATCTATGCACTTGCGAAGACTAGAAAGCTTCTTACTCTTGTGTATCTGTTATTCTCACCAAGAATCTGTAGGCTTGCAAATTGCCAAAGCTGCACGTGTTGAGAGAGCAAAGTAAACACTGTAGAAAGGCAATTTTTGCATTTTCTTCTTGTTCAGCCAAAAAGATTAGACGTAGATGGAAAATACTTTCCTCCTCAGGGGAAGGATGACCACAAAGCTAGAACGATTTTTTTTTTTTTTTTTATTTGAAGAAAATGTATATAAGCACACACTGCGGCATGTGTTTGAAAGAAGCAAAAATCTTAATTATTTTGGGATTTTCTCAACAGTCTGTATCTGAATGCCTTTGGGGGCGCTTCCCTCCTGGGTTGTGGTGCGAGGCAGATTGGAGTTGTCCCTCTTTTGAGTTGCAGCCTGGCTGCCAAGATGTGAGGCACCTTCAGGCTGGCTCCCGTTCACAGCACTCTGCATGGGCTCTTGGTGTGAAACCAGCCTGTTTCTAGGGTATTTGGTCTGTTCTGGGCTCAGATGCGTGGGGGAAATGTTTTGCAGAAGGTTTCTGGCCGTTTCCAAAGGAGGGGAGAAAGTATGCGTTGTTTAGAAATGGTGAGTCTTGAGCCCAATTAGTGCAGTATTGCCTTTCATCATAGCAGCAGTTGTACGATGAATTGTCAGCAGTGGCTGCTTCTGTTTCATCCTGTGGGTAGTAAACACTGCAAGGATGAACTACGAGAGTCTCTGGAAGCCTCCTGCTACTTGTTTTATCACTGCAGTGTAGTTTGTTCAACTCTGTTTTAAGTGGGACAGAAAATGCCACGTGAGTTTACAGCTTGCCTGTGCATACAGGTGCCGTGGAAAATGGGAAATCTTGCTCTCCTAGCTTTCTGCTTAGGACCAAATTTGGTTAGCATTTAGCAGAAAATAGCTTTAGACCTGAAAGTTAGATAGAGAAGGGTTGCAGCAATTAATGTTTTTAATTTGTGACTGCAGCTCTGGAGGTAACTCAGTGCTC
>NW_008824109.1:1170829-1189318 GCF_000699105.1 Pygoscelis adeliae | reverse complement strand
AGTAACTCGGGCTCCTTGTGCCTCTGTTCCCATTTAAAAATGCGTATTACAGCACTTCCCTGTAAGAAAAATTGTGGGGAGAAATCCAAATAGTGATTGTGAGGTGCTAAGGTATATCTGCAAAGAAGCCATTTAAAATCATAGATCTATGTAAAAACCATTGTTTTTCTTCCATAGTTACTAGCAAATGTAATCCAAATAACGGGAACCTGTGGCTTTTGTGTACAGCCTTTATACCTCCCAGGGAGTTCCTGGTTATTGGAAAATCATGTTTCATCAGGTGTTATTTATTTGTTTCATGGTTGTAGAAAGAGATAACAAACACTTGGGATTTAATTAATCTTTGATCAGTATCTGCAGGCAGGTGGAATGGGGGTTTGGCATTTTTTGCCACTCGGGTGTATTTGAATGCAGCCCTTGCAGCTGGAGGGAGGTGTAGAGAGCTGTGGGGCACCCGGCAGTAGGCTTGACGAAGGCAGGTTAATCGTATCGTGTGCCGACATGGTAATCATGGTGTACAGTATTGGTCTTCATTCAGCTCAGCAGTGAATGGGACCTAACAGAGTAAAACAATGCATTGTGCCTTCTGCTTTCCAAGGGTAATGGCAAGCATGTTTAGAATCTGGAAATAAAAATTACGTTTCACGTCTGCTGAGGAACCATGGCAGGACTTTGACTGAGTTGAATCCTGACAGTAAATCTCTCCTTTGACAGAAACCTGTCAGAGGCCATTAGCCTTCAGGTTTCTTCTCTGTGAAGCTCTTCTGTGCCCGAGGCTTTGAAGAGATGGCGTGAGGCTCCTCCTCGGGTGAGGCAGCGCAGTCCAACTCCGGCCTTGCCTTTACGTGGTTTTGTATGAGTGCCCAAGGGCTGCAGCAAAACTCGTGTGACATTTGCCATACAGATGGAGTCGGTTCTTCGTGAACATCTGTGTCCTTTTCCCTTTCCTGCCCCCAACTGAATTAGTCACAGAAATATCGTATGATTGGGCTTTCTTTTAAAAAATGTTTGTAAGAGGCTTTCAGTTATATAGAAATTGCTACTTGGTGCGCAACAGTGATTGTTGAGAGAGATCTAAAAGGTGTTTCAGAGTGTATGTGTGTATTTATTCATCGCTACAATTAGGCTTTTTGTTCGTTTGTTTTTGCATAAGTATTAAATGGGAAAATAACATCTAAGCAGCAAAAATATGTTAAAAAGAAAAAATCCACGATAATTTTTTTTTGTTTTCCTTCAACAGACATACATTGGCAGCGTGGTGATATCAATAAACCCCTACAGATCTCTACCCATTTATACTCCAGAGAAAGTGGAAGAATACAGAAACCGAAACTTTTATGAACTCAGTCCTCACATGTAAGTACAGTGAAGAAGTCTGTTTTCATTCTGTCCTGAAACAGATGGTACTAGCTGTCTCTCTCATCAAAAGGTCTGTGTTGATTAAAGCAAACAAAAATCACACCACCACTCCCCCAAAATGAATTTTTATTAGTTCATCCTTATTTTAAAGAGAAGTCAAGATGAATTACTCTTTCCGTTCCACCTATTTAGATCCTGGTCTGTGCATTTCAGAACATCTTCCAGTAAATGTTAGCAGTAGCCTTTGTTACTGTATTGTAAAGTAAGTAGTCTGTTTTCAAGGAAATCTGTTTCTTTCGAAGTCCGGATTGCCTTGTGAAAGCTTCTAGGTGTTAAAAATGTTTGAGTCATATAGTGTTACTTTTGATATCTGAAACTCTTAATTTCTCTTTGATCAATGCAAAAAATGAAAAAACCCTCATGATGAATGCAGAAACATATTGGATATGTCTGAATGGTAACTGTAGGAAAATAAGAACTTGGTCTCCTCTCCTCTGTGCTGGATGGAAATAAGCCCATTCTAAGAGGGCAGCCGGAGTGCCATAAATATATAATGCAAATTTTAAGGCTAAAATATATAGCATATATACAGACATAAGATTGCAAAATATGATTTGCCTATGATGTAAATTCCAAGTCTAAATTTAGGAATAGAAGGCTGGGAAGTAGGTATAATCTCTTATTCTGATGTTCATTCACCTTCTGTAATTCCTCTACAGGGGTGCATATTGCAAAGAAGTCAAAGACCTTGCCTTGTGGTTATAGAGAACTGAGACAACCCATATTATTTGGGCCTGGTCAGAATTATTAAGAGTAATGGAACATGGTTAAGCCCTGTCCATAACAGGACAAGACTTTGATCACAGGTGTGGGTGGTATGGCTGACAATGAGGTACCTTGTCTTCAAGGTCTGTATGTTGCAGTAATCGTTTTATCTTGTTAGACATTGTAGCGGTGAGATTAAAGCCAGCTGTTCCTCTCGGGGTAATGCTGGGAGAAGTGTTTCTAGTGTGTTGTGAGGTTGCCATCTGACTTTGCAGTCACATATTCAGGAGACTGACTTGAGTCATCAGCGATCGGATAAGTGTCTAAACATGGCCATAAGTTTATGCATCTTCCTTCAGTGTTAGTTTTTAGGTTAAAAGCAAATTATGCATGGAAAGAGTTCTGGAAGTTAGTTTCTTCTGATTGATTTTTTGCCTTCAGACTTCATCTGTAACTTTTCCAGCTACATTGGCTGAAATGCAGGCAGCCAATTAATCGGATCAAATAAGTTTCTGGTAGTTCATGGCCCTCTTGGACCTGAACTCTGGCTACATTCAGGTTTTCTTTCTTCACAGTTTTGTTTAGCAAGCACAATTGCGTGCTAAATTAACACAGTTGCTTGCTAAAAGAACTTTCTGCTCTGCTAACTTTGTTCAGCTGCATAAAATTTACTGTCATTTGATGGAGGATTTTAAAAATAAAATCTGGGAGCTACAGTTTGTCTGACATTGTGAAAGTCAGTACTATGTACTTGGTTGCATGTTGAATCAAGTACATATTAATATATTGATCTCCACATTTTTCCATCTCTCTTGAGAGACGGTTTTCCAGAATAGAAATCGTCAACAGTCATTCTTGTATGTATTATGAGAGTCTTAACTTGGTAGAAAAATGTTTCATAAACATCATCACTAATGACAATAATTGTATGGTCAGGCTGCCATCTCAGAGCAAGAATTTCTGGAGTCCAAACACTTGAAATCCACTTTAAGAGCAGTAGTTTGAAGTGAGAAAATGTTGAATTTTAACTTATGTCAGGAGATCTCGACTGCATGATAGTAATAGATTTTCCTTGCAAGTTTGGATAGAGTGCCAAGTCATGAAAACTGTAAGACTAATTTGTCTTGGACAGATATGATCTCTCCACAAATTTTCTTTATTTGATATTGCTTCTGTATGCAAATTTTGTCTTCTGACAACGTATCTTTAAAAAAACAGGATTATGAAATAATCTTTGTTATGGTTTCTTTTACAGATGCAGTGTTTTCTTTTCAAACTGTAGAAATATAAATGATCTTACCTGATGGTGACCTTGCTTTCCTTCCCACCTGTCTGTAGATGCTTATGAGAACTGCAGAATCAAGAGAGTCACTTTTGTCTCTGCTAAAATTGGTAAACTTCTCACCATCTTTAAAAGACACTTTAAAATATTGTAGGTATCTAAAATAAGGGCTATGCAGGCTGCCTTACGCCATCTCTGACAAGCCTAAACAACTTTTCATCCCCTTTAACATATAGTGCCTTGTGCTGTAGCCTAAGGATTCACACCAGTCCATTTGTTAACTCTTTGAACATAGAGTTGGTACTTGAATGCTGTTTAATAGACCGTGAGGTGAGCTTACAGGGTGACTGTACGGTCCTGCTGCAGCCAAGCCTAGACTGATCACCAAGAGGGTGCTTGCCTACCACGCTGCTCAGTATGGGCCAAGAACTGGGTTTGGGACAGAGCCAGCATCATCCCAGCCTTGGAGCTTGCAGCTAATTCTAGGGTTGACTGATCTTGGGAGTAGCAGGCCACTGTTAAAAGCAGGGTTCAGGCTTATCTGGGGAGGTTGCTACACTTCCACAGACCTTGCAATCTTCAAGGTGTTTTTTTTTAGCTGCTCAGGAACTTTAATGAAGAGATGCTGTGAGACAAATTGCAATTTGTGGTATTTCTTCTGCCATGGGGGTAAAAAACCCCCACACTGATTTGTGGAGATGTACGTACTTATTTTTCTTTGATGTGTAAATCTCTGTTGAGCCATGGCCTCTTCAGAAGAATTGATTGTGGGTAAGCCCACTGCACCATTTAAGTGTGCATTGGGAAAAGACTTTTGGTTCCTATTGTGTAATCCTGAGTAAAGCAAAACTCTTGACTGTTTATAAGGAAACTAATGCATATGACCTAGAAAGTGTGTCTAAAACCAAAATTATATATAGTCTGTTTCTTATTTCAGCGTCTCCTTTGTACAAATAATCAATCTAATCTTGTTACTAGTGTTAGCTAGAAAAATGCAAACAATTTATTGCAAAAAATTTCTAGCAGTGGTTTGGTTTGAGATTGCTACAGAAACCAGGTCTGTATGGTACCAAAACTCTTCTGTCAGAAATAAACCTGCTGTCACTTGTTGGCATGATAGCTCACATTCTCCAAGGTCTGTCATTTTAGAGAGAACCTTCAGGTTTGGGAATCCCAGGTTTTAAGCATCAGCATCTCTGGAGCAGACTGCCATGGGACATTCCCAGACCTCCGTCTCTGTGTGGGAGCTCCTGGGAAACGAGGAATCTAAATCACGTTTTGGTTATTTTCCAGCAGTTTTGTATGACCTTCTGTTTAGGCTCGAGGTATGTGCAAATGTTTCAATGTTATGGATTGGTACAGGGAGGATGTGCTTGAGAATGCCAACTGTCCCAGTAAAATATCAGGCTTGGTGAGCAAATGAAAACAGAAGGAAAAAGAGAGGGAAATAGATAATGACATGAAGGAAATCCGTACCTATAGGTTTTTTCCATGTACGGTCATTGAAGGAAACATATGCCCATGGGAGTGAAAAATCTGTTCACGTGTTTTTTTAACAGTAATCTGAAAGACGAGGGAGTGAACATCTCGTCATCTGCTCTGTGTTTTCTCAAGAGCATCTGCGAGAGTGACTGATGCTTTCAGTGATGCTAGTTAATACTTAATTGCAGGCTTTGGGCAGGTTTTTGCTTTTAATGTTCTTTGGAAACTATAAAGGCCACAGACACATTTTGAATGGGCAGCCAAACTGAATTTCTGGGAGAAAGTTTCTGGTCAGGTGACTATGGATAGTGTTACACCTGATAAAATTTGATCAAAAAGATTTTATTTTAATAGTTCATTTCTCTCTAAATACACCACTGTTGTGGCACCATGTAATAAAGTGTTACTTTTCTAGGCCTCCTGGAATGCTTGTTTTCATAGTCTGTGGCTATTTGCATAGCTGTGATAGGAAGTTTACCAAGCTTTTTAATTGTTTTTTTCAATGTTTTGTTAATCTTGCTGGTTTTGTCTTTATCTGCAAGGCAGGATCAAACCTGTCTCTGACTTGCCAGGGCAGAGTATGACATTTCAGTGTTAAAACAGTTTGCTGCTTGATTTGTGCTGTCCTTACACTGCTGTTCTGCTCTTTCAGTTGATGTAATTACTCTTTCAGTTGATGTAATTGCTGTTTTGCTTACCTTGTGGGTAAGCTAGACATGAGAGGGAACCAAGCTGTCTATCTTGCTAATTTGCATTGACTTCCACCAGTGACAAAGGCAGCCGCTGGCATCTTTGAAGTGGAGGCAGTAGGAAATAAATAGCTTATCGTACCATTTATTTCTAACCGTCATGTCGTATCACTTTCCTACCAGTAACGGATTTGCTTTAAGGGATTGCAGAGTAGGTGCTTTCTTGCATTTCCTATCCTAATGTCAGCTCCTGGCTACTAGCAGCTCTCCGTCTCTGGGAGGTAGGGTGGTATGTGGCTTTTTGCTCCCCTTCATGTTCTGAAATACCTTACCTGCTCGCTTTAGAAGAAATATGGATTATTTTAAGTTGAGGGACAAAATAGAAAGTGGCAACTGTACTGCTTAACAGCAAGCTACAAGCAAATAAGAGCTCAGAGTCAACGTGCATTTTTTTTAGCTATGCACTGAAGTATTTATGGTGAATAACTGGGACAGCAGGAAAATTTCTGGAGAAGGCTTTTATCAGACATCTGTTGCATTCCACTTAGGAAATTTTGCTGTATATTTTATTTACTTGTTATTAGTTCTTTTAAATCAAATATTTCTGAAGAGACAATAATTTTGCATTAAAAGCTTTCAAATTTAGAGAGACTTAAACTTTTGCAGGCAACTCATGAAAACCAGCTTGCCTTTATACAGGATACAAGCACAAAGATATC
Organism: Pygoscelis adeliae; assembly: GCF_000699105.1. Lineage (NCBI taxonomy): Eukaryota > Metazoa > Chordata > Aves > Sphenisciformes > Spheniscidae > Pygoscelis > Pygoscelis adeliae. The sequence goes on along the minus strand of NW_008824109.1, from coordinate 1,183,022 downwards.
AACATGATGCCTATTAAAATGCAAGAATGATGAACTTATTCATGTTCCCCATTTCAGTGATAATCATATTAATAATTATTGGGGCAAATCGTTATCCTGCAGATATCTGCAATTACTCTGACAATAGATACAATTTGCTGTTTCCTTTTCAAGTTTTGAGCCAATGTAAGCAGTGAATATAGAAGTTATATTTTTGCTTCTGGCTTTTTTTTGCTGGTATTCCAGGATTGCATGTCTTTGGAAACACCAAGGTTACAGTAACTCTTTTTCCTCCTTGATTTAAAACAAATATTTTTGTCTGAAGGGCATGATAAAGCCCCATCTGTGAAGGATAGTTTTTGCCTATATGTAAAACTAAGCTTTTCCCCATAGGTAGCAGAATTTTAAAATACATAGTAGCTATCTTTATTTGTTGAAGAAAGGGGTGGTGGGGTGAGAGCCTGTGCCGTAGTTTAGTGTCCTTCATTGCCCTAGTATGTTTATTTTAACATTTCCTTTTCAGTTTGCCCTATCCTCATCTTCATTTGCTTTCATTTTGGTGGGGTTTTTTGTTTGGTTTTTTTTTTTTTTTTTTTTTTAAAATTCCACCCCCGCCCCGGTTTCATTCATCTTGCAGTATCCCCTTTTTACAGACCTTTTGTTCTTATTCCTAGTAATTCCTGACTTCTCCAGAGACACGGTCTTTGGACTTGTTCATGTAGCTCAGCAGAGTGCCTCTTTCAGAAGAGATTTAGAGTTGAGGGAAGATGATCACTTCAGAGGTTAGTTGGCAAAATTAACCGCTGGGCAGGGAGGGAGCATCTATGGCTGACAGAAATCATAAATAGCAATTAGGGAGGACTACCTGTACCTAATTGTTAAACCCATGCTAGGAATGAGTTGAAAGAAGAAGGGGGAAAACAAAACCTACAGAGAATATTGAAGTCTTATTTTAGAAGGGGTCAGGCTTATTACTCTCTTAACCTCTATAGTGAGGCAGTACTGGATATGGTGTATCCACAAATGTAAATCCCTTGAATGTATAGATGAAAAGGGGATGAAGCACCACACTTGCTTCAAGAATCAGAAGACTTCATGCCTGTGAAGAGCCTCTTCTATTGCAGGCTGCTGGCACACCACCCATGGGATGCAGAGTTTCCTAAATTTTACACTTGGTAGGAGACCTCAGAAGTCCTTCTGAGAAAACAGAGTTTTGAGGAAGGCAGTTGTGATGTGGCCATATTGTAATGGCCGTCTGATTCTCTGAAGAGCATTTTGGAAGTGATTTGTGAACTTGAAGGCTTAGGGTGTAAAGCAAGGTTTCTTTCGCATGCAACAATAAATTTAGCTTTTTCCTGAAATTTGAGCAGGGCTATTTTAGTTGGTTTGGATAGCATGTAATGCAGCTATCTCACCCCAGTGCTTCAGAGGTGAATATAATCTTATTGACAAGAACAAGTAGTTGCTTGTTTGCTGCCGGTATTAGATTGCATGAAATTTTGTAATAATGCATAATAATACAGGAACTGATTTATAGCAGGACGTGCGGTTGTAAGGAGGCTCAAAAAATGCACCCAACACCCAAGAAGTATAAAGAGCATGGAAAAGCAGTGTATAGATGAATGTTGTGCTTTATTTTAATTTTTAAAATGGTCTGGAGTGACATTTAGACTGGATTCCAAAGTTCACTCGAATGAGCCTTTCCATCGGTCCCCTAAGTAGCGTGGCCTAAATTAAGAAATGAAAAGGCCCTTTGAATTCTTTGTGTATGGCACTGGTGCTGTCATTCGTTTGTAAGTGTCTGGGACATGGGATATCCAACATGAAAAAGTATGATGCTGTGTGTAGCCAGAGAGCTGTAGCACAGGTGGGGTGGAGCTGCCTGCACACAGGCTCGCCTAGACATCAGGCGGTCTAGTGGTGTGGAGTCCAGGTGGATTTTTGTGCTGTTGTGGCATTTAAACACTTTCTAGGCTAGGAGAGAGTATATATAGACTACAGGGGATATAAAAGGCATCAAGATAAAACCGTCTCCCAGAATTACCCCAGGAGGCAGAGAGGACTCTACCTCTGGTCTCGCCCTCCAGCATCTCTTTGTCTCGGAAGCTACAGCAGCATATACTGCCATCATGAAATCCACTGGCTCACAAACGATTTTGGTCTCCACAGCCATCCCAGCTGGCAGTACTGCCAGTCACAGCCTGAAGTACCGCTGCCAGAGGCCCCTCTCTCTGGGCAGGACCCACCTGGCTCCGGTAGAGCCTGCTCATCCATCAGTTTCTCATTTGGAGATCCATGTGTGGTCCTAGCTGATCAAAAAGTCCACTGGACACGTGAATATTTTTTGGTTTTTTTTTAAAGAAGCTTGCAAAAAAAATGCAAGAATTGGGTACCTTTAAAACATAGTGAGTTTGTAAGGGAAACACTTAACTTGAGATCTGTTCCAGATGCTTCTGTAACTCTATAATTGTCGTCATGGTGTACGAAAGAAAATAATCTTGGGGCATCCTTCATGAATTAACTGCTGGCTTAGAGCCTCAAAAAAATAACTTTGTTTCCAGAACTGTTTTCAAATATTTACTCGTACCTCTGTACACAGCATACTTTCACATTTGAGTTCAGTCATGTTGGGGATTGAGAGTCAAATGTTTTTAGTTATCTGTGACAATCTCTCGCTCTTCTTTTTTTGCATGTGAGTGTACTTGTTATAGTCTGTGTTTATTTGTAAGCATAAAAGAGTTTGGGGTTTGGCTAGATTGTTAGAGCAAAGATAATTTAAAAAAAAAAGGCCAAAAAAAGTCTTAATATATGTTGGATAGTTGGAGATGTGTGTTAATGCTCCAGTAGTCTAAACTAATGGTAACTTTTTTGCCAGATCCCATTTCTCTCATTTTCCTGGAACTGGAATGTTCTGGCTAGCGTTCATATTATGCCATTGATATTTTGAGGACATAAAATGCTAGACTTTTTTTAATTAATTCATATTGTCACATAAAGTAGAATCCCTCTAATTCACACAAAAGGCTTGGGAATCCATTCAGTATGTCTGACTGAATTTTGTGAATGAAGTGGGCACTTAATTAAATAAAGGAAAGGACCTGCAGTAATTTTTCACTTTTGTAATGCAGTTCTCCAGATTTGTCAAGACATAACTGCTCTTTGTCTCTTCTCAACATTTCAAATAGTTCTTCCAGCTCTTCATTTGTACGTCTAGGCTAGAAATAAGACTAGCCTTTTTTGTGCTGCTTAACAAAATGAGATTCTTCTGGTTAGAAAATTGACTGATGCTATGAGAGGACTTGGAAATAAAAGCATTTTTAAACACTTCATGCGGCTTTAAATATAACTTGATTTTTAAAAAATGATCCAATAGCTTCATTTTTCTTTTCATTAGAATTTTGGGACTTTTTGCACACTGGAAAGTACATAAAAGGAGGCACTGCTATGTTTTGCTTCTTAAATGCAGACTGAAAAGTGAGGGCAGGTAGAGGCCCTATCAGAAATGACAGCAATCCCATTTTAGGTTTCGTGTGTACATGGACCAGAATTTTCATTATGCATTTCCTGAGTTGGCAGCATGGTACTCTCTTAAGAACTGGGATTTCAAATTGCAATTAAGAACAGCTGTCGTCCTTTCATTGGAAGTGTCTCATTGTGTTTAATGGTCGTCTTTTTTTCCCCCTTTTTTTTAGCAACTTATAACACACCAGGAAATGCCCATCTGCTATGGTAGAAGCCTTTGTCATGATCTTAGATCAGCATAAACAAGGCTAATGTTTAAAGCCTTCAAGAAACTTCAGTAAAATTCCAGCTCTTGTACGACCTTTAGAGGCAGAACGTTTTCCATTCAATCTCTTTTTATTGGCAACTTTATGCAAAAGGCTCTGATTTCTTCAACTCTGGGTACATCATGGTTAATGTAGTTTGGGTTATTAAAGATAAACTTTTTCATGTTATGAATCAGGAAATATACAGTCTTAATATTTACTGTCTAGCGCACTGAATAATCTTTTACTTATGTTTTGAATAGATAAGAGAGCTGGGACTGGGGTTTACAAACAAAGGTCTGAACTACAAAGAGAGTTTAATTGTGGTCATTTCAGTAAATTAGTTCAAATCTGCATTTTTCTTGTATACACAGTTTCCTTTTATATACTGCAGAAATTATTTTTAGTTGCTAAACCTTGTGGAGTTCAAACTGCAACTGATCATGATTACTCCAAGATGATTCTTAGTGAGGATGTATCCACAGGACAAAAAAAGATGTGTGCAGTTGACATCCTCCTTGAATATCAGCACACCAACCAAGGACGTAGGTGAAATACGTCGTCCCTGGAAATAGTCCATATCAGTTGAACTGAAGCCTAGTGTTTGAGCAATCTGAAGAAGGCTTTTCATTTCTTGCTTTGACCGTTCATAGAAAGAAAATTTTGGATATATATCCACAAATTTCATGTACAAACTTGAGCAAATGCCATTTTATAGACTGAATAGACACGTTAGCTTGATGTTGTACCTGAGCTAACAAGCTCTCAGAAGCTGGGATAAGCTTTAGTGCCTACCTTGTCCAGGGATTCATGAGAGGTACTTTATTTGGAAAAGAGCTGGGAGGCAAAGAATAAGTTGTGTAAGGCTTCTTAGCTTCTTAACAAACTACTTGGTTTGTTAAGAGCACTTAAGAGTTACTTGCAAAATTAAAAAATTCAGTAACTCCTCCAGTAAAGTAGCAACATACCTATGTAATTACATAGTGTTGACGTTGCCCATCAGATGTTTTCCAGATAACTGAATTACTTTTATTTGCAGTTTTGTCACTGTTGTCTCTGATAAACTTGCAGGGCAGCTGTATGCTAGCTTTTGTGTTACAGAGCCTAGATTTCAAATCTGAGGATTAGCTACTTTAGCTTACAAATAGCCTTGAGGATGTGATAATGCTCCTATTTCTCCAGTGTTGTAATATGAATGTGGTGGAGCGCTCGGCATTTTTTCTGACAGCAAACTGTTGCCTTCCATTGCAGTCTATTGCACTAACGCACGGCTGACATTTCTTTACCCATCTCACCAGGCAGAGCTATGAAGTCACTCCAAGATGCATCTTTTCATGTGAGATGCTGTAGCTCTTAGGTACATGCAGCATACTGGAGTTTAGTTGTGCTACAGTATGCTATTGTCCTGTGAGATGAGACCTTTGAAAGCATGCCCCTTTCTATGAAGTGACTGTGTGAAACTGGGCACCTCACTTCACTGTTCGTCTTCCCCTGAGTACTGGAACATGTTTAATTACTTTAGAATAAAGGAATACATTTATTTTCATTCTCTGGTTAGCGGAGTGGAGCAAGCTTGTCTGAGAGTGTTGCTACTTTTGCAATAAAATTATTTGCAGCGAGAGAAGTCCCTGCATAAGTACGTGGTAGCAATGCACACTTATTGTGGAAGCCAAAACTTGACTTGCTATACCTCTGCTCTCACTGCATCAGGAGAAAATTACTTATTTCTGCCTTCTGACTTCAGGGGGATGCTGCTTAGGGCTGCAAATAAAAGCAGGGTTTTCTTTTTGCTAAGCAGGAGTACATTTTTTGAGGCAGCAACATGGAACATTGCCTGTTTGCTAAACATTTTTCCATGTGAAATCATAAGAGCAGCACTCCCCTCTCTGCGTCAGGAAAACCCCGCAACCAGTACAGCCCTATTGTGGTTTCATTTGCTAGATCAAGAAGTCGCTGGCATTTTTACATGGAGCATCTGTGCTCTGCTGCTGATTTGGACAAGCTCAAACTATAAGGCCCAAAGATACGTCCTATTTAAAAATAAATTAAAAAAGAAAAGGAAAAAAAGCTACTAACAGTATATTCCCATCTATACAGAAAAAGCCAAGCTATAATGGTCATTGCTCCTCTAATAGGATTATAGAGTTTTGTCTTCTAAGTATTTCATTTAGCTGTACTCTGGGCCTGTTTTTTCTGAAATAGCTATGGATAATTGTAAGGACCTGTGTTTAGCCACAATCAGTGTTTCAAAAATGAGGAATAATCATTTCTCAGTGTTTTATTTTGATGGAATATGTATTATGCTTAGCCATCTAAGTCAAGATGAATTACAGTTTTATTGGAGGAGTTTACTTCTAGTGTGCTATTCACACGGTGTAGCAACATACTCAAAGCATGTCTTGTTCTGCAGAAAAAGATTTCTTTTATGTAAAATTTGGTCAAAGCTGACATGAACTGAACACGTGTGTTTGACTCTTAATCTTCACTAATTTTCAGACACATGCTGTAGTAGGTACAGAAACTAATTCAATTTTCTGTAAAATATTGAGAGTCTGGATATTTCAGTGCAGAAAGGGAATGACTGTTTTCCCTTGCTTCCCCTTTTCCTCCCTGTCCCACCAGCCCTTCGTTTCCAAATATATGCAAGAGTTCAGAGGTGCAATTCAAATCTGATAGTATGTAGATGAAATAGTAAACTGGGATTTTAAAAAACTTTGTGTCCTCTAGTTAAATTCTGACAGAAGCCAAGCACGGAAAATCAGATTGCACTGGTGTTTCCCTACGTCAGCTGTTTGACCCCTTGATACTCCATTTGAACCGGGGAACGCATTTGTTAATAGAATAAATCCTAAGTTTTACAAACCCAACCTCAGGGGCTGCAAAACTTCAGAAGGTCCACGGAGAAATGTGAGTCTCTTGCCACCAGCATTTCTGGTGTGCCATGAAACTGCTTCCCTCACAGCTGACTGCATGCTTTTTTAGTGCAGTCAGGCTGGCAGTTCAAGGAAAAGTCTGGACCTTCTTACAGAAAATATGGCTACCAAAAACGTTCAGCGTATACTTTTGCAGTAAACCCACTGAGTGTAAGGAGTTGGCTGTTTTAGGCAGTCATTAAATCAAACATGCAAGTGCTGATTTATCTTACCAAATAAACTACATCTAATTAAATACGTTTTTTAATAAAACAATAGAAAACATTTCCTGTACTTCTCTTCAAGGATATCATGGCCCAGTAAAATTATTATTTTTTGTGAACAGAAATGCCTTTTCCCCCAAGAAATGTAAAATCCTTGCAGTGCACCTTACAGCAAACTGACTTGCTCTAGGTCTGTAAGAGGCCAAGCTGTGTCCTCCTGGGTGATCGTGTAGGAGCTGGTTGGCTGCCTTGGGTAACACAGCCTGGTATGTGGGGTGAGAGACTGTTTGGGTTACAAACTCATCTGGTTAATGCTGTGCCTTGGAAATGGGAGTTACTTGTTCACGCTAGACCCACGGGCTCAGTATTAGTATGGGTGAGGAGGTGATGGTTATGTAGCATCCAGCTGGCTGATGTAATTTCAAGGAATGGGACTAGTCAAGGGGGAATCCAAGCCAAGCTGCTCTTCTGAAAACCTCATGACATGGAGATCCGGCCCCCCACCTTGGTTTACGTATATATTCACTTCAGCTGACAGCAGGAACCCGCTCCAAATAAGAGTTCACTATTTTAATTCCCTTCTTTAGGCAAACCAAGTCATGAGTTATAGCTGTTGTTTGTCTGCAGCTGCAGGTGTTTATGGTATGTACAGCTGGCACTGGTCCACATTAGTTCAATTTGGTATGCCCTAGTGGGCTTTCCATGGTTAACATGTTACCGGGACAGGAGACGGACCTGTCAGCTTGGTTATCTGCAGCACCAAAGCTCTTCCCACTGCTCCACTCTGCCATATTACATTACTTTGGAGGACCCAACCTTGGACCCATGCCCAGGTCACCCTCCTGACAGCCTACTGGGCATATTTCACTGCCGGCTTATGGGACTGAGCTGTTCAATGTGATGTGGACACGCTTACTGGGTTTGATAGTGTTTGCTACAATTTAGAGGGAGAATTTATTTTGTAGTCTGGATTAGAAGGTGGCATGGTCATCCTCAGCTTCAGAGATCCTGTTTTCCACCGGTTGAAGGAAAATAATGCAACAGCTGGTTCATAGGCTCCTGGTAAAAGGTGTTTCTTGTTTTCCATCATACTAATGTGCAGCTCTAAAGAGATGCTTTAGACATTGTTGAAACAGGCAGAAAATCATAGGCTGCGTTTTTGGCTTTTGTGTACAGTGCTGGGGAAAGACCACTGTTGACTTTCAAAAAATTACATTTTTTTTGACTGTCAATCAGTAAAAAGGAAGTGATCAAAACTGATAAAGCCTCCAGCTCGCTTGGAGGGGAAATGTGTGCCATCCTGCGAGAGGGAAAAGGACTGAGGACAGACTGGGCTGTGGTGAGCTGAGGGGTTGTGCAGGCATGGTATTTGGGGAAGAAGCATTGGCTGGACCTCTCTGTAGGGAGGTTTTGAGGTGAAGTCCATGGGATATGTCTGAAATCTGCTTCATCCTGAGAAAGATAAGATTATCAGAAGAACATTTTCTTTATTAAGTATTGAGTTCAGCTTTGGGGTCCCCAACAGAAGAAGGACATGAACCTGTTGGAGCAAGTCCAGAGGAGGGCCATGAAGATGATCAGGGGGCTGGAGCACCTCTCCTATGAAAGGGTTGTTCAGCCTGGAGAAGAGAAGACTCCGGGGAGACCTTATAGCAGCCTTCCAGTACCTCAAGGGGACCTACAAGAAAGCTGGAGAGGGACTTTTTACAAGGCCATGTAGTGATAGGACAAGGGGTAATGGCTTTAACCTGAAAGAGGGTAGATTTAGATTAGATATAAGGAAGAAATTCTTCACTATGAGGGTGGTGAGGCACTGAAAGAGGTTGCCCAGAGAAGTTGTGGATGCCCCATCCCTGGAAGTGTTCAAGGCCAGGTTGGATGGGGCTGTGAGCAACCTGCTCTAGTGGAAGGTGTCCCTACCCGTGGCAGGGGGGTTGGACTAGATGATCTTTAAGGTCCCTTCCAACCCAAACCATTCTATGATTCTATGATTCTTTTTGTCCACACCTCAGAATATTGGCCTGAATCAACTCTTCTGCTAAATCCGTAGTGTGTATATGAGCATCAGAGGGTATATTATTTTCCCAGTCTACTGGAACAAAAAATAAATCTCTCTGGCTTAATATTAGGCTGTGTTTTAAAGTGTTTTACTCTTGGAAATCGAGAGTGGCTTTGTCTGTCCTCTTTGCCCTCCCTTCACTCTCTCCCTTTCCTGCCATAAATTATGGCTGCTTCTTACAAATCAAATGGGCTGATTTACACAGCATTGGGCTTTATTCTGCATCTAATAACATCACAGTTGCTAATGTGAATAACAAAGGGGGGAAGTGTATGCAGGAGGTACCCTTCTGCTGTGTATATTAGCCACATAGTATTGTTGATAAAACAGGTTTCTGTGCTCACCAGGAAAATAAAATTGGAGAATATGAATAGGAGAAAAGGCTTTCCATCTGTCTTAGCATACCTCTTTATCCTGCTGTTTAAACTTGTTTTATTTTATTCCTGCATGGCGTTTTTCAAAGAGCAGCTGCTTGCCTGTGAAGGTCTATCCTAGCTGATGCTCCATCAATTTAGCTGTTACTTTATTCACTCCAATGGCAGGCTAATCAACCTTTTCTTTTCAAGTGTGTCAAAGTGCTGAACATGAGACACTTTGTAATTATGGAAAATGAGAGTACACTTTTTATGCTTGGGGCAATTAGATTAAATGATTCTGCACTATGAGCTAATACTGTAAATAATCTCTTATGGTTGTTTTTCCTGAATGGTGTATTTTCCATTGAGCTTCAATAGGCAGGGGGAACATATATTGAAATAGTGACGATTTACAATGTAAAGCCTCAAAGCACTGTATAAAATATGCTTTCACTGTTCCTAGCTCAGGTTGTTAGGAATTTTTATCCCCAAACAAACTGTGATTCTGATGTTTTCCCACTGCGTGTTGTGAGAGGAGGAAATAATTTTTTTGCTGTTACTGAGCCCTTCTATGCATTCAGAAAGAAAAGAAAGGAACTTAAACGATGCTCTTAATTAAACTTGAAAGAATTGATATAAATTACATTTTATGTAAAATTTACATTAAAGTGTATGTACAATTTACATTGTACTGCTGTTCTTTTTAGTCTAGCATGATAAGCACTGACTTCTAGTATCCTGCCAGTGTGTTTAGACACAGTTGAGCAGAAACGAAGTGATACTAGGGCTCTGCTTTGTGAGGAATTGGAATCGTCAAGAAGAGAGTTTTTCTTAATTTCCTTTGAAAGTAGCAAATGAGTTAGCAGTTGCAAGCCAAGATTAAGCAATAGACGTTTCAAAATGGGGACCGAGACTCTCAGAATCAAAGCAACAGCCAGTGAAGATGGGATGAAGGGAATTGACTCTATTAGTGCATGAGAAAAGCAATCGGGGGGAGTTCAAGGTAGTGTTAACTAATTACTGTTAATTGAAAATGCTAAGGGAAATGAGAGAAAGAAAGAAGTACCGATCGCTGGCGACTACTGATCCTCGTGATTTTGGCTTAGAGGAAAAAGATGGTAGAAGAGAAGAGCTGCTCCCGTGAGCTGAATTTATGACAATAAGAGCAATGTTTTTACCCCTGGTGTAATTGGGGGTGCAATCTTGAGTGTTCAAATGAAGCGCTGACAGTTGACGCTCGTTTCGGGGTGAGTGGGTGGGAACCTTGTCTCTTCCTGACCCCGGTGTTTTGTTAGGGCATAGAGATGCTGTTGTGCTGCTGAAAATTGCTGGAGCCCTTTGGAGATCCCCCTTGGAGGCCTATTTGCTGTTTCCCTTTGTTAGAATTTTTGGTTAGGACTTTGTGACAGATCTGGCCATCTGGAGCTACGTGGCTGAAAAAGCCACGCTATAAAAAAGCAGAGCCTTCTTACTGAGCTAGGTGTGGGTGGCATTTCGATTTCAAATTGCTTCTATACTTAAGTCTTAGCTAAAAGAGAACTCCAGTAAATATTTCTGTGTTTGTTGTGGTAGGAAAATGTCATCTTCTTTCATGAAAACCTAAAAATCAAAGGAGAGCTTATTATAAGGTATGGTAAATGACACTGCTGACACACTCACCAGCTAATTCAAAACACATGGTTTATAACTGCTTTTTAAACTACAAACTATTCTAAAATTTTACTTGGGCTCTGTAATTGTGAGGTGGTTCAAAGAGTAGTATGTGGTTTAAACCTATAGTTGCAAATGTTGACTTTACAGAGCCATGTTTCTTAATGTTGCTAAAAGAAAAAGAATAGAAGATTCTTTGTGGTCTATGGATCATTAAAATATGTTAAACTAAAATGACCTTAAATGAAATTATTTTTATATGTTTGTAACAAATGGAGAATAGCATGAAATTATATTTTTGGAACAAATAGAGCTTGAACCAAGAGACTCAAATTTATTTTTTTTTTTTTAATTGCAAAGATAAAAGGCAATAATAGATAGGAAGGACTGTGAGGTGTAATGGTGTGCCATGAAAGTAAACATGACAAATGAGTAGATCTATCTTTTTCTTTGAGATAAAGATCTTTGTTCAGGCTCTGACATAAATGTGTCTAATGCTGTTTATGCAATGCCACAAAGACAAAGAAATCTTAGTTATTTAAATGCACTCTTGGTTATGTCTCCTCCAATTGAATTGTTGGAGCAGTGGTTGAAATGTCAGAGGTAAATTTTAGAACACTTCTACTAGGTAATTTTTGATAAGTACATACGCAAAACTTCTTTTGAAATGAGTCAACTTATTTTTTCTTTTGTCTGTAGTAGATAATAATTGATATACTTGTGAAGTATTACACTTTGCTGGATTGTGTAGAAGGTTGGAGAAAAAGATAATGTATGCCAGGCACCTCTGACTAGATTGGATAAAACCAGAACTGGATGAAATCCCACTCTCTTCTCTGCAACTTCAGAGGTCTCGTTGCAGTTTAGTCTCTCAGTTTCTCTGCTGAGGGAGGAGAAAAAGCATGATTTGGTGTTTTTGACTATGCAGTGCAGGCAGAGTTAATAAATACATCAAGCAGTAAAATATATTTTGACAGGGGCTGTTGGGAAACTAAAATTCAGTGTATTAGAAAAGATGAATGGTTACTAAGCTGATTAACTCATAACTCAGTATATCAACAGAGAGAATACTTCCTCTGTGCTTGATGCTGACTTCATTTTCCGGCGTGAAACTACTGCCAAGAAAGTTGTTTCAACAGTGAAATACTAGTTGATGGCTGAGATTGTTTGAAGGGCAGCGGGCACAAAATGAGCCATCCTTTCCATCTGTAAGTTTGGAAAAGCATCTCAGAGTCTTACCTTCCTG
>NW_008824109.1:1153681-1170650 GCF_000699105.1 Pygoscelis adeliae | reverse complement strand
AATGTAATGTGTGCTGGAATAAGCTTTTCTGAGTGCCAAACATTGTACTTTTCAATTTACAAGTATATCTGCAGCAGCGTTCAACAAATATTATTCATTTCCTAAATATGTCCTGTAAGAGAGTCTGGTAAAGTGTTATTGCTACTGTAGTGTGGATGCCAGAAATTGTGTCATGGTCTCTCAGCAGCAGCAAGAATATTATTTTTTTTGCTAGCTCTCCAGCATGTTGGCCACATCACAAATTGACTTCGTTGTAATGCTAAAAACATTACAGCCTGCTACTTTCTTGTAAACACATTTTCACCTCCAGCTGAACTACTGAGTTCAAATGTTTCAATCACCATAGCAGTATTAAGTTTTGAGAGATCAGCCTTAATTTGGGTCCAATGGTATATGTATCAAAAGGAGTTAATGGCCTTTGATTGTGGTGGTGAAGTGGATGGCCCAACCATCTGTGCAGAGAGAAGAATTGTAATTTAGTGCCTTAGACAATGTAAGTTGGTAAGAAAAGCAGTGAGGGAGGCAGAACCATGGGATGGTCGTACAACTAGACAGGCGGATGTGCTGCAGGAGAGAAGAGGACAAGAGGGACACAAAGAGGGGAGAATCAATGACATGAGCATCGTTGGCAGGAACTAGGGAGGGAGGGGAAGGTGTGATTATTTAGTAGTAAAGGAGCCATAAAGTATTTCATTTCCCTGTTTTCCAACCTTTTCAGAATACCACTCACTTGATATGCTGGTCTCTTGCAGGATGGCTGCGCTGATAAGATGATGTAACCATAAAAACAAACAAGCAAACAAAAGCAACCCCCAAATAAGCAAATATGAGATGAGTCTAATACTGATGAGGGATGAGGAAGTGTAAATGGTGCTGCACATGCATGTGATGATTAAATTGGGGACAATATGACATGCTCGCCATAAACTTTTTGGGCGAGAGAAGCCAGAAGGAGGAACTGCCTGAGCTAAGGGACAGTGGTAGCAAAAAAGAAATAAGTAGGAACTAATTTGAGTATATGTAGGTTTAATATTTGAAGCTTTCAAGCTGCAGCAATAGGAGCCTCTAGAAGAGGCTCTGTGTGGCTCTCACTACTTGCATTGTGTTGTCCATGCTACCCCTAACTAGTTTCATGACAAAGAACTTGCTTATCTATAAAAGGGCTGTGGTTGCCTGTGAAAGCACTATATGGCTACATTATTCAAAACAAATAATTGATCTATTTGTAGTTATCATCTGAATGCAAAGCTCCTGAACTGTCATAGAATAAAGAATCGAGTTTCTAAAAGGTGCATTGAACCTGCAACGATCGTGCATTTTATGTTGACCTGAGAGTTCGTTTCTATTTTTCATACATGGTTTGTTTACTGTAAATAATAAACAATATCCACTTTTAAGTACATACAAACTAAATATTTTACTAGGTGCAGTAATCTAACAAAGCTCTTGGTCTGTTGAATGGATGTTTATTTCATATAAAAATATGCCATGTTTGGCTATCAGATTTTTTAAGTTGTGTAATACAAGTGTGCCTTTTTATTTGGATTTTGGTTTTATGTCCTTTTTCAGATACTACTTGCTTAAGTTTTTTCAAGGGGCTCTAATGCTCAGTTTCCAGAGTCCTTTATTCCATGAACTGAAAAATGCAGTTGAAACCAAATCAATACTACTCTTTCTCTGTCTCAAAATTACTACTAAAGAAAACTAAATATAAGTAACGCATCTGTGTTTCTCCAAAATATATGTTGCTGCATGGCAACAAAGCACCTCTGGATTCAAATTGCAGCCCAGTAGTTTCAGGGTCATGATGTTCTGAGCTCCATGGAAAGACATATTTGGTACAGGAAAGCTGTTGATTCTTACTGCATTCTTTAATTTCACTGCATGACATCACCCTTACTGAGTTAAGAACATGCTTATTGGGAAACACTTCTGCATATTTATGCAAAAGTCCAGCAATACCTGAATGCTTCAAATGCTCAATATTTTATAAGGTTCTGAGATTTCTTCATACTTTTCAAAGTAGAAATTGCAGCTTACGGTATTGTTAGTGCTCAGGATTCTCCTGTTTCCTTTTTCTTAAATGTCTTCAGACAGAACATGTCCTGTTGATCCATTGACATTTTGCTCAATTAAGAATATGACATTTTGTTCAATGAAGAACACTACCTAAATTTCCCTGGAAGTTTGTGAATTTGTTTTGAGCTTTCTGTCTTTAGAAAAACTTAGAGATTATGCTTGCTTGTTCCTGGAGAAAGTCTAAATAAGCCACTGAGAAAAAGTATCCATTTTGCTTCTGTGGGTCTTTATATTCTGAAAAGTGAATGCTTTGCCACTTACAGAACATTAGGACATGGTGGTGGTTTTTTTGCTGGTTTGTTGGTTTGGTTTTGGTTTTGTTTTTTTTTCCCTGCCTGGATGTGAAGGACAGATTGTAGTTATTGTTGGTATTTGTTTTATCTAATTTTCAATTGACTCTTTCTTACTTTGCAGCTTTGCCCTGTCAGATGAAGCATACCGATCTTTAAGGGACCAGGACAAAGACCAGTGTATCCTTATTACAGGAGAGAGTGGAGCTGGAAAAACAGGTAATAAGCGGTTTTGATCTTATTCAAAAACATTCAGACTTATTTGGAGTCTTGCGAAGTGATGCTAGAGTCTGTAAGAGTTGAGAGATACTGGTATCTTTTTGTGTCTGGCGATTGCAGAAAATGGATGCTGTCACACTTGTTGCTGTAGCTGTGAACTTACATAACCTAGTGTTTTTTCACATTGTCACCATGATGCAGTCCTATCGTGTGTTAATGCAGTATCCTCATCAGTATATAAAGTCATACTAAAGAAATGCTGGTTTGTGATAGAGTATTGCAAGGGCCATAAAACTTCTAGGCTCTCCCTGTGGGAAACGTGAAGATGGAGAAAACTGAATACTCTTGGTCTTCTAGACTGGAAGACAATCCTTTGATACTTTTGCATGTCTTTTAATAAACATATACATTTAAACTGGATTATGCCATTTATCGAAGGAAAATAAATAATAGTAGCTGATTACTTTGGAAATTTCATCAGGCTTTTGCATGCTGTGCTCAGCTGCAATTCTAAGATTGGCTTGTGTACCAGAACACTGTGTTTCTCAGGCAAAGCTGAAATTGCCTTGAAAATGGCTGCTAATTTTTAAACTAGAATGGTAGAAATCAAGTGAGGATTGCATAACTGCAGAATATCTTTGGTAGACCTTAAAAAAGAAAGAAGCTATTTTTTTTCTGAAATAACAATTTAAAACTGAGGTGACATGCAAAAGACACAGCGGGTAGAAACGCACACCTCTGTTTCCATGTAATTTAAGAGATTTTTCCTTTGAATCTGAGAAAATGTGGAGCTTCGTATGCTTATACTGAGCAAGACTTAAAGTCAGTAACAAGAAGTTGCTTTCCAAGCCTTTTGTGAAAATGTAAAGTGGAGCCTTCATCTTTATTTTTCTTTGTCTGATTAGTGGCATCCAGTTGAGAGGTCTTGAAATCTTGTAATATAATCCTTTTTTTCAGTTCAATAACATGAAAACACGTGTGTGTTCAGTAAAAGTGTATATTAAAATAGTCAAATTCTTATTAATATGATTGTTAGGGAGTCTGTCTAGGAGTTCAAACTTTAGAAAGGAGTTCTGTACTGGTATTGTTCAATGTCTTGATTTCCTCAGGAACTGTGAATTACCAGTTATACAACTGAGGTTCACCTTTTATTCATTTATTTATTCAGTTGAAAAGTGTAGCAGTGGCTGACTTTCTGAACTTCTCTATTTGTAGAGAATATTCTGGTAGATTCAGATTTGTGCAGAGATTTTGACTGTTCTGTAATTTTCATAGCCATATGGAACATAATATGAATTAATTCTTTGTAAATGTAAGTAAAAAATAATATAGGGTTTGAAATTCAAGTCAATAATTGACTTGGAATCCGTGCTATTCTCTCTCTAACGTTTGATGTAACTACTGTTGCTGAAATGGGGCTATTATAGCTGAGAAGTCAGGTTTCCATTGCAAAAAAAAAAGAGGGGGACAGGGGAGGAAGTTCCTGGACTTGAGGAAACCAACTTGTTTAGTACAGACCCTATATAACTGATTTAGATTTTTGGTAGCCAGAACATTTGACGTGTTTGGGCTGGAAGAATTGAAACGGAACTGTCAACAGTTGGGATTTTTTTAATTTACTTCCAGTTTTGTTCTTGTTTCGCTGCATGTTTATATTGCTGTTCGATAGTAACATTGTGCAAGAAAACATGGTACGTTACCAGAATGAGTGGTGTATTTAAACGTTTTTAGATGTTAAGGTGATGATTCCCCTCCTGGTGTCTTTACTGGACCAGAGTTCCTAATAAAAGAAAGGGCTTTTATTTTCTTTCAGTGATGTTCAAAGACTATCTTGAAGTCATTGTGTATTGTCTTACTGCATATTATTTTATAATACCTTATTTGCTGCTTCAGTGCTTTCTTCTCTCAATGATTGAGTAGCTCTACTTAAAGATGTTGACTGTTTTAGGAAATATTTCAAATCAAATAATTTGGTAATTTCAAGCTCTGAAGGGAATGGATTCTTAAAAATGAGATCTGGGTTCGAGGTGCGATTAAAGGGGATGGGAGGCCTTATGGACACACCTATTGTTCTTGCTCCTTGCTTGCTTCCTGTGTTGTAGGTTTGCTAGTTTTCTCTACAATATGGGATAGTAATTTAATACTAGCAAACAAATTTGATTAAATAGGAAAGAATCGAAATCCAAGGGATAACTTCTTGTTTCTCAGTTCCTTCCTGAAATGAAACCCTTAAATTTGTAACAGATCTCTGAAGAACAAGTAATGGGTTTTTTATGACCACTGTGTTCAGTTGATAGGGATTCCAGCTGTTAGTAATTACACTGTATATCAGCTGATATTGCCTCAAATTTCACTCTCTTGCATCATACTAAACATCACAGACTCTGTTTATAAACAGAATCCTCTTTCAGCTGCTCTTTGTCCTGACCAGCAAAAACATAAGGGTTGGATGGATTATTTAATATTTGTTTCTATCTGTATATGGGTAATTGACACCCATATGAACCCAGCTTTGAAAGTCCAAAAATTGTTCCAGACTTTGTTAAAAGTTTGTACCTCCAAATTAGCTTCATTGTTTAAATGAATGCTTCACTTTCTCTATTCATTGTACTTTGAAACAGACTGCATAATGTTATGTGATGTTGAACTGCAGTTATTTACTTGTGGCGTACTTTACAGTTGTAATTACATCTGTATAGGTTTGTATGTTTACACTTATGTTATTGTGTATCTGCTGATATAAACTGATTTAATTTTGCATCTTGAAACTGCTTGGGCCTATTCTTTCAGGCTAGATTAAAACATTTCCAACATGTCAGCTAGGGATAATGTTCTTTCCTCACTGAATGCCTCTTACTGAGGCTAAATGAAACAATAGCGGGTAATGTGCCATATCCACTGGTGGCTTCTCTAGCTTGGGAGGGCTCTAGGTATTTAAGTCAATAGGGCTGCTGATGTAATGGCATAGGTCTCATAGCAGGTTATGCTCCTTCCTCATTTCCAGATGGTACAACAATGCAGAAGAAAACTGAAATGAAATGTGCTTACAGTTCCTGTCTGGTGTGATGAAAATGTGATGAAGATCAAGTCTGCAAATAATTTTATGGCCTATTTGACAATACTTATCACTGTTTTATTTTGCTCTCCCCCCACAGAGGCGAGCAAACTTGTCATGTCATATGTAGCTGCTGTGTGTGGAAAAGGGGCAGAGGTTAATCAAGTAAAAGAACAACTTTTGCAGTCAAATCCAGTTCTTGAAGGTAAGAATCTCATAGAGCATATATGAGTGTGTTACCTCTGTGTGTATCATCTTTCCTGCTTTTTTTTTTTCCTCGTTCCGTCTGAGGTGGTTTGGAAAAATGTAGCTGTTGTTATTCCATTGTTATTTGGTGTCCAAAACCATAGGAGATGCTTTCTGTGAGACCATTGCAAGATTTTATTCAGTTATGGAGAGGTTCTCTTGAGAACCCAGGGAACTACAGGCCTGTCAGCCTGACCTCGGTGCTGGGGAAGGTTATGGAGCAGATCATCTTGAGTGCCATCGTGTGGCATGTACAGGACAACCAGTTGATCAGGCTCAGTCAGCATGGGTTTATGAAAGGCAGGTACTGCTTGACTAACCTGATCTCTTTCTATGACAAGGTGACTTGCTTAGTGGATGAGGGAAAGGCTGTGGATGTTGTCTGCCTAGACTTTAGTAAAGCCTTTGACACAGTTTTCTACACCATTCTCCTGGAGAAACTGGCTGCTCGTGGCTTAGACGGGTGTACTCTTCTCTGGGTAAAAAACTGGCTGGATGCCTGGGTCCAAAGAGGTGTGGTGAATGCAGATAAATCCACTTGGCGGCTGGTCACAAGCGGTGTTCCCCAGGGCTCAGTTTTGGGGCCGGTCTTCTTCAATATCTTTATCAATGACCTGAACAAGAGGATCAAGTACACCCTCAGTAAGTTTGCAGACAACACCAAGTTGGGTGGGAGTGTTGATCTGCTCGAGGGTAGGAAGGCTCTGCAGAGGGACCTGGACAGGCTGGGCTACAGGCTTGGGGAAGAGGGGCTGGAAAGCTGCCTGGCGGAAAAGGACCTGGGGGTGCTGGTTGACAGCCGGCTGAACATGAGCCGGCAGTGTGCCCAGGTGGCCAAGAAGGCCAATGGCATCCTGGCCTGTATCAGCAATAGTGTGGCCAGCAGGAGTAGGGAAGTGATCGTGCCCCTGTACTCGGCACTGGTGAGGCCGCACCTTGAATACTGTGTTCAGTTTTGGGCCCCTCACTACAAGAAGGACATTGAGGTGCTGGAGCGTGTCCAGAGAAGGGCAACGAAGCTGGTGAAGAGTCCAGGGTGCAAGTCTTATGAGGAGCAGCTGAGGGAACTGGCGTTGTTTAGCTTGGGGAAGAGGAGGCTGAGGGGGGAGACCTTATTGCGCTCTACAACTGCCTGAAAGGAGGTTGTAGTGAGGTGGGCATCAGTCTCTTCTTCCAAGTAACAAGCAATAGGACAAGAGGAAATGGCCTCAAGTTGTGCCAGGGGAGGTTTAGATTGGATATTAGGAAAAATTTCTTCACCGAAAGGGTTGTCAAGCACTGAACAGGCTGCCCAGGGAAGTGGTTGAGTCACCATACCTGGAAGTATTTAAAAGACATGTAGATGTGGTGCTTAGGGACACGGTTTAGTGGTGGACTTGGCAGTGTTAGGTTTACGATTGGACTTGATGGTCTTAAACATCCTTTCCAACCTAAAGGATTCTATGAGAAGAAAACTGTTTCCATCATAAAGCGAGAGCTTAGGAAGTTAGGTCATATTTCCCAGACTCCTCCTGCTGCTCTCTGAGGGCGTACCCCTTCTTAACCCTGCCTTGATGATGCTTGGCTGTATGAAAAGACTTAACTTCAGTTCAGTCCCTTTGATTCATTTCCTTCCAAATTGTATTATTATAGTCTCTAGTAAACAAACAAGCTCTGTAAAGCATTATTTTTCTTTTAGAAAAAAAACAAGTGAAGAAATGGATCTTAGAAAAAACTAAGCCAATCCATATGCATGCCTGTTCCCTGAGACTTATTGTTCCCTGGGTCTGGTGACTCTGTTGGCCCGTCTTCCTGACAACTGCCTTTCCTGCTCTCCCATGAAAGACTTCTTATTTTTTAATTAGTCATTTTAATTTAAAGACGTTGGCTGCCAGAAACAGGATCTTCATTTTTCCTGGAGATAGGATATATGATCCTCAAAGCTTGCAGTTTTGTCCCATTGTCTAATAAATGCCTTCAGAAGTGCCTTGTTTAGCACTGACTTATTGAGGTCTATTGTGTTGATTCCTGGCTCGGTCTTTCCCACAGTTCTCTAAGCTATTGTGGTGCAGAGACAAATTCTCATGACTGCTGTACAATAATTTTGCATTATGGCCAGATGATATGCAATGTTTGTAAGACTGTTGAGTGTCAACATTTTATTTATTGCCTAGCTATCTATACGTATATGCGAGGATTTGGAGTCTATAGGGAGCAAGCACTCTATGTATTATACATGTGACAATGGCATGGGGAATAAAAAAAAGGGAAGGGAATGCAAAAGTGGGCTGAGAGCAGTGGTGAACTGGATGGGTAAAATATAGTCATTGACTGTACACAAACCAAAAATTGTAAGCAAAGACTTGTAAAGACAGGATGAAATGTTAAAATTTAAGAATAATAAAAATGCTGGATAAGCCTTTCTTTGATGATCAGATATGTTCCACTTAAAGCTGAATGGGGGGATTGCAATCTTCCATTGTTTTGGATTCACAGCGAAGAGCTGTGTTGCTTTTATCACTGTCCTGGAAGGCAGATTTCAGATGTAGAAAGAAATAGTATGGGAAGTATGGATGCTTTTCTTGCCAAAGCCAGGTTTCTCCTCAGGGGCTGCCAAATTTATTGGATTTCTTTTCGGTTTGTGAATCTTTGTTTTAATGCAAGAGGAATAGAGTAAGCTTACAGAAGAGTACTTTATCATTTTAAGGTATTATTGTTCTACTTGGTGCGGTGGTAACTGTCTATTTAGCTTTTTGGAAGGTAGTACACTGGATTATTCCACGAGGCTGCTGAGCAAGCTTGGCTGCTTATATACATTTTAGACAGAAATTAAGCATTTGTGGTTAGATTTGTTTTTCTTTGGTTATGTAGTTCTGTTTCAGTCGAGCTGCAGTGCAAGAACATGACATAAATGCTACATATGCATAATTTATCTTACGGGAGTTCTTTTTTTTTTTTTCCAAGTACAGTTGCTACTGTAAATTAACTTTTAGAAACAATGAACTTAAGGGAAAACTAAGGAATGTGTCTCATACTTTATAATGGGACATTTGTGCTTGATTCTGTGCAGTTATAAATGACTCTACTGTTCAGCGCTGTGTTTAAGAAAATGCAGCTCAGATTTGGTTGTTGAAAAGATGATTTATTGCAGGCATAAAGATTTTGAAAACAATTCTTTCACTTATCCTTGGCCTTCAGGAGCAACAAACTTTTCCTTTTGGCTTCAGTTCTTTGTTCAAGAATAAGTCTACTCATGCAAGTTTGTTGAAGCCTAAAAGCATGTATTTATTTCTGTCCAAAAAACATTGACTTGACTTGATCTTTGAAAAAATATATGCTATATAAATAAATACTGGGATAAATAAAGTCTCCTGTTGGAGTAGGAGTGCTATACTTAATAATGCAGGGGACACTCCTGTTTGATTCGGGGTGCTTTGACATTGTGCAATATTAAGAGCTTGAATTGTCCTCCAGTCTGAGTTCTTGTCCTGCCTATGTTCTAAGCTGGTGGCTGCCCATCTGAACATGGCCCTGGGAAGTCCTTTCTTGAAGAGTTTCATTGTCAGAAAACTTGAGCTAAAGAAATTAAAACCAAACTATTCAAAAAGCTGGTTTAGGTCAAGCTGAAGAGAGTGTTTTAAACTTTCTTTGTAAATCAGACTTATTTCAGCTGATTAATAGTCAGCTTAAGCTAGGATAAATGTGTTGAAATAGTGTAAATATATCAGTTTCAAAGCATTGATTAAACTGTCCCATGCAAACAATTATTAAGTGTCATCCTGTAATTTCTTCAGTTCTGGCCTCCATCTTTTACCATCTTCAGTTCTGGGAACTAAGATTCATTTCTTTCTTTGAACTGAAGAGAAAGAAGTGTTTCCTATATTTAAAGTTATTTGGGTAATCAAAATGTAAATTTCATTATTCAAACCCCAAGGATATATGCTCAATCCAGGTGCAGTTTTGTCTTGGAACCATTTCCCCTTGTATGTTTTTCTTTCACTTTTTTAAATAAAGGGAGTGTTGAGACAAAACTGCTTTGGACTTCTGTAAGTGTTTTTTCATTTGTGATCTTGTCTGTCACCTCCGTCTATCCCCAGTGACTGATACCCATACAATAAACAGAGTATTGTTTCTCAGAAGTCTACGATTCCTTTAAATATATAAACAGTCAGAGATAATTTAGCATTTAAATATTTTTTACTGGTAGATTTGGTTGTCATATTTGTTTTTCTCTTTCTCCAGCTTTTGGAAATGCCAAGACCGTGAGGAATGACAACTCCTCTAGATTTGTAAGTATTTTCTTCAAGGCTGAATTTGAATTCTTTTTAGGGGAGCACGTTATGTTGTTGGCTGTTTCTGTTTTACCTTGTATCAGCCATCAAGGCATCTGTAAGGAGGGAATGAATAATTTGGAGAGAGAACTTTCTTGTAGTTGTCTGAGGACCGTGATGTTTGGAGGAGGCAAACACCTTCAGAAGCAATCAATATTTCATTTTGTACATTCGAGCCTGTTCTCCTTCCCCAATGTGTTAGTAGTGCATGATTAGCAGTCACCCCTGTCTTTAAAAGGTGCTTCATCTCCTTGTCAGAAATCTTGTTTTCTGATGTGGGCATAGAGTTCTATGGAGAATCAAAGTAGAGGTTAAAAACAAGGATGTGACAGTCTGTGACTGGATGAAAACGTAATTACAGCGCAGCTGGATTCTTTAATTTTCTGGCACTGGTGCCTTTAATGTCAGTGACCACGTGCCTAGCAACTGGTCTGCTTAGCAAGTCGATCTTTCTGCGTGATCTCATTTTCCATCTATATGTATACATTTTTTTGTTAAAATTTCTACTTCAGGTTCTCATTTTCTCTCTATGATGTTTCAACCTGTGTTTAGAACTTCAGTTTTAGTATAAACATTTGTAGTGTTACTTTTTCGCTTGTATTCTTTATAATCAACTGATTGAATTTTTGAGTTTTTAGCATGAAACTGAATGTGAAATTATATGCATTGACAATTGCAAAAAAAAAAAAAAAAGTTGAAATTAGAGTTGGGATATACAGAAGTGTGAGTATTCATCATAGTTTCTCCTGCTAAAATCAGAAGACTGAATGCAACTTTGTAATTTGCTCACTTGTGTGCAGAAAAGTAATACAGAGCGAAATGTGTAAAGTAGACAACAGAAAGCAAATTAGTGCACTGGAAAAATGGTGCATTGTGAGTAAAAGCACATGGATAAAAGCCTGGGATATGGTGACACTGGAGAGCAGCTTTTTTCCCACATGGGAGACTTCTCTCCCCTTCCTTTCTGGTTCTGGAGGGTTGATGATACTGTTTCCACAGGGCTGCGCATGCTCCTTTTGCAGCTGTCATTGCCCCTGCTTGTGAACAGAGCAAAGGGTCTTCATCACAGGCCCTGCAGGCTCCACAGATGTCCACGCAAGCAAGGTCAGGGCCAAAATTTGAGGGACTGTAGAAATTTTTTTGTGGTAGAAAGGATAGAAAAACTGCAGCTGTCAGAGATGACATACTGCAGAAAGGAGGAGGAGACAGCAAAGAGGAGAAGAGGTGCCTTTGCAAACAGAAGTCTTTCCAGGACAAAGTGCAACCAACTAGTATTTTGCCTTTCAAGTCCTTGCTTATGAACACAAAGCTAAAAATACTTTTGGAAACATCCAGCTGGCCCAGCCCTTGGGAAATTAAAATTTAATTATCTGATTTAATTCTTTATCTCAGAAATTTGAATCAGCTCAGAATTAACTTCAAACAAGAAAGTACAAGTACTGTCCTGTCCAGCCTGCCTCAGCTGCCAGCAAGGAGAAGAATAGAGTTTAAGTAGAGTGAAGCCAATCTTGACAAAATACCCAGTAAATTAGAAAATATCTTTGAGGGAGTCAATGTAAAGTGCTTGTTTTTTATGTTCTGTAATTTAAAATCAAAAGAGAAAGAAAAAAAGAAAACTCTTCCTAAATGCAGTGAATAAGGAAGTGTAAACACCAGGCTTCTCTTTTCAATAGGTTGTTTTTGTCCTCTGTTAAGTAAGCACCAGAGGGTGGTGACATCATTTCTGTGTGGGGCTTGTGGGATTTGGTTGAATTACTACCAGCAGTTTTTATCTTTCCAAACTTCCTTGCCAATGTGAGCTGCGCTGCTTTTGCCTTTTCTACACGGTATGGGTCTGTCCATTTCGTTACTGTTAAACGTAGCTGTTACTACATAAACACTTGTCATATAAATTAAAATGATGCAAAGAGCAGAGCGATCTTCTGCGATATGGAAAAGTCAAACAGAAGTCAAGGAAACACACTGCGCCAGTACAGCTGAAAATGAAATCGCTTTTGCGGTGACAGTCTGTTAATTGTTGCCTCTGGTCTCCTGAGTTACGAGGCAAAGAGTTCAGTGGGAAATATCCATCACTTTTACAAGGCAGGCACATGCTTAGGGACAGACACCCCACGATTACTAACCGTAATCGTTGCCAGCCAGTCCTTCAAGCCAAACTGAGCAGCTATCCTTCAACTGCCTTGATTCATGCTCCGAGAAGACTTTACGCTGGGAAAACGAGTCTGCGTGGAAGATAATTTCTTCCTGCATCCTTCTGTTAATAAGCATAGTAATACCTACCTGGCCACAAGTATTGTTTGGTGTTCTTGGCGTTCTGGTGAAAGTTTGTATAACGTCCTTTTTCTTCATATAATCTTAGAAACTGAGCAAATTACTGGGTTGCATTACAAACCCGATTAAAGCTACTCTCGTGAAAATCTCTGGCTGTGATAATGCAGTTGTCTTAGAAGCTTTGAATCATTTTCTGTTTTTCAGAATTTGACGGAGTGTACAGGAGGTTGCCAGATTGCTCTTTTAGCCTGTAAAAATGACCAACTAACTTCTTAAAAAATGTCTTAAGCAGTTTTTCTTAAACAGAACTTATAGTCTTAAAATATGTTGCTTTCACAGGGAAAATACATGGATATTGAGTTTGATTTCAAGGGTGACCCGCTTGGAGGAGTTATAAGCAACTGTGAGTATTACTCTTGGTATCAGCATATTAACAGCTTCAATATTTTTTTCAAAAAGGAAGATGGTTAAATTATTGAAAAGATCAACTGCGTTTGTCTAATCAAGTCTCTCTCTATTATGTGATAAATTTTGTTTTTTAATTTTATTGTTGTTTTGTACCTTACAATAGTAAGGTACACTATTGCTGAATAGTGTGCCTTAGAGTAAGTGAAAACAGACTTGAAGAAGTAAGCATGAATAATGAATGTACTGTATTGTTTAAGAGGTACTGAGTAATGTGTGTGAGTTTGTATATTGTCTCCGAAGCAGGCAGCAGATAGATAAGGGTATCCGAAGCTCTTTTTATACTTGAATCCCTAGGATCAGTTGTGTTACTTGGTTTGATGGGTCATGAATTTATGGTAGATGATGTCTGAGATATGCTGTTTTGTAATTCCTAAGAGTGATACAAAGTATGCTGGAGAGCACCATGAGGTGGGTATGTTTATTTGGAACCAAAGTGTTCTGTACTAATTTTAACACACCTCACGGTGTAGGAAAAGGCTTGTCCTGAGAGAGGATGAACAGCTGTTGAGTTTAGGTGGCCTTGGAGGTTGTTACTTGACGTGAGGATGCTGCTACAAAATCTATAGCAATTCAGAAAGTTTAATCAGCTCTCTGTTGGGAAGAAAGGCTGGGAACTGAATGCCAGCCCAGGATGCTTTGACTTGCTTTCCTTTTGAGAATTTAAATGCAGCTTTTAAAAGAAATTGCTCTTCTGTGCTATATAAAGCTATGTTTGTTTTTCTTACTTTTCAAAAGGGATGGAGTAGGGCAGTGAGTGACTATACTAGGTGTCACTGACCTAGCCTTGACCTCTCTTCCCACTCAGCCAAATTCATCGCTGTTTCTAAAGACTGACTTTTGACTCCATTGGCATTTTACTGGTTGTGAAATAATGAGAATGATCCAAGGTGAACTGAACTCTCCAATATAAACATTTTAAAACATTGTGAAGAATTTTACACATAAATATATGTTTGGGGGTTTTGTCATAGGGCAAACATTTTTTCTGGACCAGGTCACCCTTTGGAACTGTGCCTGAAAGAGCATGATTTTTGTGACAGAGTACCTCTTGAAGCTCAAAGCAGTCACTGTTTAAGTGTTTATGGCTATCTATTAACTTTGACATTTGGCAGTCAACGAAATTAGAGGCCAAACATACTCAGTGTATTCATCAATAATGAAATGTGAAGAAAAAGGTTCTAGCAGGCTAGCTGTGTTGTTTGTTTCTTTTTATTTCACATTCAAAATAGATACATAAAAAGGAACCCTCCTTTGTAGAGTGGACATTCAACAGTTTGTTTTTGAATGTACTGTGCTGAGTCATCTAATTAAAATATTGTGTCATATCAAAAGGCAATCCAAATAGTTACTCTATAGTTTATCTGCCTTATAAATCTTTGCATGTTGTAATTATAACATTACATGTAATTATAATGATGTGATGACATATGTAATCAAGGGCAGACATATTTTTAGATCTTCCTAAAAGATGCCTATTTTAGCCATTTTCCCTGTCTTCTCACATTTAGTAAATAACTAATAGCAAGATGATGAATTTAAGTTTAAAAATAAAGACCTTATGTATAAGCCCTGTTGCGGAAAAGATGTTACTTGTTGAACTAGGAAACACCCCATACTTGACAGGGTATGTCACAGGTAAATACTGAGTTTCTGTAGCTGCATGTTAATATATCTCATCTTTGATTTAATGTTCACAAAATTTGATAGTCCATCCATCTCTCTTTTAAAACTGTACAGAATTCAAACTCTTTTAAGCAAGTTTGTTGTCCTGCCTTAGAACTTTTCCACACATCTGCAGCGTTGCATTGCAACAGAAATCCTTCTGTTGTGAGGTATCGCCATTCTGGAGATATCAGGGACTTAAATACTTTTACATCACTTACAATTTGCTCTGATTTTAGTCGTATTTAGGATTTGTCTTCTTAAGTGATCAAGTAAGAAGTTAAGGAGTGCTGACATTTTCTATCCTTAAAAGGGAAAGTATGATTAGTTTGTTCATAAATATTCTTTGCTTTCTGACCATCTGTTGGTTTGGTGTTAACATCATGTGAAGATGACAGCATAATATTTTGATTAAACTTTAATAGTTGTATCTGATGAACTTGATTTCCAAACATCAATGAAGTTAGTGGGCTTTTTGGATTGCAGCTTACGTCACCAAGCTGTAGTTCATACTGTGAGTGGCTGGAAGCAGACACAGTGAATATCTAGTTTATTTTGGTGGCAAGAAGGGTAATGAAGATAAGCTACTAATTTTATCCGACTGGTAAAGATAAGCAGAGACCCTTTAGGCTAAAAGGTCTTGTTTGAAATGGTCTGGTCTGTCCTACTCTGAAATGCTGTGAAGCTCTGTGAAAGGCTAGTCAATCTGCCTATGACCCTTCATGTTGCGGCTGATGCTATTGTGACCTTCCCTCGGGCCATTCTCCTGGTGCCCTTCAATGAGCTCTTACTTCTTAATGGCAGGGGTTCACCTACCAGTGAACTTTTCACGGGATGGAGCTAGAGGGTAAAATTATCATGACAATGCATACTGCATGTCTGTCCTGTCCAGTTTGCAGTGAATGTCCATTGGTTTTAGCAGGAGCTGATAGTTCTGAAATGTTTAATGTGCCGTAACTGGAAGGGTAAATCTTTTGAGTAAAATTAGAATGGGAATAACAGAATGGAAGGGATTGTAATGGAAGAGGTTTGTAACATCTATTAAGTCAGAACTAGTATGTTCCCAAACTGAAGATAATTTTATGTTTGAACAGTGTAAAATACGTATAGACTCATTACATGGCTGCTCAGAGCTTCTGAGTGCACTGATTTGTAAGGAATTTGACATATTGCTATATCATGATGTACCATCATAAGAAACTGAGAGTGGAAAATTTGAGATGAAAGTGATTTATGCAATCTTAAAGTATATTACTTCAGTCAGGAATTTTTTCCCCGTAGACTACAAAAGAAAAATTATTTCAGGTATCATGTGTTGTACTTGTTTGATCCTATGTCGGCAGCAACTGGGGCATGGGGGTGAGCAGGAGAGTGAAGATGGCTGAGTAAGCTGAGGTATGTGGTAAGCCCGAGTCGTTTGAATCCTCCCTTTTTGTTAGTTTTCTGTGAGAGTCCCAGCTTGTTTTCCTAATGGGTGGGAGATGTTGGAATCCATGTAAGGTGAGATGGGCACAGCCCTAGTGTTAGCTAACAGCCAGCCCATCCGTTCACGGGCTGACCTGTTTCATGTACGCGGGGTTAGGAAGCCCAAATTACTCTTGTGAGCTCTCCTGAACACTAAACCCTTGCTGTATTGTCACCTGTGACTGTAGATGTCCCACTGCTCTTTTGTAACAAACACCAGTCCCTGCTTAAAGGTATGCTGCGCTCTAAAAGGCACTTACAAACAGGGAAATTGCATTTACATTTTCTCTCACTGAATTGAGTATGAGGTGTATCTGCTCTTTCTGTCCTTCCGCGGGATGTTTACGGTTGCTGCTGTTGTGGTGAACACTCTTGTCAGCGCTTACGTGCTCAGAGGTTTTTTGCCAGAGCATTTGTGAAGAAAGGCAGTTGGAGCGTTGGGTAATTAACTTGCTTTCACCTGAGTGTAATGCTGTGGAAATATATTACGGAAACCATCGATACTATTCTTAGTTTTCCATTTATTATAACTACCATGCTAGCAGGGATGGGAGCAGGAGAAGGAATAGTAGTTTCTTTTACACCCATAATTACAGGATAGAATATATTTTATGTAAAAATGGCTATGTTTGTTTAGTAATAGGTGCTAATTGCAATAGCTTGTACAGCTCTAAAATACGACTCTCTATCCACAGATACTGCATCTGTTTGGTACTCAGGGCGATGTTTGTGTGCGCACTTGGTTCGTTAGTTTTGTGACTGGTTTTGTGTACACTTAATTTTATGGTTGAAATAGTTTTGCATGGTACAGACCAAAATGTTTCACACTTGCTGTTGTTTAGACCTTTTGAAAAGTAGGGATCTTCTGATATCTTTTCCAGAATATTTGTAAGTTGTAAATTTTC
>NW_008824109.1:1145716-1153665 GCF_000699105.1 Pygoscelis adeliae | reverse complement strand
ATACCTAGCTTTTTAGCTTTAGGTGATCTTTCCTGATCTGCCTAAGCCCTTCAGTGATTTAATGATTAACTAGAAGATAATATTACGTATATCGTACCAAAAGTACGGTATACGTAATGCGTACTTTTGAAAAGCCATTTTTAACCAGCACAGTGTACTTAAAGTCCAAATAACAAGTGATTAAGAAAGGGCCCTGTTTTGCCATTTTTCCAACAACATGAAAGAAACCAATGATGTTTATCTAAAGCAACAACTTTTTGAAGTTAGCAAAGTAATAGTGATAACTTTACAACTTATTCTTCTTTACAACTTGTTTGTTCATTTTAAAAGACAAAAGTAATTACCCACTTACTGAGAAACCAACAACTCGGGCTGTTGATTTTAGTTATGTGATTGCTGTTAGTAATCTCCTTTGCTCAGGGAAATATGACACGAATTTTACAACTAGACATTTTGGAAAGAGGTACTCATTCTTGTTGATTTTTTTTAATCTTAACTTGTTCCAGCATCTCCCTTGGTGTTTCAGTTAGCACAGTTGCTGCCTTTTAGGTAATTGTCTTGCCTAAATTAGGAAGCGTTTGAAAAAAAAAACCACAAAACAACTACAAACAACACTAAACATTTTGATTAGCTCATTTTTAAACATCACTTATTACTGGCGTAATCAGGATTTAAGACTCCTAAAATTGTGCAATCGTCATTTTTTCACTGCACATACTGCCCAGATAGTAGGTTTTGTTTGATACAATTATGGATCATTTAATTCCAGAGAACATTATTATAAACTTGGTGGGAATAATGTGAAAAAGTTCCTGAGAAACCACTACTGTATTTTCTTTTTAATCAGTGACTTTTTTTGATGACAGCTGAAGAATCAAGGTAGGAAAACAGAAAATATAATTTAACATAATGTGGGTGTAGAGATAAGCTTCAGTGACTAGAAGATGTTCTGTAACTTTGGCTGAATAGCTAAAAAGGTCCTTGGTCATGGCCAGCTGAAGAGAATATGGCTAAAACAAACTTTTTCTGGATTATTCAGAATGTACCAAGGTAGTGTCATTTTTGGTTTGTAGTGTTTACTTATTCCTTTCTTGAATGTTGATTCAATTTCTAGTATATTTAGGAAAATACAAATATCCTAAATTTTTCTGCATCAGTCAAGTTCATGGGTCAAGTAACTGAAAAGAAATCATGTAAATTTCTACACTAGAGTTTCCAGAGGTATTCAGCACTGATTTCTGTTTTTCTTTTATGTTGAGTTCAGTTGAATGGTTTAACAGGATGCTTACACAGATGTCTTGCGTTTAAACCAGTGTTATCTAGGAATAACAAATAATCTTCAGAACCTGAGGGATGTAGCTGGATTGAGTCATCTGAATCGATGGATATTCAAACAATATGATTTAAGAAGTGTTTCCAGGTTGGACCTTTCCAAAGCAATTTGATTTTTACAGTTGCTTTGATACACACAACATATTAAATGTTTCAGTTCAAGCAGAAGCAGTGTGAGATAGTGCAGGAAGAACACCTAATCCGTAAATACACCATATGTAGTTCTGCATGTTCTCTCTAGATAATTCTGTATAGTCCCTATACATAATTTATATAGAATATATAACAAAATATATTATCTATACAGTTTTGGGGTTTTTGCTTGTGTGTGTTTTCATATAGATAAGCACCATCTGTCTACACGTGCCACTGTAAACGGAATTACCAAGTGGATGCGTGCAGAAATCTGATGTGCATCTTTGTGTCTTCTCTTTTGACTGTTCAATCCACAGAATTTGTAATCATGTGAGAGTTAACACAAAAGTTACTTGTTATGCAGTAGTTGCTTTAAGGAAAATATATTTGGTTGATTTATTAAAATGCTAGTTAGGGCAAACAAAGGGAAGAAGCTTTCTTAAGAGTAGGGCAGATAGTCTGGATATTTTCTACCAGTCTGATTTCAGTCTGCATGTGGGCATAAAAGAAAAAAAAAAAAACAGAGAATGAATACAGCTTTAAAAAGAATTTGTAACAGCTGCTTTGTTAAGGTAAATACCTGATTTTCTGTCAGTAACTGCATTCTGGAGCCTTTTTCCTCAATTATGAAGGCTGACAGAATATGGAATATTGGGACTTTGGAAAGCTGACTGTAAATTAGTTAACCTCCTTGCTTCTAAAAACATATAAATAAGATAAACTGCAGTGAAAAATCTGAGACAGTTATCCTTCTAACATAATTCATTTGACATACGCTCAAGAAACTGTTAAATCTGCTGAAGGCATGCATGTAATTAGAAGGCGGCTTACATATAATATTTTGCCAGGATATGTAGCTGAGCTTTTATGACAGCATTTGAGTAAATTTATATATAGAATGTTTTTAAACCCAAATAAGCCAAACTGCTTCACAAACTGCATTGCTTCAACATCCTTTGAAAATACAGCCGTTTCCTGAAGTGTGTGTAGCCACCGCGGGAGCTGTTTATTTCTCTGAGATTAAATTTGGCTGCGATCCATTCCAACACTTCACTGGAGAACCTTCACAGCCAGCATGACTCTGAACTGCCTGGCGCTCACCTTGCCTTTCTCAGCCCAAGTATTAACACTTGGACGGTGGACCAGCCTCTTGCTTTCAGTTATGAATTAAAAACTAGAGAGGATCAGATATCCGATAGTTAGGCTAACTAACTGGATAGTTAGGATGAACCACAGCTGAAGGAGAGGAGCCCCAACCTTAGGTGAAGTCAGAGGTATTGAGGTTGTACACTAGGCTGCTGGTGAGAACTACACCTCCTGATCTATGTCTTTCCAACATAGCATCAACCATCAGATGTTAGTCATCTGTGATTAAAAAAAAAAAAAAAAAAAAAGGCCAACAGAATGGAAAAAGCAAAAGTGGAAATCTGTAACCTGCCCCATCCTAATGTAAAGATGAGCTGCTGGCAATATGGGACAGCCACTTATTTGCGTGTATCTTGGGTGTACTTTGTCATCAAGATGTGCAAAACTTCCAGGTGCTGAAACAGGGCCACCTTTGGAAGGAAGGAGACTGTAGGGTTATTGAATTACAACACCACAAATGTCTTTTCAAACAAGGCTAAAGTTCTGACGTGATCACACAACGCATTCGACGGTGAAGAGGTACTTGTCTTCATACAGTCAGATGCTCTGGTCGTTGGGAGCTACATTCACTGTCACCTACTACTATGGTGGTTGCACCACTTCTCTCAAGCAATTGCATGTTTATGGAATAACATAGTTCAGCTGGTCTGTAAAATATTTGAAACTTGTCCTACTATAAGCCAACCTGAAGATTAATAATACTGTCTGAATTTTGTCATTGTTGTCACTGGCTAATTATTAGAGCAGAAATTAGTTTTTGAATCTGTCTTGCTGTAGTTTATTTGGAGGAGGGCCTCCTAAGGCTTGTATAATTTTGTGGGTCAAAGTTTGGTCTTTGGTTCCTATTCCACGAGAAAGGGTGTAAGCTTAGGTAATTACAGTGGGCAACACAGGCACAACATGCTGCCTGTAGCTAGTGACAATATGAATACGCTCTATTGCACGCCTCCTTGCTCCTCCATTCACGGAGCGAACTCCAGGGCAGATGCTCCCTCTTGGGCTAAGTCCTGGCGTGCCAGAAAGCCGGCGGAGCCCAGAGGCTGCAGCCCCGCGCGGAGGCATCCGCTCCCCAGCTGCTCCTCCGTGGTGGGACTGGAGGGGGGTTTGCAGCACAAAGGTGGCTGCACTGAGCACCGCCTCTAACTTTCTGGATTGCTAAGACTAAACAGGCTCAGTTTCAGCAGAAATGGAAGTCTGAGGAAAGGTATAGTGGAACACACATCAGATATTATAGTAGCCAGGCAGGGGAAGTGTTTAGAAACCCCACGTGTCCTTACATGAATTGGTGTTCCCTGTGTTTTACCTTTGCGAAATCTCATCTCAGCTTTGTGACAGCTCTTCTTAAGAGTGACATCCAAGCTGTGGTAATTTCCCTTTTGGGGCTTTCTTCTTGCATGGGCACAGCTTCCAGAGAACTTAACCCCAGTCAGAGAGCGCTATGGTGGGTACGTAGTGGTAGGTGCATGGGGAAACTCCTTTGCTGTGCACTTGGAATGAGGCACTGAATGTCTCTATCTTCATGTTGCTGAATATATGTAGCTTAAGAGAAACTGTATACTGGGAACTGTGGGTTTGCTATCTGGAAAAATGGTGTGGAGCCCTTGTGTGCCAGTGAGAAAAGAAGGAAAAACATTTTTCTTGTACAAAAACAGTGAGTGACACCGATACCTGTCCAGAGGTTCTCTTATCGCATCTCTCTCCCTTCTCCCAGTGCACTGAGGACCACAGCCTTTCAGTGCAGTAAGGGCTGAACAACCTTTGTATTGTCACTTTCATGGTAGATATGATGTAGAGTCTGAAGTGTTTGCAATGTGTTACAAGTCAGTCCGCTTCTGCTGTGTGCCTGGATTCCTACCCATATTGGTAAGGCTTAGAAATGTGCCCGTCACTAACGGTGGTGGATGAAGCAATCTCCTTGTCAAACCACTCAATCAGTGCAGTGATGCTTTTCAAAGTGCTGCTTTTCCATTTCACTTTAAGTGTCTTATGATGGAGCTTCTGTCAGTCCCATTGGGAATTATTTCATAGTCTGATGCACCTGAGGATCACAAAGTACTACCTGATTATTCAGTTTAAATTCTTTCTTTATTTGGCTTCCCCCTTTCATTTATCCATCTTGCATGTGCTTAGCCTGTTGACATTTCAGTTCTTTTCAAACCTTCACCCATGCAATCATTCTCAACAAATCTTAATTTTGTGGTGGTACTGTAAATCGGTTGACGTCTTTTGAGCACATTGCCTCCCTGACCCGAGTTTTCTTTGCCGCTCATAGACTGCAGCATTTAGAAGTGTACTGGGCTTACCGCTTGCTCAAATAACTTATTTGAGAAATATGTACTAATGTGATACATAGTGATAAAGTTTGTGCCTACCATTTATCATCTTCTAATTTGCTGATGATGATACAAAGCAATGAAGTAGAAAACGATGGGGGATTATATTCATATTAAGGGGGTTTGCTCCAACAATCTTTCCCTGACCTGTAAGATTTTGTTTGTTTGTTTAGATCTGCTAGAGAAGTCTCGTGTTGTTAAGCAGCCAAGAGGTGAAAGAAACTTTCACATTTTCTATCAGATATTGTCTGGTGCATCGGAAGACTTCCTCTGTAAGTGTTGCCCTTGTGCCATTTTCAGATATGAGTCGCCTTTATATTTAATGTGCTGTTCCATGCGCATCTGCTTTTGTGGGAAATGTGGTATTGATTCATTTTTCAAATTATTGGTGGTAGTGGCAATAGTAATACCTGAAGTAAATATATGGTTTGGTATTATCCAGATATCTGAGTCAGAATTGGCTTTGCAATTTATTATAAACAAAGAAGAAAGCCTGTTCTTATTCAGAAGGCTTGTAGTTAAAAGATCCTTAAAGAAAACTTAATCCTACTAATAATAACAACAGTTCTTGACAATACTGGTTCTGGGATAAAAGAGCTACTAACAAGAATGCTGTTACTAATGATATTTTTATTTGATTTGTTAGGCAAACTCAAACTGGAGCGGGACTTCAGCAGATACAACTACCTGGGCCTTGATTCTGCCAAAGTGAATGGAGTGGATGATGCTGCAAACTTCAGAACAGTTAGGGTGAGAAGTAACAGGGGTCGGATGTAAACCCCAAAGGGCTCAACACAAATGCAGAGTTCTTACGCCCTCGGTCTGGCCGTTCGCGCTGGGCTGGGAGGGCCATCTTTTCTGAGTGCTAGCACTCTTCATGCAAGGGTATAGCGTGTTTGCATAGGGAAGCTTAGCTACAACTAGAAAACACAAAGAGCAGAGTTTCTGGAGTATTCTAGTGGGAATACAAAAAAGACCAAAAAAACGGAGAGAGAAAAAAAAAAGAAAAAAAAGGAAGGGGGGGCGGGGAAAGCCCAGACCCCTTTATCAGATCATGGAAAAGATTATATTGTGTAGTTGCTTATGATGGCAGTGACTGAGCTTCATGAACCAGGTGATGCTGACTAAGTCGAAAGAAAAACAGGGCTGGGGTGGTTCTCAAGATGACTTACAGTGATGCTTTTGCTTGATTGTACTCAGGGACAAGAAGAATACAGGACCCTGTTACCCAGCGTATGCAAATTTAGGTTCTAAACGTTACTGGCTTTTAGAGCAACAGAGTGGACTGAGAAGACAGCAGTACCTGTTCATTTGACTGTGAAAAATTGGGTCATGTTATAAACTAAATTAAGTGGCTAGAAAAAAAAAAAGTACTGCATTTTAGAAAACCATAAACTGAGTGAATGCTGGAAGTGGACTGGACTGACATGCCAGCTCGATTGCCAGATCTTCTTTAACCTGTCTTTTATATTAAAAAACTTACTTATCTAAACGTAGTAATTATATCATGTTCTTTTTGTAGCAAAAGTGTTCATAAAACATTTCTAATTTATGCTAATACAGATAAATGGTGAATTTTGCAAGTATGATCTGTTTAAATGTAGATTCTTTTATCTCATAATTTTATCTCTCCCCTTTCCAGAATGCAATGCAGATTGTTGGTTTTATGGATCATGAAACACAGTCTGTTTTTGAAGTGGTGGCAGCCGTTCTGAAATTGGGAAATATTGAATTTAAGCCTGAATCTCGTGTGAATGGCCTAGATGAAAGTAAAATCAAAGATAAAAATGGTAAGATGAGATTAGTGATGGGAGGAAAAACACTAATTTGTCTGAAGTCATTATTAATTTTGTAGTTTCTGTAGACATACAATATCCTTACAGATGAATTAAATTAGATTGTTTCCAAAACTTGCCTGCAGGTAAATACGGGTTGAATTCTGTGCAATTTCAATCGCTCTGTTTGAAATTGAAAAATGATTTTTTTTTTTTTCCACTTTATTAACACTTTCTTCTGAAATGTTAAATGGTGGTGTGCATTTCTGTAACTGCTTGGTTATTCTGCAGTGGAGGCTTTTTGTTCTTTTGTAGGAGAAAGTCTCTGTCTATTAACGTCAGATTCATTTGGTCATGTTTTTGCAGTTGATACATTTTGAAAGTTCATTTATTTTCATTTGAAAGTTTTTCATCTTGAAAAGTAGTCTGTGATAAATGGAAGAAAAGTTTCTTCACAAAAATAACCAGATAGAAAGTGCTTTCAAAACCAATAACTGTTTCCTCATGCTGTGCATATTTTAAAAACTTTGCTGGGCAGGGCAGGGGGGAGAGAGTGTGGCTGGGGGACACTTCTGTTGAAGAAAACCTGTTTTGGGAAAATACTGAACTATTTAAAAGGTAATAGTTTTGGGGAAGAAAAAGCAATGATACGAAAGGATTCATTATATTTACGCTCTCCTTTTTCATGCTAGAACTCAAGGAAATCTGCGAGTTGACGGGTATAGACCAGTCTGTATTGGAAAGAGCTTTCAGCTTCCGGACGGTTGAAGCCAAGCAAGAGAAAGTTTCAACAACGCTAAATGTGGCTCAGGTAAAAAGAGGTCCTGATTTTAAAGGAAAGAATCGTTTAAATGGCAATTTATTCTACGTGACTAAACCATAACCGCCCAAATAAAAACTACAACTAATCGGCTGTACTGAATAAAACATATCACTAGCATAAATGTGCTTTTTCTTCAGCAGTTTCTAAGTGTTCAAATACACTGGATGTTTTGTTTTTATGTGTGAATTGCCTCAAAAAGATGAGGGATAGGAAAAAGTTGCAGAGAATGAAAAAATTAAAATTCTGCACAAAACGCATGTTGAAAGTATTGTGGCAGACTGTTTTCATTTAGAGCAACTGGTGTAATTTCATGTGAGTTGTACGCCCTGGGCTGCTGAAAAACTTTTGCTGCCCGTGTGAATTTATCTTTCTGTAATGCTGCAGAGCCAGTGTGAATGCCACCTG
>NW_008824109.1:1115922-1145661 GCF_000699105.1 Pygoscelis adeliae | reverse complement strand
TTGTTTGGGATTAGGATGGGGGATGTGAGTCTTCAGAGGATATCCGGATGAGCAGGAAGGGAGTCGAAGTGTCCTGATTGTGGCTGCTGTTCCAGGCAGCTGGTGGCCAGGAAGGCAGAGGGGTGCACCAGCAAGCCGCCAGTGCTGCCGAAGTGTCCTGGCACCCCTGGTCTGGCTCCGGTGCCTGCTTAGGCAGAGGCACTGCTGCCTGAGCCATTCTCACTCTGTTCACGGCACCTTTAAGATACTTCAGTAACATAAAAAGTTTGGGATTAGCCCAGCACTTGTAACATTTTTCTTCCTTCTTCTCTTTAGGCTTATTACGCCCGTGATGCTCTGGCTAAGAATTTATATAGTCGACTGTTCTCTTGGCTTGTTACCAGAATCAATGAGAGCATTAAGGTATTGTTGGTTTGTGCCTGTAAAAAAATCAATAGAAATCCTTTAAATTAAAGTGGACAGTAGAACTGTATTTGCCAATTTCATTTTTCCTGGTTGCACGCTGTTACACATGGTACAGGTGTATGACTGTATTGCAGCTCAACAAATTGCTGTCTGCTCTGTTTTTAAGCTTTTGAAAATATTCACGTTAAGTGTATTTTGGGAAACCATACTTGACATTTTAGTTTACAGAATTTGACAGCCTACTTTGAGATACATTAGTTTTCTTGATTCCCAAGTATGAAATGTTCAGATGACTGACTCAATGTTTAATTTTTTTTTAAGGCACAAACAAAAGTGAGAAAGAAGGTAATGGGAGTGCTGGACATCTATGGCTTTGAAATTTTTGAGGTAAGACCTTTATAATGGTAAACACTTAATGTGAGAGCTATTATTAAAGCTTAATAGAGTAGTTCATTAATTTGTAATCAGAATACATGTAATTTGAATCGTGTGTCATTCCTGACAAAAAAACACTAGAAAAGTAAGCCAAAGAGAGATGTCTTAGCATGTCTGGCAATTGAAACAAAAATTTATGAAAGCCAAACTGGTGTTTTTACACCATAGGTAAATAAATATTTATGATGGGTAAACTAAATATATTTTGTTGTGACATACATTCTGAGCATAAGAGGAACTCTGGCAGTGTCATTTCTGCCCTGAGGCATTTTGTGGATGTCTTTGAACAAGCTTTGTATCCTTTAAAAAACACAACAAAAACTATACTTTTTTTTCCTGTCACAATTAAACAAGGAATTATATTCCATTTCATCTCAGTTCACTTAGATAAATATTCTGTACCGATTCCTAGCTAACAATCTGTGGCTCACTGCTGTTTGTTTATGATAGTATTTTTAGACTGGTGGTATTTTGAAACAAAAACTATCAACAAGGATTTTTTAATTGGGTTAGAGAACACCAAGGAGAGGGAGTTTTCATAAATCTTATTCTGACAGTTTATTTTAAGAGATTTATAGAACTTGGTTGGAATCTGTATAGTGTTTAAACTAGAAACTCAACTGGGGAGAAAAATCAGTAGAAAACATGCAATCCTTACCCACTTCCCTACATACCTCTTGAAAATCCAGGGAGTGTGTTTAAACTGTGTAGAAGATGGGAACAATCCAGGAAAGAGTAATTATACATGGGACGGTGGTGTAAGTTTTATTTCAGAAGCATAACATCAAAGTATTTGCAAATCCAAATACCTCTATGAAGGGGAAAAACAAAGCTCATACTTGCTTCAAGTGTTTACTAAGCTAGGTTGTATTGTTTGCATTAAACATAAGAGCATATTTATGAAAATATATTGCAAGCAGTCAGGTGGCTGAATGGAGATCTCGGTGCCAGATCTCTTTGGAGCTGGTCCTTGACGTACCTTTAGAAAGCTGGACACTGGAATGGTACTGCTGGCAGGGCTCTTGTTTTCACTAGCTCTTTCTTTTATGTTTGATTAGGGATAAATATGTAGGGTGAGGTGGGAGACAGAAGCTTGCTCTAGTACACAAGCCAACTGAGTAATTGTGTTTGTGGGATGATGTTCCAGAGACAAGGTTGTTTCTCGCATGTAATTTTCTTTTTTTGTAGGAGTTCAACATCTTAGAAGGTCATAAGTAAGTAGTTGAGTACAGCAGATGTAGTTTTGCAGACAAAAAATGAAAAAACAAGGCTCTTTTCACTTTCCTATCATACTGAATTACAATGTAGCTTTCCCAATTCATACAAACTCAAAAGCTTTAAAATAATATGGGTAGTTATTGTTGACTCCTTTAAATGCTGAGTATTGTTTCTACTGGAAAAGGTGGGAAAGGTTTGCCTTGTAACTTGAGGATCAAATTCGTCAGTACATTCATACAAGACGGGACTCTTCCTCTTATGAGTTAAGACCTGTGGTGAGAGCACTAGCCAGGCAGCTTGGTACAGTGTCACAGAAATAATGGAATTATTTCTGAACATTCAAAACGGGAGTCAGGTAGTATGCCAGAAACATACATGGCTTGTACTATGCCATATTTTAATTTAAAGATATTT
This sequence comes from Pygoscelis adeliae, assembly GCF_000699105.1. Taxonomy (NCBI): domain Eukaryota; kingdom Metazoa; phylum Chordata; class Aves; order Sphenisciformes; family Spheniscidae; genus Pygoscelis; species Pygoscelis adeliae. Next base: position 1,143,189 of record NW_008824109.1, on the reverse strand, counting down.
GAAAAAGGAACTTGATTGGTTTAGGTATCTAGAGGTAACGAGTACAGTTACTGGTATTGGGACAGCGTGGCAGTACTGTAGTTCAAAGGGTCAATCATAGAAAAACAATCCATTAGAAAATCCTGAATCAGCTGTATGTCCAGTACCACCCACTTAGCCATCCCTGTGTTTCCAGACAGGTTAATTTTATAATCAGAAACTGCTGACTTATTCTCAATTGAATCAAAAGCAAAGATATTCTTTCAAGGCAAAACAAAATTAATTTTCTATGCAGCTCTAGTTGGAACAAAAGACGATGTTATGTCATAATCCGTAAATTGAGTAAAATAATTCTGTAATGAACACTGTATAGGCAAAGTGTAACCGGTCTTGTGGTTGCTTGAATGAATGTAAATGTAGTAAGGTCAATTAAGAGGATGCCTGCCAAATATTTTTATGTTGAGTTTTGTAACAAATGATCGAATCTCACAAAAATTATTAAAGATCTTGAGAAAATGCTTACAAAAAAACAGTTATTGCTGAGAATTTAAGTAACCACTTCACAGAAAACACAGTTTAAAGTTATTTGTATTAAAACAAACAATAAATGAATGAAATTTTAACACTGTACAATACCATAACTCAAGAAAAATTCAATAATGTCTTAAGATTTATAGTGTAAAAAGTATAGTGGAATTTGGAGTGTTTTGCAGTGTGGTACATTTGTAAACATGATGGCTAAACATTCAAAATATTGGGTGAGGTGTAGCTAATGGCAGTAACTATATCCATCTAATTATAAATTACGTAAAACCTCTGACTGAAAATGTGCAGTTCCCTTTTGAATCTAATTCTTAAGTCAGATTTTGATTTTCATGTTTGTTCTTGAAGGTTAAAACTAACATCATCTCTACAAAGAATGTTTTTTGGCAAAACTGTATTTGAAAGACTTCTTCATCTGTAAACTTGTGCATTTTAAACTTGTAAGCTATTTGATATGCGGAAGGTAAAAAGGCCTACTTTAATCATGTTTCTACTCAGGAAGCAGAGAGGTTTATCATTAGTGCATGTTCTTTGACCTAAAATGTCCTTGTACCCTGGAGACAGAACATATCAAAAATCATAGAAGGTGTAGTAGGAGTTTTTATATACATGCTAAATACTTACACATGAAGCTTAATACCATTGAAATAAGTAGCAAGCTACATGTTTCCTGAAGGGTGATTTTTATTTATTTTTTATTTATTTATTTTCTTCAGTATTACACTTACCTATCAGGATCGCTGAAAGAATAAACTAATGATACTTTAGTTTACCTGTTTTGTTCTGAGATTCTCACTTAAAAGTTATTGGAATACATTATAGAATAGTCTGCTTCCACTGCAAAAACATTAGTTTGCTACAGAATTTTGAGGTTTTTGTTTTGTTTCATAATGGGCAGGGCAGACAATATTTCTTGGGCCTTATTCCTGTTTAGGACGATTCCTTAGATCATCCTACAATTCCTCCTGTAAAAAGAGTAAAGAAATCCAGATTTACCATTCTGAAAGATGCTACACTTCACCTTCTAATGACAATAGCAGTCTTGTTCTATTATATGCAAATTGAAGCTTATATAAATGAGTTATGTTTTCATCTAGTTTTGAAAGATTACTTTATTTACTGTCCACTGTATTTTCTACCATTTTCTGTAATTTAAGATGAAGTTAACTTGCAAAGTAACTGGAGGTTTCTTGAAACTTAATAATGCTGGTATATACTTTTTGGGATTTGGTTTCCGCTAGTATTTTTATCAAGCACAAAACCCATTTTTCAGACAAACCCAAAAGCTATCCAAGAAAGCAGATTTAAGGACTTGGCTGTCCAAAAACTCAGATTAGGGAATTTAAATCTGTCGATAATCTCAGCCTCTGTGGGTTTGGCAGATGTCAACAGCAAGCTTGGCTAAACAATCCACAAAATAAGTGCTGTAAAGATGTGTTTATTTTTGAATCCTGCAATGCCCTTTGCGGTAAGCTCTATGCTGGGACTGAATGTTTTGAAAGCGAAATGCTGAAATTTTGGGTGTCCCTGTGTGAATTGTCTATGGGCAAGGATTTAGGGACCAGGATTAGTGTGAAAATGCAGGCTACAGGAGCAGGTTGGTTCTGTAATGCCGCTGAAGCTCGAGCAATGGATTGAAGCCTGACACTAATTGCTCCAAGTATGTTTATCCACTTTTTTGAGCAGCTGAATGCGTAATCAATCTGCAGTCTAGACTGCGATTTGAGATGGGGTAGGGATGATGGTTGGTGGCACTGGGAATTTCAGAACCAGCTCGATTGCAGGCTTCCTGGGGTAGGTTTATGGCTGGTCCCGCTTTATTCCATGTTCGATTCTGTATTTTGGGGCAGAAGCGGTTTCCGCATCTCTGCAAAATGTCGGGGTAGGGCTGTGGAAGGGCTGGGGTTTATGAAAAAGAAATGAAGGCAGATGACTGAGGGCCTGGCAGGTTTCAACAGAGATGAACAGAAGACTCATTCTGTTTGGTTTGGACATTTAATTTTCTGTCGTGTGCGTCTCCTGTGTAGACAAGGGCTAGGGTATGTAAAAATGAATGTCATGGAGCAAGTGTGAATATTTCATCCTGCCTAGCCTTCAGAGATAAAAATGTCTGTCTGTGCTAGTTGGCTTAAGGGCTTTATTCTGAATTTTCAGGCGCCACTATGTAGCTGGTCCACATGACAAAGCTAATAATTTGGAGTGCAGTTTTATGAAAGTTAAGGCTGCCAAACAAGGCTTATTCTTGAAATTTGCCAGGTCCTGAGAAGACAGTTTGAGAGTGTGAATGCTTTCTGCTCAATCCCTTGGTGGAGCAGGTTGTTCCACGTATTTTAGCCTGACAAGAAGCACGGATGCACCGGGGATAGAGCTGCAAAAGTAAGGGCTGCAGAAAGAGAGGGACTGTTTCCATTTGGTCCTCAGACATCTGCTGAGGGTTGACCTGAGGTAATGTGAATGCCTTGTCTTTGGGGACAGCATCTGACCAACTCCTTTTACTCCAGGTACACAAGAACATGCAAAGACGTGGCAGCATCCATCACATTCTGCATAAAACCCATCAGTAAATAAAAATACCACCACCAAAAGAGCCAAACAAGCCACCCAGCAGTAAAACCACATCCATTTCACATAGTCTGTGATGCACTTTGATAGTGCTTCTATTTATTTACGGCAATTAGCTTGTTTCTTGCGTGTAGAAGTCCCTTGTGGTGATGGAAAACAGCTTGGTCATATTGCATGTACTATGTAAACTGTCATCTGGACATTGATAAAATGCCAATATCTTTATTGAGGGAATCAGTTAGAAATATGAAGAATGCAGTTTCATTATATTAACATATTCATAGTTGTGGTAATTATCTGTTTTTAGAGGGAGGTAACCAAATAAGGAGGGGATAAACATTGAAAATACCTTCCTGAGATGTTTAAGGCATGAAAAAATTGGGGAGGTATTTCCACTTTTACCATAAACCTATACGACCGCTTGGTTCGGTTGCTGAATAGTTGCTTTGCCCTTTTCTATCCCGTTCATTACATGAAGGAAATTACAGTTGCATAGCATGCTGAGCTCTGAGAGATTGCTGCTGGCCCAGAGACTTCCCCCCCGTCCACTGCCCCCGTGATGATTTTACTGGAGGAGGGTCTAGTTATTTGCTAGAAAGACAACTTATTAGAGAGAAACAAAGCGTACAGAGAAAATTGGCTTATCAGGATCTTCTTTTATCTTCATCTTTTTTTTTTTTTTTTTTTCATTCTTCTAGGCCTTTTCTTCATGTCTTGACTTTGGCTCTAACTCAGCCATGGATATCTGTTGTTTTGGTAGTTGCCTTAATCTCCAGACTGTAATTTCCAACTGCCCTTTCTAGGCACTCTACCTTGCAACAGATTTCCTTTTCAAAATTGTTCAACCCTTTTCTGATGCCCATCAGCATATCATATACTGGCAAGCGGCAGTGCCAAAATGCGTATACCCAGCCCTCTATTCAATCTGATTGAACAGGGCAAAGCCCAGTCTCATTTTTAATCTATAATTGACCAACTACATCTGCTGGCAAGTGTCATCAAAGAGGGGACTTTTACAGAGAGGAACCCTTGGCTGGACTTCTAGGTGCTATGGAGATTTTAAAATACAGTTAAAGCAATAATTTCCTTAAGTGCTAGAATGCTCAGAAGTGGAGGTGCATCCCAGGAAGTTAATCACTGTTTAAAGAAAAGTAAGGGATAAATATTGATAACATATCTTCACTAACCTTACAAAAAATTAAAAAAAAAAAAGTTATAACTGGGTCACATGTAGCTTATTGCCTTCTAAGATAAAAATAGTGTCTTTTTTCATTTTCTTTAAATGCACTTTCCCCATGTTGCTGATTTTCATTTTCTATCATTTATATTTCTTAGTTTCATCTCATAAACTCGTATGCTTTTGTGATCATACATAAAAATCCCTATCCCCAGACACCACAGTAGGATATACATTAAATTTGCTGGTTGATTTCACCATTCATTCCGCCATTCATCTCAGTGAAGCGAGTATGTTAGTCTTTTATCATCATTACTTTTGCCATCTGGCTTTCTCTCTAGGAGCCTCAGTAGTCGTCTAGGGGCCTGAGGGAACTATCTGGGATCACCTGCCTATGTTAGGAGGAGGTCATAGACTTCTGATGCCTGGAGCTGTGCTGATGTCGAAAAAAGTCACTTTCTGGGGCTGTATGTGTTAGAGCAAAAGTATCAATCTCTGTATGTCTTCCCTCCCCATATTGATAAAAAAGTTCATTTCAATGGCATTAGTTCTGTTGATTTCAACAGACAGTCTGATGACTTGAAATGTTTAGGTTTTGTTTTAAATTATGCTTTTCCTTTAAATACTTCTCATGTATTTTTTAGCTGTATGTGTTCATATAAGCTATTTGAAAAGGTGTTGCTGAACACCTTTTTGTCAGTGTGGTTGTAGACTGAGCAATATGTAGATTTTTGAATTGGCTCTCAACAAGAACTGGTGTGATGAAAGATTAAGGAGGAAGAGGAAATATTGAGAAACACCTCGTATAGGTGTGATACTGATGATATAGCCCAGTCTGTAGATTTGGATCGACAACATAAGCTTGATTTGGGGAAAACAGTGAAGTGGAGAGGGCACAAGAAAATGGAACACTTAAACTGGGACTTTATTAGGCAGGTGGAAGACAAGAATTTATTCCTACCTACTGGTATGGAAAAGTACCCAGTTTTCAGTTTTAAGTAGGTATCTTAGTTGCCTCAGTGTCTCTGGAAATCACTGGAATCTGGGTACTCAAAAGTGAAGTTGAATTCTCTATGGGGAGAGAAGGTTAGAAGGTAGCTGGTTTTCACAGGAAAATGTCCCGTTTTAGATATTTTGTGTTCGGAAATCTAATGCAAAAAATGACACTCAGCATCAGCATATAAAGACATTTCTGCCTGACACCAGTAAGTCACTTTTAGCCTAATTTTTTTTTTTTTTTTTGACAAAAAATTTTTTTTTTTCTGATTGGTATTTTACTGGTATAACAATGTATAAGGTCAGGAACATCCATTTTCAGATGATTCCATGATGCACATGACTGGAATCTTCCAGAGAAGAAATTAGGTAAAATATTAAGGAATAAAAAATATTTCCTTAGACTTTCAAGCACCTGCATGTAATTCACGTAATAGCAGTGGTTCAAAGCTAGAACTTTTTATGTGTTCATGGTTGATTCTAACAGCCTGAGCAAGTACAACATCATGATCTGCTTCTGTATATAAGCACTATATTTTTGCATGGAGCAGAATTTTTTTAGAGTTCAAAAACTTGCTATTCATGAAATGCCACCCTGATGCCCAGTAGTTTGAAGGTTGATAAAGAATAAAGCTGTATGAGCAAGACACCATTATTTGTGAAGTGAAAAACTTGGTGAAGTAGGCTTTGATTTTTGTCAGTGAATTTTTCTACTTGCCTACATTTATTGTTGCATCTGATAAAAAATTGAGAGGATAAGCTGAGGGTGGTTGGTTGATCTGTATCTATAAATTTGGCATGACTTTAAGCCTATCTCAGGTGACATTCTGTTTCCCAGCACCTTGAATTTAGTTTGAGAGGCTGGGTGGTTTTTTCTTCCCCAAAGGTTATATTTTGTGTTCCACAGTGATTTCAAAGGGATAGTTTGAAATGCTGCTATAAAATGCAGATATTGAGGTGATGCTCTCAATGTTAAAGTAGCAGAATTACAGCCTGGAAGAGAAGCTGACACTTTGAGAAGTGCTGGTCTTAAATACTTTTTTTTCCTAAAATTTCCTAGGAATACTTGAATTTACCAACTCTTCCTGAAGTTTTGGGTCTGACCGTGCTGCTTCTGTGTTGGCCAAAACCCTTTCTGTCACTTAATGCAAATGGTCAGCATGAGGAGCAAGTACAGTCTCTGATGGCTGGGTCCTTCCAGCCCGTTGCTCCTGAATGGATTTAGTGATGTGCTATCACTGATATTAACCATTCTCTATTGCCTTCTAAAAAACAATGTCAGAAGTACTTTAGATCCTTTCTAGTTCTGTCATATTAATTTCTAGGAGCCTTCATTAAAATATTGGGAGACAATTAATTTGTGAGCATTCGTCTATACTTTGTGAAGCCCTTGCATAATTAAAAATTCTAGATATACAGTAAGGGAGAATAAATTCACAATCCCTGTTGCCTTACTCAGATTTGCTCAGAGATAAACACTCCAATTGGTTTTTCATACAGTGTTTCTTAAAACCTGTAAAAGGAAATGCTGCTTTCTGAAGTGTATTTAATTTACCGAATGTATTCTGGTCTGTTCAGAGCTAAGTGTTTTGAGAATTTCAGTAATTCCAAACATTTTTCCTCATTTTCTTTGCTATAATTAACTGTTAGCCTTTTGCTCTGTATCATACGTAAAGAACAAAATCTCCACTGCTCTTCAATGACTTTTTTCCTGGAATAGCAATTTTCAGTGGCTTGGCAATGTCAGATAGAATTTCATAGCTTAAAGTGAGTGATTTGTGAAGTACTCTGTGGATTTTGGTTTGCCTTTCTTTGGCAAACCATAAATATCACAGAAACATAGCAAATCAGGAAAGCATCTAGCAATTACTTTAATATATTGTTAATGACCTTTTAGTTAGGTGGTTTAGCTGGATTTGCAGTTCATTTTCCATTCTCTTTTGAAGACTGTGTATAATATGTGAGCAAAAAGTCCTGCAGTCCTTGTAATCAGAATAATATCGTCTTTTGGAGAAACAATCTTTCTGCGTTGGGTGGCGTGTGCCTGGCAGGAGGAGGCAGAGTGTGTTTTACCCTTCCTCTTTGCCAAGGTGATGTGTCAGTTGGGGTCCTTTTGCTTCAAACTCAATATATCTAAATTGTTGACCTTACTTGAATGCGTCAAATAAACTTCTACTCATCCTTCCTCCTGTACTCTCTCTTCCCTTCCCCATTCTCCCCTCCCTTTACTGAGATGTGTCTACCAAAGGTAGTATATGTGGCCTTTTGAGACAAAAGAAAATTGGTGATTTAGAGATGTGACAATGCAAGAATGCTGTTCTGTGTTACACTGAGGTGCCTCAATCCCTTGGTTTATTTGATAATCTTTGGATAGAACCTAAAGATACACTCATCTACAAAGAAGCAATACATAACATTTATGTAGTACTTCACGTTTTCAGTGACATACAAATGTGAGTCTGATAAAAGGACTGATCTACCTGGTATGCCAAATAAATGCTAATAGATCTATTATATTATGTGTTGTTATGCAAGTAGTATAAGTACTGACTGCAGTTTATGTAATTTCTTTTTGCAACAGAATGCAGTAAGTATGACTTGTTTGCAGTGCTGATTTTGATGCATGCCAAATTTTAACTTTCTCATCTAGAGCTATGCAAGTTTTGCAGTCTCTGATTGATAATTAAAATTGGTGTGAGGGGCAGAGTTTGATGTGGCTGAGAAAGTTTGCTGATCAGCTATGATTTTGCTTTAACTAAAATGATAAAAGTAATCTGTGCTACCTCAATATTTTCTAATCTGCTTGTGTGTTCTTAATCTCATTTTAGCAACCAGATCCTTAATTTAAAACATTTAAATGATTGCAGTTGCCCTTAGTCATAAAAATCATATCACCATAACTTGAGCTTCACAGGTATTGTGTAGCAGACTTATTTGGTAGTGTAAAAAGGCATAGTGATTTATTCTGCAAATTTTCAGGCTTCCTAAATAACCAAAGTGTTCTGGATGACTAATAATTAAGAAAGGAAAAAAAAAAAAAGGACAAGGGGGAGGGAACCCCATAACCACAAAGCCGAGAAGAGAAGACCAGCAGCACATATCCAAAATTACTCTTGATTGCAGTTATTTCTGTAGATACATGTATGGAATTCTTACAATAGTAATGACTCTTTCAAGCACTGGAAAAAACCCAGTGAAGCTGCTGTTCCCTTTTTCTTTGAAAGTGGCGTTTGTCCTCAGAACGGGGACCTGGCCTCCAAACTGCACTCATTTAAGATAATGGAGATGAAGTGGTGAACCACAGCTTTTATGCTGCAGTCCTGGCCCTGGTGATGTTAGCAGTAAAACTTCAGTTGGCTTGAGTGCAAGGGCTTTACCTGTGGAATTTAGGGGCTTGCTGCGGCCACCGTTTCCGATGCTGACGTGTGTCCTTCTGGAAGCATGCTGCTGTAATGTCACAGCCCTGCTCCTGCAGCCGTCCTGCCATGCAGCTGTGATGGAGCAGGCTGCCGCGGCTGCAGTCGCGGAGCAGCCGTCCCACTGCCCCACCCCTCCTTCCAGGGTCTGCTCTGTTCCCCGGTCCCTTCTGCAAAGGGTCACACGCATGCTTGCTCCCTAACCCAGTTTTATATGGATTAGCCTTTTAAAGGACTTTTGGTTGATAAAATTCTTTTAATGCCCCTCATTTCACAGGGCAGTTACATGAGCGGTTTGTTGGCAGGGAGGAGGTGGGTTGACCTCTGGAGCCAATAATCTCTTAACCCAGGCTCAGCTGCAACCAGAATAGCAGCTTGGGCCTCGGCCTGTAGTGAAATAGGATACTTTATTTGCTACTGAGTGATCCTGGTTGGAAAAGAGCTAATGCTACTATCATAATTTTATTTATCAGAACCTGCAGGAGACTACATTTTACACACGGGGACAGGTTAGTGCAGGCAAAACTATTGTTGTTTATTCCCTGACACCACAGGCCTCCTTATGACTTGTCCCAAGGAATTGATACAGAGGCATCACGAATATAAACCTACAGAGTTTTTGTCCCTCCCAATGGAGAGAGCCTCAGGGAAGGATTTGGTCTAAAACTTCCAAACTAATCTCATTCTGGATAAAATGTTACTCGAACCATCACATCACAAAACTGGAAGGAGTAGTTAATAAAGTGGCTTGTTGACTTGCAGCTGCTGCAGTAACTTACTCCAGCTGACTTCCAGAGTGTTTACATAACAGCAAATGCAAACATGTTTTATCTGACAGGACAACAGCTTTGAGCAATTCATTATCAACTACTGTAATGAGAAGTTGCAGCAGATCTTCATTGAACTTACCCTCAAAGAAGAGCAGGAGGAATACATCCGAGAGGTAGTACTTGAATGGATCTTGCCTTATCCTCTCCTCTTCCCGTTGTTCCTGTAAAGATACTTAGGCATGCATACTGGATCCTCTTTTCAGGGAACAGAGTTGCTTTTTGACCGGAGGCCTGGCATGGAGCGTGTCTGTGTGGGGTTGCGTGGTAGTTACATTAAGCAAAAAAAGTCAGTTTTGGTTTTGCTTCACATTATGATTTGTCCAGGTATAAACCAGACCCAACTCTCATTCATTGGCAACAATGACCAGCAGTTCTGAGCAAGGGCTAATTTATTAGAAGACTAATATTGCTTTCTGGTGTTAGTGCCATTACCCTACAGCCCGTGTTTTGGATTACACAGTAGCGTCTGGGATACACCCCAACAGCGGCCACAGCTAATCCTGTTTCAAAAGGGAATTGGGTGGGTAAAACAAAAGCATGTGACATGAAAGAAACTACAAATAGATTTTTGGTTCTAGTTTTCTTTCAGTTAAGTATTGAAGGGAGCTGTGAGAGCTTTATGGGTAGTTTTAAGATGTGCTTTGGAGCCCAGACTGTGCTGTTTGATGTTATTCTGTGAGCAAACATCAAGTTAAAGTTTTAATAGGTTTTAGCAGTACTCCCCATGATATACAGAGCTCAGACAAAATTACGAGCTCACAGCTGTAGAAACTGGCATACACTCTCTGTACGCAAATTGGATGATACCATTTTGCTGTATAAATGTTTTTAAAAATTAAATAAAGTTCCTGCCTTATAATCCTGAGGATAACACGAAGTTTGGGCATGTCTTTTTTCTTTTTGCATTCAGTGATGAAACTCTTGAAACATCATTACTGCAGTTTGGTTCTTGAATGATATTTCAAATGCTCTGAAAAAACTAAACTGTAAGAAGTACCGCAGAATGCAAATTAAGAAGGAAATTAATATTTTCTTTTTCCAGTCCTTTGCCCTACCGGTGTTACCTCCTGATGCATTGGCATCTCATCCATTATCGCTGATATTTGAAAAAATTAGGATATTAGCAATACCTGAACAACAGCCAGACTCTGGATTTTTAAGATGGTCTCATCTAAATTTAGCCCTCTTTCTTCCTCCCATTAAAAAAGCCCCAGCAACTAAGAGCTTAGAAATTTTGATCTCAGATGCTTGCCGTGAGATGGGCTTATTTCCTTACAACCAGTGGGAGCGCGGGCAGAGCGGTGCTGGGACGGGAGGAGCCTGGCGGGGCGCCAGGGGAGTGCATGGGAAGCTGACACGGGTGGGGGAAAGGAATGGAGAGCGGGTTTGGCAGCCGCTCAAGGACAGTCATTTTACGCAGATAATGTTAGTAGTAGATGATTGCATTTCTTTCTTAAGAACTACAATGTTGGTAAGCATGTAGAATTAAATTTAAAAGTAGCATCTTAGATAACTGGAATACAATTTAAATTGCCAAGAGGAAAAGCTCCCTCAATTGTTTTCCTGTTCATACATTGTTGTGTTTTTTTTCTTATAGGGGATTGAATGGACTCATATTGAGTATTTCAACAATGCTATAATTTGTGACCTAATAGAAAATGTAAGTTATATTCAAGAATCTCTCTGAATAATTTTTTTAGTGCAGGGATTGAATTTAGCTGTAAAGTCTGTATGCATCCTCACGCACTGTGTTTTTTAAAACAAGCCACTCATTGTATTAGTCATCTTATTTTGTATGATAAAAGTTTATTTTACTAAAAAAAATTTTTTTATAAGGCTATATGTTACTTTGTTAGAAATGTTCAGCAGCACCTACACAAAAAAAACCCAAACAACCCTTAAATGTTTACATTTAGTGCTGTTTTCAATAGCAGATATCACATGCTGCATTGTAAATAACATTTATATGGAAACTAGTAAACTCAATGACTTGTTACTGAGTGCTTCAAGTACAGAAAGTACTTGTATCTACTAAGAGGACTTCCTATGGAATTAACACAGCAAGAAGGATAAAACTCCTTAACCATCGGAAAAGAACAGTTTTTAACCATTAACATAAAATGTATGCTGGTTTTACCTGTAAACTGGCTACTTTCATTTAAGTTGAAATTTCTACGGTCTGAGTAAACGACACGAAATTCCAACATGAAGTTCAAGATTCAGATCTCAGAAGCAGTCTTTCAAAAACACAGATACTAGAAATCTATTGGAAATGGGGATGAGGAAAAGAGCCAAACTTTGAGATGGCTTGAAGAATGTTTTTCTGGGTAGCAGAACTCAAACGGGAGAAAGCGGTCTCCTTTTTATGCCTTGATAGAAATGTGATGGAAACGAACACTAAAGCCCTTGTCTTGAAACTTCAGAACCAAACTGGAATCCTGGCCATGCTAGATGAAGAATGCCTGAGACCAGGAACTGTTACTGATGACACCTTTTTAGAAAAACTGAACCAAGTCTGTGCCACTCACCAGCATTTTGAGAGCAGGATGAGCAAGTGCTCCCGGTTCCTCAACGACACCTCCTTGCCTCACAGCTGCTTCAGGATTCAGCATTACGCTGGCAAGGTACCTGGTGAAGTGGGGAGTATGCGGTGTTTGGAGGGTGTTGTACCTGTGTGAAGCCTAGGTTTGGTACAATGGGGAGGCTCTTCGTCCATTAAATGACGTTACACTAATGGAGAGGAATTGCTTGAGTCAACAGTTGATCAAGAAATCCAGACCTGTCTTAATCTTTTTCTGTCTTAAGCCAAAGATTTGTGATTTGGGCTGGAAGGTTTTCAGAGATCATGCTGCTCTAGTTGAAATCAAGGGCAGTACTCCTTTCAGCAAGGGAGAAAGATGTCCCATGTGCTTTGGTGGTGAACTGCTTGTGCTGCTAGGTCTCTGGAAATAAAATTGTTATTTAGAATGACATTGATTCACACACATCTGAAGGCAAGATATTTTGGAAAACATGTTCTTTGTCACTGAACTAGCTGAAGTCCTTAGTCATGTTGATTAGAAAATGGATTTTTTTGTACATTTGAAGGAACCGAGTTGATTTTGACAGCCTGTGCGTTTAAACAGGTGGAAGAGAAAGCTATACAGAGGGCTTGCAAATGTATTTATTCATACTGCTTACGTTGTAAAAAGTAAATACAAGTCTGATAGTTTTTGATGTATAATTCAGTATGACTTTTTATTAATGAAAATCAAAATCATTAAATTTGAAAAAAGAAGACAACTTATTTAAATAAAAATTAAAAGTAAGCATAGGGGTTGAAACTACCTCTTGTTTGAATCTGCTGAATTGTTAGTTTCACAGAGTAATGAATATTTAGAAAGTGTTTCATTTTGCTAGGACTGTTTAATACTTCCCTATTTTTTAACATTTTCTCAATCTTACAATTTTGAATAGCTCGATAATGTGCTCATTCAAAATAGTGCTGGATATGTCATACTTTAAGCCTTTGAGGCAGCCATTCATTAACTTTGTTATGTATTTGCTAAGAATATTTTGTAATTGCATATAATCTATCAGGCATTAATACTTAGATACTTCTTTTGTTGTCCAAATTCAAAGTGAATTGAAAACATTCCAGCGCTTTGAGAAGGACTGCAAACAGACTGTGTCTTAGCAGGCAGCGAGGGTCTTCAATTGTTATTGGCATTCACTTACTCAGTACAACTGTCAGTGAATTCCTCCTATTTTGGGAGGAATGTTGTTTTTCCACCCTCAGCTGAAAACATTTTGATCTAGTCACTGGACAACAAAAGTTTGACTCTCCTTTTTTGAAATATAAGCAAGTTCATATGAACAGTTTTTTTCAGTAGTGGCTTTTACCACACCTGTCACAAACAGAAACGTGTACTCCGAAGAAAAAAGCTGCCTGAATTCCCAGTCACTTGCTGTTGTGTAAAATATGGCTATGTCAGTATTAGTTTTATTCGGTTTTCTGTGTACATAGTACATAACTACATAGAACTGAGAAATCATGAAGCTGAAGAATCTGTATTACCAGCCGGATGACTTGTCACAATTAATCAAACTAAATTCCCTACCGTCAAATATTAAAAAAGCCAGTAGCAATCTGAGATCTACATGAGGTTCCCCTGGATGCCTCCTGGGTCTCCAGCTGCAGGTCAGCGCTTTGCATTCATACTTGTTGTTGTTGGACTGTTTTCCTGGTAAAAGTCCTTTAATATAACAGTCCCCTGAGGACTGCGCAGATAGCCGCTTGCTGCTGTGATATCAAGAGGTGATATTTCATATCTTGTTTTAATTAGGCAAATGATGTAAGCATTAGTACTTTGAAGAGAAAGGGTATTTTTGCTGTTGTGATTCAAAAGAGAGGGAGAAAAGCTTTTGTCAGCCAAAAAAGGATTGTTTTGGAGTATTGGCAAGCAGTGTTGTATCAGAGTTATCACAGAAGAAGGATTTTTTCCATTTCAGAAACCAGAATTGATCAGCACAAGGAAGTGTTAGCAGTGTGAGAAAATGCGTCTTTCTCAGGAAGTGTGTTCACAGAAATTTTATCCAACAAAAGGTCTTCCAAATGTCAAATTTCAAATGAAAGCTGAAATGTCTTTTGTTTGTTTTGGATGGTGAGAAAGAAGGAGAAATCAATTTCTTGGTTCAGTTTTGAACTGGCCTATGTTATAGTTCAAAACGTGCTCTGATGAGACTCTTCTGTATTGTTCAGGTTATGTACCAGGTGGAAGGATTTGTTGACAAAAATAATGATCTTCTGTACCGTGACCTCTCCCAGGCCATGTGGAAGGCCAGTCACTCTCTTATCAAAGCGTTGTTCCCAGAAGGTAACCCCGCTAAGATCAATCTAAAGAGACCACCGACAGCAGGTTCACAGTTCAAGGCTTCGGTTGCTACCCTGATGAAAAATCTTCAGACAAAAAATCCAAACTACATTAGGTAAATTACCCTGTGGCAAAGCGTTGGTGAATTTATGTTTAAAGGAGTTAAAAAAAAAAATAATAAAAAAAAAATCTTGATAGCCAAGGATAAACTATTGAAATCTATGGTTTAAACTCACAATAATAGTTGTTGACACATACAGTGCTGCGAACAAGTGTTCCTGTTCATTTCCCTTTCCAGGTGCATCAAACCCAACGACAAAAAGGCTGCACACATTTTCAATGACGCCCTGGTGTGCCACCAGATCCGCTACCTTGGTCTTCTGGAGAACGTCCGGGTCAGAAGGGCAGGTTATGCATTTAGGCAGGGGTACGAGCCTTGCCTGGAAAGGTACAAAATGCTGTGTAAGCAGACGTGGCCCCACTGGAGAGGACCAGCCAGGTAGGAAAACATCAGTATTCTCACCAGTCCTGTTCCAATGATTGAAATTGCTATCTTCCACATGTTCTGATTTTTTTTTTTTAATTTAATGAACTTTCAAGTGTTTTAAAAGTAAATTAAAAACTAAGCCAGTGTGGCTCAAGTGTTTTACTAGTATGTTGCTCTTTAGCATCTTGTTCCAGATTTTGGATGAGTTCATTCACTGGGAAACCTATACTTTTAAGTAGGCTAAAAATTACAGTTACTTGGCAAAGGAGATGATTTTAGTGATGAACTAATCTACTAATGCAAAAGATTTTGCATGTGAGCAAGGAGAACACATCGTTTTTAGAAGATATTGGGCCTGAAAGAAAGGGGTGGGGGGAGAGAGAGAGGTACTGGAGTGTGGAATCAAAATGACGAAGAGGTCTGGAATGGTCAGAAGGACACTTACCT
This sequence comes from Pygoscelis adeliae, assembly GCF_000699105.1. Lineage (NCBI taxonomy): Eukaryota > Metazoa > Chordata > Aves > Sphenisciformes > Spheniscidae > Pygoscelis > Pygoscelis adeliae. The sequence goes on along the minus strand of NW_008824109.1, from coordinate 1,127,899 downwards.
TTAATAACCAACTTTCAAAGTGTAGGAACACCCATTTCCTTGAAGACTGTCACGCAACCTTCCTCTGTCCTTTCAAGAATAATTTTACATAATGATTGGTGAACAACTATGAGATAATAGCTCTTGCAAATCAATTGTATTAAATATGTAATTTTAAATTGCATTGTATTCATATGTATTTTTACAGATGACATCTTGGGTAGGCAAATGAGCTTCTCAATTCTTTTTACACCTGGCCACCAGCAGTGTGATTTAAATTTCTTTCATAATAGATTAATATCTTTAGCTAGAACTTAAATCTTCAGGTTATCATGATAATGGTGGAAGTGCAGTATTGATAACAATAGCATTCCTCACAAAGTTCTGTGCAATTCCTCTCTTTTCTTTTTTGTTGACATTTATAAAATGCAGTTGGTAGAGTGTGGAACATTAGCATTTGTCAAACTCGTCACTCTTTGTTTCACATTTTGACATTAGTGTGAGAGTCCTTCCTTTTTTCTTTCTTTTTTTTGTAAAGTAAAAATGTTACAGATGTAAGAGGAAAAAGTAGGCCATTGCTGATGATGTTAAATAAAAATTGCTCTTTTTTCATCAAATTATTCTAATCTTTACAGTGACTATTCTTGCCTTTAGCTAAATAACCAGTGAGTAAATGAGTTAGGTTTTCAATCTTCTTATGTCAAGCACTATTTAAGAATTTAAAATAGGCTTTCATATACTTTCCATAAATTAATCTGTGAATATGTAAACTAAGAAGTTTTAGAGCCGGGGGTCATGTTTGTTAAGCTCATTTACTTCTTATTAGGGCTGGCGTAGAGGTACTGTTTAATGAATTGGAAATCCCTGAAGAAGAATTTTCATTTGGTAGATCAAAGATATTCATCCGCAACCCAAGAACGGTAAGTGAAAAATGTCTTCCCCTGCAAAATCAAGCCATCTTTCACGAGGATAGCCTGTTACGAACTGCATAATTCACTAGCTGGTTACTACAGATTTTTCTAGATACAGTGCTTTGATATATTGCTGTGGAATATAGCATTAAAAAAGGCACTTTTTAATGTTAGACCCATTAAAACTGTTGTGAATCAAGACTCTACAGTAGCTGTCAGCCTGAATTTAATGTAACTTTCATGCACTGACTTGTGGCAACGTATCTGCCACAAACCCTGGTGTTGTATCTGCCTACAGCTCTGAAGATGAAGAATAAACCAAAAGGTGTCTGAAGGGGGACTTGAATAAAGGAGAGATTTCTCTTACAGTAGCTGTGCTTATGGTTTTTTGGTCTTTTCTCCCCTACTGTTTTTCTTCCAACGTCAAACAAAACCCTAAAAAACCCCACACCCAGCTCTTCAAACTAGAAGATCTGAGAAAGCAGCGGTTGGAGGACTTGGCTACTCTAATTGAGAAGATTTATAGAGGTTGGAAGTGCCGCACACGCTTCTTGTTAATGAAAAAAAGCCAGATTGTGATTGCTTCCTGGTACAGGAGATATGCAGTAAGATAATATCCTTACTAAACGGGGGGTTCTTTTTATTGTTTAGTATGTTTTTTCACATAACATTGAGATGATATTTCGTATAACCCTCATATGATATTTTTCCTTGATACGTATGGAGAAGCGTTGGAAGAATTCAATTTTATGTTAGTATTTAAGTACCAAAAATGTGAAGAAAACTAAAAGAAAAGAAGAAAATGTAGTTTCTAGAGACCACTATTCAGTATTTGCTTTGTGCTTGTGCTTAAATGATTAAAAAGCTCACCAGAGTCCTTTAGCTCTGGGAGAGCAGGATTTTGTGGCCCAGCTGGGGAGTGTCTTTTTCATTCAGCTAAAGTGCTGCCTAGCACTTAGAGCGCTCTCAAAACATATGGTTAATGTGTAAAAGATGTTCGGTAATATACATGTGCAGTTTTGTGGAATTCAGTCATTCCTAAGGCTTTTTGTATTTTCGCCTTATTTGGAACCTTTGCATTTGAGGCTCAAGAATGCTGCTTGGGAGGATCCCAGGGATTTATTTTAATTATAGCTCATAAGACTGGTAGTTCAGTAGTTGTTATTGATACAGTTCTGGAACAGTTTCAAATCTGTTTGTAGACCGGGTATTCTGTGTCATGCTGAACAGTGCTGTTACATGACTCTCATGTCTTTTCGTCAGTTAGTAAATAACATTGATTTATTATTATTAATTATTTATTTATTATAGCTTTAAAAAAGATTTATTGTTTTTAAGTTGTAAAACAATTCTTAAACATCTCAGCTGCATTTTGTTACTGTGTGCATATCAGAAAGTTTGATAAAATATATGATATGGAAAGAAAGCATCTTCTTAAACTGCAAGTTGCAGAATTGACAATCACTGTTTTTCAGTTGATGAGCACTTCTGTTTATCATCTTGAAAGCTGTTAGTGTTTAGTTCAGTTATCTTGGATAATTAGAGAAAAGCATGGATAATTCAGAAAAAGTATGAATAAATGCTTTTTCACTGTAAAAACGCTTCTCTCTGAACTTCTGTGATTGAAAGCACTGTTTCTACAAGCAGCATCAATACAGAATTGTGTTGTGCCCATATGGCTTCATTATGATCTCAATGCATTGTAATGAATTAAAAACGGAGTTACCACAGCTAGATTGGCACAACTTTCAGTATAAAGAAATGAAAACAAATACGTGACCAAGTTCACATCATTGTTGATTTCTTAACTGTAGACCTTTATTGGTTCACTGGTGAAGCACGGCAGCAATTGTCTCTGAATGCAGGATGAAGTCATAGCAAGACCCTCAGAATTGCTTACGGGTGACGATAGCGATATTTCCTCAGCCTCTTCATGTAGATGGAGGGCACCATTCTCCTAACCCAACATGACTGTTAGACACTGTGATTTGGAAGGTTTCATAAGGAATCCCTTGCATGAACAAAGCTTGCTGACAACTCCTTGTGCCGGAGGCTTGGCTAAAGGATCTGCAGACACTCACCTGTCTGTTCCCTTGCAAGGCATGACGGACGTCAGTCATGGCATGAATGTGGCCTAGAGGGGAGTCTTTCTAGCTTGCTCGCAGAGATGTTCACTGTAATTGAGTGGGCTGAGTGTGAAGTCTAAAAGCCTTGTTGCAAAGTGTGTCAACTGTTGTTCACTTAGTATTATACTAACCACTGGTCTACTGGAGAACTGAGCTTTTTAGAAGGAAAATGCTCAGCTGTCCGGGAAATTTATTGTTCAAACTGGCATACTTGGATAATATTCCAGCATGTCATTCATAAATCCATGAGTTTTCTTTTTTCTGTTCCTAAGTTATCATCAGCATTTGGTATTATAAAGGGACTGCAGGTAATAGGAACAGCACAAGTCTTATGAAAAAATGGTCAAAAGCTTAGCCAACAAACCTGAGCATTTGTGACAGTTTGTATGCTACTCTGTTGGTGGGGAAGACAAATGAAGCTGTTACTGTTAGTATTTAATCCATGTCACTTTTGTGCTGCTGACCATGAACTTAGTGTTTCAGTAAACAGAGAGTGACATTGTCCATGCAGCATTGTTGATGTGTTTTGTTTCCCCTCAGTGGAACTCAGAATCTACGCTCTGATCTGCTTGGTCAAAAAATTGTTCACTTTTTACATTTAGTGCTTGTATTCTTAATCGTATTTTCAAATGTTAGTAATGAAAGTTTTATTATACAATATTTTACAATGGCAATATTCTGTTCTAAGCATCACATATTTATTTCCAATACAGCAACAAAAAAAGTATCAGAAGATAAAGAGTTCGGCTGTTATAGTACAGTCTTACATCAGAGGATGGAAGGTGAGTTTCCTGTTACTGTGGCTCTGTCTGCACGGTGAGGTAAGGACCCGGTCAGAAAACATATGCCTTCTGTCCACTGAGCTGTGGCTGTGCCGTAGCCGTTGTTAAACATTTGTGTTTGCCATAGAAGAGGTGAGTTTGGGATATCTGCTTGTAGCCTAGGCTCTAAATCCCTGCAAACAGCACGAGTGGAAGGCTGGAACCACACTAAACTACTGGGTTATCCTTGGGACATCTTCTGCCAGAGAATTTGGAGAGAGGTGCCGTCTTTACATGGGCCCCCTCTTTACATGGGCTTCAGGACTGGAGCGTGAATGAATGAGTCTGGTGTTCAGAGCAGATCTAGGTACACGCTAACCAGGCAGCCCAGCAGCTCCAGAGCAGGATGGTCCAGGACTCTGCCACTGGGCTTATGAAAACTGTAACGTTGGACTGATTTGGAAGAAATAAGTTGTGGTTGGCGGTTATTTTATGGTTAACAGGATTCTCCAAGAATGAACAAAATTGAAAGCAGGCTTAAAATAAAGAGTTTGGGTCACCTGGGCAGTATGTTACGTGGGTTAAGTCTTCAATTCTCCTCTGTGTGCTAAGCGAAGGGGTGAAAGTGTGCTGTACTCAACTTGTGTTGAGCAAGTACTTCATCGCCGTTTGCTTGTCCTCTGCCTTGATTTGCTACAACTTTGCTTCTTCTCTAAGAGGTTCGTACTTCATGAAGGGATAATCCTGCAGCCATAGTAGAGACTTAAGGAGTGATGCTGTAATAAAAGATAAAAATGAGGTTAACACCTCACATGAAAGCAGCCACAGTGCTTAAAGCAGCTACTGCTGTCCGGCTTCAGGAAAAAATGTCCCTGGGCTCCTCTGTTTTCTTATTAACCTTTCTCTGCCCCACTAAATGTGGCTTTCTCCTCTATTTAGGGAAGAGAGAACTGCCTTTAATTCTGGAGCCAGTTCCCTTCCTGTCAGACAGGGAAGGAAGGGGCTGCAGTTACTAGCTATAGGTGTAAACAGCCCTCTCCTGCCCAGAATGTTTTGCCCAGCAAAAAGCTACCATAATTTGATTTTACTATTTTTCTTGATTTTTAGTTTGTCTTTATTATTTTGTTTAAATGAGTTAAAAATATCCTTTCAGTCTAACTATTGACGTGCTGTCTTTTCCCATGAGCGTTATTTGAAGGAAATTGGGTAAAAGTATCATCTCATCTTAAGTTAGGGTTTTCTGTTTGTCGTGGGAGAACACGCTCTTTTGCGGTAGCACTGCCATGGATAAGAGCCTGGTATGACAGCAGTCTTTAGTGTGACCTAAAGCCAGGCAATTTACTTGTGATTTATACTTTATTGCAGTCTAAATGGATGAGACATACACTGTGTGGAGGAAAAGTATTATTGCCATTGAACAGACAGACATATAGGTATCTCAGATGATGCAGCAAATCTGGGAGAAAACTAAACATTGAACTAAGAACCCCTGAACTGCCAGTCCCAAGCTCTCACTTGTGCACAGAATCCTCCCTGGAACAGCGAACGTTAGGCTGCGTAGCATTTATGAATTTATTTGCTTGGAGATTTGGAGGCATTGTGTTTTGGTTTTGCCTAGATTCACAGGTTGCAGTGCCTTAGTTAAAAATCATTAAGAAATTATAGTTATTTATTTGGATAAAATAATGTTGTCAATTGTTTACAGGCTCGGAAACTTCTTCGGGAGCTTAAGCATCAGAAGCGTTGTAATGAGGCTGCCACAATAATTGCCGCTTATTGGCATGGTACCCAGGTAAGAAAATGACAAGAAATTGTGCACTTAATTGTCTCTACATAGAACGAAGAAGGCCCTTCAGGATAAAGTTATCGGGGAATATTTTCAGTGGCTTAAACTACTGATTTTTATGTTTCTCTTTGCTGCTAACATGTTTTAGCTGGTACAATCTGGGAAGCTGGGACATGCTTTAATATTTGCTGGTTTTAGTGAATGGTTTCTTTCTTTCTTTCTTGCACCATTGGGAACTTGCAGTAACCTTTTCTTTCCTAAGCTTTTCTATATCCCATTTTCAAATGCATCACAGGCGCGAAGGGAACTGAGACGACTGAAGGAGGAGGCTAGAAATAAACATGCTATTGCTGTTATTTGGGCTTACTGGCTTGGATATAAGGTACTTCATGCACATATCACATGCCCCCCTTCATTACCCAACAATATCAACATTTAATCAGTAGTAAATAGTGAGAATTAATAACTAATACAATTGACTTTAAAATAATAGAGCATGATCATTGATTCCTTCCATTTCCATTCATGCCACACTTAAATCTGACAGCAATCTGTACATCAGTTTTTTGTAGAGTAGGAAATTCTTTGCATGGCAGCCAAGTAGTGATTTGCACTAACAAGCCATTAGGCTAGATTAAAAATGACTAGACTACAGTATTCTCAAATTAGGAAATGCATTTAACTACATGTAAATATGCAAAGCATGGTTTGTGGGGGGAGAGAAAGAAGGTTTTTTTTTTGAAACTCAGCCCCAACAATACAAGTGCTTTCAGTGACACTGTATCAGTGACCCAACTGAGGTTTTCACCAAGCTGTGTGTTCTGCACCCTGGACAGTCTTCATTTACAAGTTCAAACCAACGCTATTAAGTTTTACTAAATTTTAGTTTTAATTGGTTTAATTGATTCTCTGGCTGTGATTTGAACTAGCAAGAAATTTCAGTAAGTACAAGTAAAGCATGGTTTTATGACCTGATCTTTTAGCAGAAAATTATGTTAGTTTGCAAATGTAAACTTATAGCCCTAGAAAAATCCCAGGAATTCCAGCATCAGCTGTTTGTTTTCAGAAGCAAAGTCCCACTGAAAGATTCTTGCTAATCCCCAGCCTGCAGTTGTGGGTTATGTGAACATTTGAAATGCTGTTCACTAGAGGTCAAAAATTTATTGGTTTCAATTAATAAATTCGTAACGTAGTTGAAAACCACATTCAGTAAATACATTAAGTTTAAAACATCTTCCAGTTATTATTTAGGTTGGAGGTGTGGTGGGGGGGTGTTGTCAGAACACCTTGCCAGCTATATGGAGAAATGTGCTCAAATTACATCTGGAGTATAATGCTGAGTTTGACCCTTGCTATTTTGATATAAATGTATTAGATTTCTAATGAAATGGTAGCCCTGGGAATCCAAACAAACATGTACAGAATTTCCTTCATACTAGAGAGACTTTGCATCTTTTCAGTTCTAGCCTGATATTTAGGTAGCTATGTAATTTCACACACACACTGCTTCCTCTACATTTGTTTAAATGCAACACATTGGTTAAAAATAAAACAAATTATCAGAGTCCCTTTCACCAAAAAAATTGCTCACTACTGCAGAAGTGATATTTACTTTCCTAGGTTGAAGGTGTTCTTTAAGATTAAAAAGGACACATCCAGAAAGCAATGCAATAGTGTTAACTGTGTTAGAGATCCTCATTTAAATACTTAGTAGATTTGGATAATTTTTATCATGTTTTAGTAGTTATTTTTATCAATTGGCTCACAGGAATTTCATGAAAAATTGCCGCCTTATTTCTTAAATATAAATAATCTAAAAATACATATATAAAGATAATAATCTAAATTGAATTAAGATTAGAAAAAGAATTACAGTATCCGATAAAAGATAAAATTTGTTATCGGTATGATGTTTTATCTTTTCCCAGGGGAATATTGAAAACAAAATTTCTGAAAGTTATCTTCAGAGATCGCTTGCTTTACCAAAAAAAGAAAAAAAAAAAAGCTATAGCCCTCAAGTACTCAGTTTCCTTCCTTTTCACAAGACAGACAGATACTTAGCTTTGCAGAGTCCTTGTTTTTCGAGTGCTGTATAGTAGGAGCTTTTGTTCCAAGCAGATGAGTGAAAACATATTCTTTATGAGAGCCTGCATCTAACGCAAATTAAACTTTCCATACATCAGAAAAGTGTAACTGGCACGGGCTGGAACTGTTGTTGCACAAGTCTGTTTGACAACATATAACTTGACAACTGCAGATATATGGCTAGAGCTGCTGTGACTGATCCTGTAATACTGGAACTCTTCATTTTGCTTGACTTTTATCATCAGATAACTGAATAACAGATGTACTGGTTATTCTGTGAATCTCACAAATGTGAGATTCTGTTAAGTTGCCCACAAATGCCTTTGTGTTTAGAATACTTTGCAAATTGTTTTCCTCAAATGGGAATGATCGATTAAATGTAAGTAGGTGTCTGTCTATTTGTACATGAGGAAGGCACTATGTTTGGGTGGTTTACCCCTTCATTCCATACAGACAGCCATAATTTACCAGGCTGGAGAATTTTTTCTAAAGTACATAAAGATCAAAATAAAAAATAACCTCCAGAATAAAAGCCCTCAATATAGTGCCAGTAATTCATCATTATGTACGTAGTTTCAGAGTGGATTCTGTTCTGCCCAGGCACTTGCCAGTGGAAGAAGTGACTAGATAGTGAGATTTTAGTAAGTCTTGATTTTCATACGCATCACTTTGATCATGGAACTGCAGGCAAAGTTCTCCATTAGAATCAAGTTACAAGATACCCCCCCAAACAAGTGCTTTCAGTGACACTGTATCAGTGACCCAACTGAGGTTTTCACCAAGCTGTGTGTTCTGCACCCTGGACAGTCTTCATTTACAAGTTCAAACCAACGCTATTAAGTTTTACTAAATTTTAGTTTTAATTGGTTTAATTGATTCTCTGGCTGTGATTTGAACTAGCAAGAAATTTCAGTAAGTACAAGTAAAGCATGGTTTTATGACCTGATCTTTTAGCAGAAAATTATGTTAGTTTGCAAATGTAAACTTATAGCCCTAGAAAAATCCCAGGAATTCCAGCATCAGCTGTTTGTTTTCAGAAGCAAAGTCCCACTGAAAGATTCTTGCTAATCCCCAGCCTGCAGTTGTGGGTTATGTGAACATTTGAAATGCTGTTCACTAGAGGTCAAAAATTTATTGGTTTCAATTAATAAATTCGTAACGTAGTTGAAAACCACATTCAGTAAATACATTAAGTTTAAAACATCTTCCAGTTATTATTTAGGTTGGAGGTGTGGTGGGGGGGTGTTGTCAGAACACCTTGCCAGCTAGATGGAGAAATGTGCTCAAATTACATCTGGAGTATAACGCTGAGTTTGACCCTTGCTATTTTGATATAAATGTATTAGATTTCTAATGAAATGGTAGCCCTGGGAATCCAAACAAACATGTACAGAATTTCCTTCATACTAGAGAGACTTTGCATCTTTTCAGTTCTAGCCTGATATTTAGGTAGCTATGTAATTTCACACACACACTGCTTCCTCTACATTTGTTTAAATGCAACACATTGGTTAAAAATAAAACAAATTATCAGAGTCCCTTTCACCAAAAAAATTGCTCACTACTGCAGAAGTGATATTTACTTTCCTAGGTTGAAGGTGTTCTTTAAGATTAAAAAGGACACATCCAGAAAGCAATGCAATAGTGTTAACTGTGTTAGAGATCCTCATTTAAATACTTAGTAGATTTGGATAATTTTTATCATGTTTTAGTAGTTATTTTTATCAATTGGCTCACAGGAATTTCATGAAAAATTGCCGCCTTATTTCTTAAATATAAATAATCTAAAAATACATATATAAAGATAATAATCTAAATTGAATTAAGATTAGAAAAAGAATTACAGTATCCGATAAAAGATAAAATTTGTTATCGGTATGATGTTTTATCTTTTCCCAGGGGAATATTGAAAACAAAATTTCTGAAAGTTATCTTCAGAGATCGCTTGCTTTACCAAAAAAAGAAAAAAAAAAAAGCTATAGCCCTCAAGTACTCAGTTTCCTTCCTTTTCACAAGACAGACAGATACTTAGCTTTGCAGAGTCCTTGTTTTTCGAGTGCTGTATAGTAGGAGCTTTTGTTCCAAGCAGATGAGTGAAAACATATTCTTTATGAGAGCCTGCATCTAACGCAAATTAAACTTTCCATACATCAGAAAAGTGTAACTGGCACGGGCTGGAACTGTTGTTGCACAAGTCTGTTTGACAACATATAACTTGACAACTGCAGATATATGGCTAGAGCTGCTGTGACTGATCCTGTAATACTGGAACTCTTCATTTTGCTTGACTTTTATCATCAGATAACTGAATAACAGATGTACTGGTTATTCTGTGAATCTCACAAATGTGAGATTCTGTTAAGTTGCCCACAAATGCCTTTGTGTTTAGAATACTTTGCAAATTGTTTTCCTCAAATGGGAATGATCGATTAAATGTAAGTAGGTGTCTGTCTATTTGTACATGAGGAAGGCACTATGTTTGGGCGGTTTACCCCTTCATTCCGTACAGACAGCCATAATTTACCAGGCTGGAGAATTTTTTCTAAAGTACATAAAGATCAAAATAAAAAATAACCTCCAGAATAAAAGCCCTCAATATAGTGCCAGTAATTCATCATTATGTACGTAGTTTCAGAGTGGATTCTGTTCTGCCCAGGCACTTGCCAGTGGAAGAAGTGACTAGATAGTGAGATTTTAGTAAGTCTTGATTTTCATACGCATCACTTTGATCATGGAACTGCAGGCAAAGTTCTCCATTAGAATCAAGTTACAAGATACTTAGCACTGATCGCGAGGTGAGCACCAAAGAGAAGATGGAAACACACTGGTAGCGAATAACGGGGCTGACAAAATTCTGATCTGTACATGCCACTTAAGCAGCAGTGGGGGCTTTTTTGACCTCCTATGTGGCTTCACACCAGTTCACGCTGACACATGTTGGATTTTAAAGGTTAAACGCTGTTCTTCCACCTTTCTATATCTTGATTGTAAGTTGGCTGTTCTATTTGGGAGAAGCCTTTTCCTGGACGTTGTGCTATCTGCATCGGGCTGTCTTTTGTTCACTATCTAAACCTTTTAGGCTCGAAGGGAATTGAAACGCTTGAAGGAGGAGGCTAGGCGTAAGCATGCTGTTGCAGTCATTTGGGCTTACTGGCTTGGACTGAAGGTACTTTCTCAAACACTCCTGTCTGTCAACATGAACTCAATAAAGCGTGGCATCTTACTAACACTTAATAAACAAGCAGTTATGTGGGCTCACTAGTAGGGATGATTTTTACACAGAATTACGTTGCTTAATTTTGTCATGGACCGTACTGAAAAATTCGTAAGCTGAAAATGCCTCATTTACAGGAATATTTAGGCGTCAGGTGGTTTTTGTCATATCTGGAATTTCAGTTTTCAAGTGAAAGACAAATGTCAGATTAACGGGACTCTATTACGGTTGTTGACTTAAAAACCTGACCTACGTTGGCAAAGATTCTATCTGGAAAGATTACAAGGATGCATTTTCTTATTGTGACCTCTGCTTGTTTGAATGGGAAGTAGGGTGGAGCTGTCTGACTCTCACTGCTGCTCATGTTAGACCCCTGACCCCAGTGTCGAGGACATGGTGTAGAGCTAATGATAATGTCCTTGTTGCTTCCATCAGCCTTTTTAGGGCATGGCATTGCACGCAGTTACCTATGGCTTGTGGCAGCCATGAATTCCCAGAAAAATTGAGATGTACAAGAGCCCCTTGTTTTCTGTCCCTTGCTTTCAAGGACTGGTTGGCAAAAGAAAACACATTTGTAATCTGGAAAAAGGTAGTTCTGCTCTGTAAATAGACTATGAAAATGGCATCTTGAGATGTTTCAGGTCTGTGCCCAAATGATTTACGTAATACAGTTTTCAAACATAGTTTTCCTGATGCAGTCCTGAAGAACTGTGGAAATCTAAATCGGTTTTGTTTGGCTGGGTGTCACTTTTGCTAATAGGGATATTGTAGACTACAGAAGTATAAAAGGGAACAATTTACTTGATAATGCGGAGTAAAGTCCAGCTCTCATATTCTCATACTTATTCTAACAATGATGAAATGGGAAAAATAGTTACAAAACATATATAATTATATATAATATATGTATATTAAAAAAAATCCCTTACAATACATGCATGGAAACCAGAGCTGGAAATACAAAGGAGCCATTTTAAGAAGTCGTTCTGCAGATCAGAATCACACTTGAGGTACTACTGCCAAAGTGGGTCTGTTTTTATGATTTTAAAACAAGAATATGTCCTTTCTGAGAACTCAGAGGCTGTTTTATATCAAACAGTGGCATTAAATGGAAA
>NW_008824109.1:1113079-1115853 GCF_000699105.1 Pygoscelis adeliae | reverse complement strand
TCTGTGGTGTGGTTTTTCAATGTATTTTTTAAATAGTGTAAGTGGCACTTCTGTCTCACCTGAAACACGCAGATTTTTCTGAATAAGAACATAGTCTGTAGTTCCAATATACCACTGTTACCACAGGCAATTCTCATTTGTCTGATGGCAAAGTATTTTCACCCATGACACATGGAGGTGAAGATTTAAAGTTGGTACAAGTGATCAAGAGTAAACCAGTAATTCTCGAGTCTTTTTTTTTTTTTTTTTTTTTTGTTATTGTATAAGTAGATTTTAATAGCATTTGTGGTACTTTCCAGATTTAGGCTTTTCTGGAACTGCTTGCATTTCTCAGTGCTTGCTTTGCAGCTTCCCTGCAGCGCCAATAAGATGTGTGGGTGTATATTAGTCCTTTTGTTCCAAATTAATTTGCACACCTTGCAGCTCATGAAGAATAATGTAAAGCAACATCATTAAAGAGAGTCTCTGAGAACATGGTGAGATTTGGGATGTCTGTGGTTGGAGTGGCTTTGAGTGTGTTAATTTCCATCCCTGAATAATAAATAAAGGATGTACACTAATTATAGAGCACTAAACCTTACAGAAAATCAGCAAATAAGAACTCTAATGATTTTTCTTATAAAGTAAGGAGGAAAAAATTACCTGCTGTATTTGCATAGAATGAAGACAGCTAGCTGAATGCTGTCAGTTTTGTTGATGCATCTTAATGTGTAATTAAGCAAAACCCATTTATCTGTGGGGTTTTTTTAATCCCAGAATGGTGACAGATGCTTGCTTTCAAAATGCTGGCTTATCTTAAAATGCATGATGCTCAGTATGGGGCAGAAGGTGTGCCAGGGTAAGCCAAGCGAACTTTTTCCTTCTAAGTTGATGTGGTGTTTTCTTCTATGGGTTTCCCTTTATTTTCTGGTTACAGTGAACTCGACAACACATAGCAAGTTAGCTAAAACCACTAAATTTGCTCTGGGGTAAATTATGCAAAGCCACGATGTTTTCCCTGGTTTTTGCTCAAAACTTTTAACAGGTGTGTTGCAGGCTGTGCCAAAGTTTGAAAAAAATTAGGGGATGTTTCAGCTAACTTGATGTGAGCCTGGGCTTCACATAAAACTGCAAACCGGTTGTGCGCTCTCTCAGATTGGGTTTTCTGAGGGGGAGAATTTAGATACTATGCTAGTTAGCACTGACAGAAATACCAGAGGCAAAACAAGTACTCTGAAACTTGCATTTACAAGCATGTATAAAAAATAAGTATCACCTGCAAAAATGGTTCTCAATGATCACTTTTTTGATTATTTTTTTTTTTTTTTAATAAATTTTAGGAGCAAATACCAAGCTTGCTGACATTAAGCAACCTTTGTGTTGATTCTCTGCTTTTATCAAGCACCAAAACCTTATTTTCCTTTTGGAATGAAGACTGCTTGTGTGAAAAGAGTTTTTGCATGCCTAAGTCTGCTCTGGGGAAAAAAAATCCCTTTTTTATTATAGAAAACTCTGTGTATTAAGAATCTTAAAGGACAAAAATCAGAAACGGTTCATCAGTTGATGTAATTAACATCAGTTCAGTGTCACTTCAGACACAATAAAATATGTATAACTGATGATACCTCACTTTTTCCAGTCCAACTTTATGCAAAAGCCTATGAAAATAGATTCTGTGTCTGAGTTCATGCTGTGAATTCAACAATATTTTAATAGCTTTCTTTTGCAGAGGAAAGTATTTCAAATTCTCTGTTAAATTTGCAAATGACTGTACTCGGGTCATCCAAAGTAACTTTCTGACCTCTTGGTCCATGGTCTGGTTCATATATTTTAAGTGTACCCAGTTAGTGTTTCTATTTCAGGGAACACTTTGCATGTTTGTAGGCTTTTTTAGTATTTTCTGCCATAGAGCTTTATAAAAAAGTACCTGTACAAACAAATTCATTCTTTGTATTCACTTTGAGGGTTTGTTTAACTTTTCAGGTCCGTAGAGAGTACAGGAAATTCTTCAGAGCCAATGCTGGAAGAAAAATCTATGAATTTACCCTTCAGAGAATTGTATGTATATATCCGTACAAAGCACACGTACATTTTCCATGTTTTAAATTTTTGTTTTCTAGCAAAAGTGACAGCTGTATTATAGCCTTGATAGTCTTTATAAGGAAATGTCCAAGCTAAGCATATGGAAAACTGACAACTTAAATATTCTGATGTTGTAAAGAAAGGATAGTGATAGTGTTTTGAAGGTGTGGGAATGGTACTAACTGAGCATTTGCCACACTTGTATGATATCTAAATCTGCATTTCTCAATATACCTGGCTTTTTAAATCCATATTCAGGTTTATGAAAGCTGAGAGTTGCAGTTTGGTAACTGTGCTTTTAATCACAGAGCATCTGCTTTTCCTTGCTTATTTCAGTAACTCTGGTATTTGAAGATTGATAAAACATCTTGCTTCGATTTTTATCACAGATGCAAAAATACTTCCTGGAAATGAAGAATAAGATGCCTTCTTTATCACCAATAGATAAAAACTGGCCAGCGAGACCTTACCTTTTCTTGGATTCAACTCACAAGGAACTAAAGAGGATTTTCCATTTGTGGAGGGTAGGATATGTTCTGGTCCAGTCTGTACAGAACTTCATCACATGATTTTCAGTAGTTTTGTGCTGTTCATGAAGAGCCTATTTTTAGGATGTATTTCTTCCTGTTCCAGATGGGATATCTTATTTCTTTGGAAGAAGTGTGTCTTTTGATCATTGTCTTTGGCCTGCAAAGGGTATAACATCCTGCTTG
>NW_008824109.1:1104670-1113041 GCF_000699105.1 Pygoscelis adeliae | reverse complement strand
TAATAGTAAAGTAGTATGCCTGTTGCCTGTTAATTGGTAGCTTATAATACTTGTGTCCGTGGCCAGGACTGGGACTAGCTCTTAGAACAACATGGGAAATATCGGGTGGAATTTTTTACTTATGAACTGTGGTCAGCTGAAATTTGTTTTGGATCTTTGGATGGAGAGAACAGCGAGAATCTGTGTAAGTGCTGATGAGATGTTTTACTGATCTTGTGGGCTATGGTTTCTGTGAATTGTCAAGGAATGGTTTTTCTTCCTGCAAAATTTATCCTCTCAGCTATATTTTGTTCTTTCTGTCTGTTTACATAAACTTCCGCAATTGTGGAGCTCTATATGTTTCTGTGAACCTTTTTAGCACAGTCTTGCAGTGACTGGTATCTGATAGATTAAGCTCATGTTCAAATGCAGCATGCTTAAATTATATGTTTTAGAGATTTGTTTTCGGTGTAATTCAGAAGTATCTAGAGTGGCTGAGGAGAAAAACACCTCTGCTGTTTGTTACTGTGCTACACTGGCATGTAGGATGGAGCTGAGTCACTTCAGAAGTATACAAAGAATGTGCATCTTGAGCAATAAGCAAACATTTGTCTGTGGTGCTTCTGCTTCAAATCAGATTTGGAAGGATAATTTTCTGGTTTGTTTAATGTATCATGTTTTGTAGTGTAAAAAGTACAGAGACCAGTTCACAGATCAGCAGAAGCTTATATATGAAGAAAAACTGGAAGCAAGTGAACTTTTCAAGGACAAGAAGGCTTTATATCCAGCCAGGTAATGACTTATTCTGCTGCTTTTAGTGTACAATAAATTCAATATCCTTACATAGATTTAGGAAACTAAGAAAGATTTTGCTTTTTATCTTAAGCGGCAAAGTGCATTTTCCTTGTTTGACAATGTCCCTCCATCATTTTACTTTACAAATCCTGGAAATTGACCTCAGTTTGCTTCTAACTTAGATGTTGTTGCAGCCTACTAATCCTGTGATACTGAGCACTTCTGTCCAGAAGCCATGATGTTTTGTTGTTCTAACCCCTTGTGATCTGTTCACATTGTAAAAGTTTGGAAAACTTGTAGAAGGGAGTAACTCTCACCCTTTCCCCTAGTTTTCATCACGCTGGTTCCTGCAACCAATAAATGTAGAGTGAACTGAAAGGCTGTAAGTGACAATGTCACTCCCAGATGAGGTATGCCAGGGAGCTCTCCCATGTTCAAACTTAGTACATTCAGCATAATGCTCTAATGTGAAGGCTAGGTAATTTAAGAGTTAGATATGTTGGTATATATCTTTTTGAAAGGATACTTTAAAAAAAAGGTGCTTAGAAGCTTGTTTCCATTTTAGAATCTTTTTTTTTTTAATTGGAGACTTTTTAAAAATGTGAAATCTCTGCAAATAAGTTTTTTGGTTTCTCAGATTATTGAGTTCTTAAAAACTGATAAATTCTTGTCATTGCTATCTGCAGAGCTAACATTACTCAAGAAAGTGCAGTAGTATCTAATGTTACTTAAGGAATGCACTTTTTTTTTGCATGCAATAAAACTGACAAAATAGAGATCTGATGTCCTTGAAAGAAGTTGAATTGAACTTTTTAAGTGAACATGAGCTTAGAAATTGTGTTTTTCTTGAAAACAAAGGTCTCTTCGATCTCAGGAGAGTTGTTTCTTTTAGAAGCCATAGTTTGAGCTAAGCAGGAACTGTAAAGGGAGAAGCAAGGTTCAGTGGAGAGAGGAACAGGAATCTGCAAGAGTTGATGAGGGCAGTTCCATGCATGGACAAGCTCTGCTTGGATGTTTGTGTGTTTTATTGGTTTTGTTTTATTTTGTTTCTTTTTTTATTGCGACATTTCCTTTTTTCCTGTAATGGGCTCAGTATATGTTTCTCTTTCTTCCCTTCAGTAGATCACTTATTTAATGGCTATATATGTTAGCTTGTGGTTTGTTCCTTATTTGCTTTGGAACATCTTTTTATGCTGCTGGGAAAAGGGAAAGATGCTGCCTTTGGACTTTTCGAGGAGCAAGCAGGTTTTTTTGCTTTGAGTCAGTATACATCTGATCAGTGTAGAGCTCCTTGAGAAGAAAGGATTTTTATTTATATCCTGGTTTGGTACTTTTTACCAGGACTGAACAATGAAATATTATACAGCAAAATATATATCTGAGTTACTTTTATCCAAGACATTCTTAAATGGTATACGTGATAGAGGGTAACTGTTGATTCATTTCAGTTATAGCTTGTAAGTCGTTATCGTTTGATTAGGGACAAAGTCCACAGGGAATCTACAGTTTTGGTGACTGTGGTTTCATAATGCTAATTAATAAAAACAACAAAACCCAAAGCTCCAACATGGTAGAAATTTAGAATGCTTTCCCCACCCTGCACTCATTTAGAAACATTTCCATCTCCTTTTGTCTTGTAGTCAGAGCTGATTAGCTCCTGTTGTTTTTTTAGTTGGCATAAGGGTGGAGGAAATTACTGTATAAAGTTTCTGATTATTTAGTATGATAGTGGTTCATAGGATGTGGCTAATTTTCTGTGTGTAGTATAATTATTTAAGAACAGAGAGGGACTTCTTGCGAGTACTAAAATACCAGTGCCCTTCCTTTTCTCTCCCATCTCCCTGTGTGCCAGAGATGCAATTACAAAGGTATTGCTATTCCACATAATATATTGGTTCCTCTTGGGCTCTAGTCTTGGCAAAGCTTTGCATTTAGTACTTTGACTGTAATCTAATCAAAGTGATTAGTTGACGGGACTTCCAAACAAAGCAAGCAGCAACTGTATTCACCAATTCTTAACTGATAACGAAGCTGTTACTGTATAACCCTGAGGTGGCTAAAGATGGGGTGATTTGCAAGCGCAACAAGTCTTGACGAAGAGCTGTTACACCTTTAATAAACAGCAGCAGATCCTGAAGGCAAGTTCTTGTCTGCCACTCTGAAATACTGTGGAAGAGCAGAGATGTCGGTCCTACTAAAGTTTTATTTCCTCTGTTTTCACAGAGACTGTTATTGGGTGATTTTAAATCAAAATTGATTGCATATGCAAGGATGTACTTGTGTCTGATACCCATAGCAATTTGGCCCATTTAATTGGAGAATGTTTCCAGGGCAAGGAAAAAAAAAATCCTATTACTGTCTTTGGTGATAAAATTCTTTATTCACCATCACTGTGCTGTTAATGTGTACAAGATTCTGTGTCTAATACACGTACCGTTTCTTACCCTCCTCCTCCTTTCTTCTTTCCCCTGGGGTAATGTGCTGGAGATATATCCGCACTACTCTGTAGCAATTCCCAAGTTATTTTCATCTGATGTAGTATGCCTGCACGGCACAGATTGATGCCAACACCACCACACTGAGTGAGCGGTGGTACTGACCTGAAGGGTCTCGGGGCAGAGCTCGGTGGGCTGCAGTTTTCAGCTTCTCAGCAGGATTGAGGACAATTGCGAACACCATGTTAAAAGCTCTGTTTGTGTTCAATTATGTATTGCTCTAATTATTCTGTCATACAATTGCAAATTATTTTGCGTTGCTGTTGTTTAAAACAGGTAGAAATTGTGAGTAGAGGTTTCTGGGTTGATCAGAGTATTCTTTCGCTAAAAATGAGGCAGCAAATGACATTCCCTGGCAGAGAGTGTATCAAAGTTTAAAGAAGCTTCTGGCAGCGTAGAGTCACTGAAAATGGTATTTGGTGCATCTCCTGGCTCCACGAAGCCTGAAGCAGAACGTGACAGTTGCAGGAGGTTTACTTCTTCCCTGCAATTCATATTTAACGCGTGTTTCTCTTGTCTTTTTGCTGGGCAGTGTTGGGCAGCCGTTCCAAGGGGCTTACTTGGAAATCAGCAAGAATCCCAAGTACAAAAAACTTAAAGATGCTGTGGACGAAAAGATCATTATTGCAGAAGTTGTGAATAAGATCAATAGAGCTAATGGGAAGGTAATAAAATGGCATTGCTTTATCCAGAAGGGTAGATCATTTTTGTTATAAATAAACTGAGAGGGAGACTTCATTTCTGTCATGTAGTAGTCTGAGGATTTTAAAACTGCCTTTTTTTAAGGGCAAGACTGGAAATGTTGGGTTTATGTAAACTGGTGATTTTAAGCACCCATTTTAAATTTATGTAAAGATTACTAAAATCTTGTTTGGGTTTGTAGTTTTCAGCGACTTTTCCAAACAAAAATGGCATCTCATCAACTGGTAACAGGCTGTATTGATTCACAACTAAATGTAGTCTCTGTACCAAACTTAGACCTTCTATTTGCCAATTGAAGAAAATAAATATTTAGAGAATATTGTTCTTGTTCAAGTATTTAGAAAACTTAACCTTTCAAGGTTCAAACTGTCGTTCAAGCTCCTGATTATCACATTTTACTATGTTTTAAAGTTGTGAGTGCCACACTCGGCTAGCTTTGCCTGTCTTCTGATTGATATCAAAAGCTTTTTGGAATGAAGAGGCAAGTTTCTTGTATCATTTGAATGAAGATGTTAAATATGCTGGGTACTTTTTTATTCTGCCAACATAGAACTTGTTTTGCATTTAAATTATACTTACTAAAACAGGAATTATTATCCTCCCTTAGTAAATATAATTGTTTTCACCATATCTGTCTGAATATTAGAAGTAATAGATCTCAACTTCTTAGATGTAGATGTCATTTATGCATTTGTAGGAGTGAAATTAGGTTGCCTGTTGTTGATGCCAAGTTAATTTTCCGGTTTAGAAGAAACTAGTTAAATGAAGGCAAAATCTTTCCTGTACTTGCATAGGCTACAGCTCTCAAGATTTAAAAAAAAAAAACCCAAAACATTATTAATGAGGTATGGTTCTCTGTGCTTAAGACAGCTACTTCTTAATGATAATAGTTAAGATTTTATTATTTACAATTTTACAGGAGAAAAAGCTGTATGTGGATTAAGTTCTCATTTCTCTTTCATACTGCTTTCTAAGATGAATTTAAGAACACACATTCATGCTTTAAAAATAATAGTCATTTGAAAATATGAATGTGTATCTGCCTAAAGAAGAATTCCAATAGATAAATGGAGGAGAACATAATATTGAAAATACCTATGCGATTTGTGTTCTGCAACACAGTTTTGAATAACAGTAAATAGTGAGGCTTAGTCCTGAATTAGCTATCACTGAAAAGGTACACTGGTTTTCCTGGGGATTGACAGAGCATGAGAAATGAGGTTATCCTGATTTGCATAGTTTCTGAGTTTCAGTTTCTGAATTTTATAACTGTAAACTAGTAATTAAAGGAACTGTTTATATCTAGGCATATGTGCCAAAATGAGCTAAGCTTCTCAATCTATAATTAGACACACAAATAAATTTGACCTGATTTTAACTGATCTGCAGCTTTTACAGAACATCAAATGTTCACGTTTACTAATGTGGGCCAAGCTTATTAACTCTGTGAACTGCTTGTAGTCTTAGTAGGTGCTCAATAAAGACCAGTGCTCTCTTTGTGTGGATGATGGTTTGCATTTTTGTATTTTCACAGGCTACATCCAGGATTTTCTTATTAACCAAAAATAACGTTCTTCTTGCGGATCAAAAATCTGGGAATATCAAGTCAGAGGTTCCACTGGGAGATGTTACCAAAGTGTCCATGAGCTCCCAAAATGATGGCTTCTTTGCAGTGCACCTCAAGGAGGTTGGTTACAATTTTATAATACAATAAGATGACTGTTTTACATGCAGCGTTACAAAAATTGTTTATTAATTATCTTGTAGCATTAAATTGTAGCAGTTAGCCTGTAGGTTTAGAAGTTTATTGAACTTTGCCATATCTGCAAAAACTTTGATTTAAAACTACTGAAGCCAAATGAGAACAGTTATTACGTTATGAACGATCATTTATTTGTGAAAATCAGACTTCATATTTCACTCTTCAGGATTGGAGTATTCCATTTGTAATATGGGCCTTTAATCTGGTTCGGATACCTTGTGGCAGTGTTTTCCTTTTTAGCTGCTCATGTAATTCTTCCTGACACACTGGCAGAGTATTTCTCTCTCCTTTATGGGATACCAAGAAATCCATGTTATGGCACAGCTAGTTTTGGTTACTCAGTTCTAAAGAACTTAGTTCAGTGCTATATTTGCTTCACTGCGCTGTCAGCATTGCTCTGCTAAAATCATTAAGCTGGCATTTGTATTCTAGCTTAAAAGGATTTGAAGAACATCATCTATAGTGTCTTTTCATACTGACAACCTTCATTCTAATACTGGTGTTGGCAATTGGTCTCTGTTCCTTTCTGAAAATATTGTGAACTTGCTGCGGTGTAGCCAGAAGAGGGATACAGAAACACTACAGTTTTGTAGGACAAATGAAGGTGACCCTCCTTTTAGGGTCAGGAGGGGTTTTTGTCTTTCTCCACAGGTTTGTTGTTTATTTGAAAGCGAATTGTGTGTTGATCCTACACACTCTACTGCATCCCTATATAATTTACCAGAAAAAAGACTGTTGTTTCATTGCACTGGGAAGAGAAGACTCCTTATAAAACCTCCTGCTTGGCTGGCATTTAATATTTTTCATATTCTAGATTTTGGTAGTCCTAACTACTTTCCTTTCTGTTTCAGGGTTCAGGAGCAGCTGGTAAAGGAGATTTCCTGCTCAGCAGCGATCACCTTATTGAAATGGCCACTAAACTCTACCGCACTACTCTCAGCCAAACCAAACAGAAGCTCAACATTGAGATATCCGATGAGTATGTTTCTTGTTTGCTTAGAAGTGCATTTCCTTCAATGCAACATGCTAAAAAAGCCAAGTATCTAATGTTAGAAAAACAAAACACTGTTGGGTAACTAGTACTTCTTTTCTCTTGACACAATACTTGTAAATAAGGATGCAATTTTCAGTGTGTACCATTTTTAGTATTCATTTTGGCTCTTACCTCCTTGAAAGTCATTCAAGAAAATGTGCTTTTCTTAAGGTAGTTTCAAATAGAGCTATGAAGCAGAATTGCTGCTGTAGAAATAATTAAGAGATACTACATTTGAGAGAATCATTTTGTGTGTGACTGAAAAGTTCATATACTCCTATGAGATGTTCGTCGATTAGAGTTGACACCAGGTGCCAAGTTCCAGTGAAAACAACCAAAACAGAATGAAAAGCTCCTCCCCAAACACAAGTAACGATGGTGCTAGTAATGTAGGTCCATAATGCTGTACCTTCTTTATTGTGAAGGTGAAAAATATATTATTAAAATTCCTGCTTATGGTGTTTGAACACCCATTGTTGTTTTGGGTTTTTTGGTTGTTAAAAAGCTTTGTTTGATAAAAAGCTTGCATCTCAAATTAGTATTTCTTTCTGCTTGGTTCAGTTTCATATTTTGGCCTTAAGTAAGGACTGCACTTGCCGTGTTTATAGCCATGGAATAAAAACATGTGTGTGTGTGTGAAATCTTAAAGCCTGCTGAGTGAGAGTCCCTCACTTAGTCCACCATTGTTATGCACTCAGTCTGTTGTGTGAAATGCCCCCTGATTTCAGCAGTGTTGATGTGGTAGTTTTACTCATTTTGAATAGAGAAGAAAATTTGGAACCCTGTAACAATAGTGAAACAAAATTTCTGTAGGCAAAAATGGAACCTTTTATCTGGCTGCACAGCACTGCTTGTATTCTAGAGTAATGGCGAATACCGTTTGTGTCTGTTCAGATTTCAGGGTTTATTTAAAGGCTAATTTTGTTGTTTCTTTGAAAATGACATCTGCCATTTTCCTTTGTTCTGTTACCAGATGTAATTTAATTTGCTCAAGGGTGTGCGTTTTTAGCCTCTAAAATGAGTGTGGCTGTCCCCAGTAAGATTTTAGTTTAATGATGGCTACAAAGGAATAAACTACCAAAACAAAGTTTAAGCATGCATTGCACTAGTCTGGACAGCCTGCCTGTCTTAGGTCTGGAAAACAGTCTGCTTTCTGGGAGTCTTGCATTTTGGGATGTGGTTTTGTTTCTTGTCTTGCGGATTAAAAACATTCAAGTGTGTATTGCTATTGAGTTTGTCCAGACTAAATAATTCTAAGTCGTTTGCTTCTTTTTTAGTAGTTCCATTTCTGTTGATGGTGAAGCAGTACTCTCTTCTCCCTGCTAGAGTCTAGCTACAAGCACAACTAGGAATTGCAGAGAAATTGTAGTGTTACTTTGACTACTGTACACTACTTTTTGGAAAGAGAGCTTATATAAGTAAAAATGCTGTTGATGCAGGGGTATGTCTAATAAGGGACATACTGTTTATATATAATATTGGAACAATGGGTCTAGGAAAATGCAGCGTTGGTGACAAGAGATGATGGCTATAAGACCTACTCGCGTTTTCCGGATGCTTGCATGGCTGGGAGCGCCGAAGAAGTTAATCTTTGAGCGTCTGGGC
>NW_008824109.1:1104174-1104653 GCF_000699105.1 Pygoscelis adeliae | reverse complement strand
AAGGGCAGCTCGGCGCAGCAGAGGCCACTTCCTCCCCTGAGCTCTGCCGTCAGCTTGATTTGTGGTTTCCGGCTGGAGAACAAATTCTTTGAAGTTTTTGGCCTCTGCTGGAGGACTTTTTAAGGATGCTAAAAGGGAAAATCTGCTGTATTACAAAGGACTTTTTAGGTCAGCAACCGCTGCGTGTGAGCCAAAAGGCAGCGCTGCCCTGTTTATTGCTTTTAATCTTGCTATCCAGATCAGTGAGAAGTTTGAGGCTCCACAGGAGCCTGTTGGGTTTTTAAAGCAATTCTCCACATTCAGTGAAATTTCTCGTCCAGTAAAAAGTGAAGAGTCAAATCCAGATTCATTTATCCTGGACTGTAGGAAATATCTAAATTTGGAGATTGCTGGGAAGGAAGTGAATTTTCCCAATTGCCGAGCGGGGGGCTGTAAAGGCTAACTAAGGATTAGAAATATGAGAGCTGCTAAAATACCAT
>NW_008824109.1:1086240-1104109 GCF_000699105.1 Pygoscelis adeliae | reverse complement strand
TCAGCTTCCTTCCCTGAAAACAGAAAAGTCCCTTTGGATGATGATGAAGCAGTTGGAAATAGTCTTTACTGCATTTCTGGTACCTTAGAAATTCCGTTTTAAACTGTCTTCTTTCTAAAGGAATAGCAAACTAACTAGTGTAAAAGGTCCAGAGTTACAGGCAAAAAGCAATAATTAAGAGACACTACCTGAAGGAGACTCAAGCCATACCGTAACCTATGGCTTTTTTTTATTCCCCAACTCTTAAATTATTAATACAGACCTGAAAAGGACATCTTTTGGCGTGATGCTCAGAACCAACAGGAAAAGACTTCTGCTCCTCATGTGGTTTTTTCCCACCTTTAACTAAAATGTATCTTATTCTCTCTCCTAGGTTTCTGGTCCAGTTCAGACAAGACAAAGTGTGTGTGAAGTTCATACAAGGCAGCCAGAAAAATGGCAACATCCCAACTTGCAAGCGAAAAAACAATCGGCTTCTTGAAGTGGCTGTCCCTTAACTGCAGCTGGTGACTCTCCCTTTCACGGACTTGTTTCTTTGTAATAGTGCAATTTTAGTTGTTTGGTTTTGCTGGTTTTATCCCTTTCTGGAGCTGTTGATGGCTAATAGCTTTAGAAACCCTTGGCAAAACATTTGATCAATCGACTTTTTAATCTTTTTGTTCATGCCAGAGTTTTAACCCTCAAAATGCAGATTTTTACCCAGTGAGGCATTTTTACCAGCTGGCACGTATCTGTCATACACAAATCATTCTCTTTGTTTAGCGGTCATATTTTAGTGCAGCATACCGTAAACCCACATATTAATGATAAATTACTCATATTCCTTAGTCTAGAGATCCGCTTAACAGGAACTATACGTGGCCTTGATGCTTGATGGCCGCTTGTGCCCAGTGTCTTTTTATACCGACCTGTTCTGGTGTTCTGACAGGCTCCTTGCTTTGCCACCGCTGGGGAGACCGGCAGAACGGAGACCAACACACTAACTCCTATAGTTAACACTAGGACCTATGTAACTCGATCTTTTAGTCCATACAGCACAGGAACATCTAATTCTGCAAAACAGAAGGAATATATGATTATACAAGCAGCTATATGCATAATTTTAGAGTAAAAAATGCAGACATTTTGAAACAGGATTTTTAATTAGGTCAGATGTTTTTAATGACTTTATACAGTAGAAATCAGTAAAATTAAAAAAGCTTGTTTCTTTCACAAGAGCTATACAGTTCAAGGCATATTTCCTGTTCTGCTTTTTTTCTTTTAAATTATCAGTTAAGATTAGAGCCTGAAGAATGCAGTAGTATTCATAACACAAGTAAATGCTAGGTATTTAAGCAGTTAGTTATCAAGCAAAAGGTTTGAGCCATTCTTTTAGATGTTGGCATGTACAATGTGCAATAAAACATACATGACATTTTGTGAAAAATTATTTATAATACATTTTTGTGTGCAAGAGAGAGGATTGGTGCAGACTGCATAGACAATGTAGGGGTTAAAATAGATTTGTGTTGTTAATTTGCAGTTTTTTAGAGTGTACACTACAGTTGTCAATTTGGGAAGAATACTTAGAATTAAAAAATCCTTAATTTGGGGGTCTGTATATAAATTGGTATTACGGTAATAAAACTGTTCTAATTCTGTGCTCTTTGGTACTCCTATGTTATAACCATATTTTTGTACTCCAACTATTTTATATAACTTGTGTGCCTGATGCAAATTCGTGCACAGAAAATACAATCAAGAGCTGCATTATAAACCTTCAGTGTAACTGATTGCACTTAATCTTTTATAAGCCAGAAGCATTAGTTGAAATCCTTAAGAGGAGAGATGCATTTTTAGATAGAAGTAACTACTCAAGTGAAGGGTTTGTGCGATGTGTGTTTGATTTGTTGATGCAAGGACAGTTGAGAAAGCATTGTATTTTTGCAGTCTGATATAGGACAGATTAAGACCCTGGGTATCTGATGTGCAGTGCTGGAAGTCCAAGCATAAATAAAGGAAAGATAAAGAAAAGTTCAGAGTCTCGTTACTCTCCCGGTGGTAAAGTTACGTAGCGCTCCTGGCTGTGAAGGCTGCTCTGGGTAGTTCAACATTAACGTTGGCTCTCCGCGTTAAAATGGCATTTACTGCAATAGATGTTCTAGTGCTAATGGTTATTGGTCTGAAAAAACCAGCTGGTTTGGGTTATACCGCATTTTGCTTGGGGATTAAAGTAAATGATTTTGCTATGATTTGGATACAAAACAATTGTTTTAACTGGTTGCTTTAACGTTGTTGTTAAAAGTCCATGCACGTGACCTTGAAAGGTGGGAGTAATCAAGAGATGTATTTCCCAAACTATGACAAAAAGTTGCCTCTTCCTTATGATCTTAGTTTGAACCCTTCTTTTAATAATAGTCAGGTTAATAGTTTAATAAAATGTAAATAATTTTCCATGTATTGTAATTAGAGATGCTTACGAAGGAAATCTTAGTATCGATTTGTAATGCAAAATTAGGATACTTCAAAGGAATTATTCCATTGCCTTAAGACGACAGCACATAATAACATGGCGTTTAAAACTCCTAAATCCTGTATTAGAATTCCTGCTTGGTAAAGATTGGAGGGTTTGTAAAACTGTTCACTACCTTGAAAGCCTTACAGTAAGAACCACAAGGAGCAAATTTTTAAAATGAATACAAAAGTAAGGAAAACCAACATTTGAAGTCTGATGTAATCCTGTAGTTGCTTGCAGGTAGGAAATGGGAGAGTTTAGATTAAGTACGTCACGATATTTGGCCCATGAAATTAGGGTATTACAGGATAAGGTTAGGATATTTGACCTGTCCCAGCCAGACCCAGTACACATCCCTTTTATTTTTTTGATCTTTGCAGCAAGTCATGATAGCCATACCCGCAAAAGACTTGGAAGAGGGACAAATTCCTCACTTTGATTTCTATGGTTTCATTTCTTTTTCTGGACCTTTACGATTTTTACCTTGCATATTAGCTGGTACTTTGTGATAGTTACCATTTGACACGTAAATATTTCTCAATGTACAGAGCAAGTTTTGCTGAACGTGAATTATTTAGATATGCTAGGAGAGGCATGGTGTCTTGATGTTTAGATTTAAGTATCTAGGATGTTGAAAATAAAAATGCAAGGTCACCTAGGTTTTTTTTTTTTTTTTCTTTTCCTCTGTTTTCTTTTATAACCGTCTATCAAATGGAGTAAAGATAAGACTATTCTTCCTGTGGTGCTAACCTTACACATCCTTTTACTTGTGAATTTTAATTTGTCACCTGAAAGCTGGGCAAGGATCATTAAAAAAAAATGAGATTTGTTGCATGATACTTTCCAGAATCAAATAAAATTCTGTTCCTAGACCTATACTTTCTCTATATCTGTATCTTCCTTACTGCCTTCAAATCTAAAAAGAGCAGGTGACTGGGTTTTAGGTTAAATATACACAACACTGGTGTGTGACTTGGAGAGAGAAGAAATTTTTTATTTTGTATGTGATTCCTTAAGAGGCAGCATGTCTTCCCCAGTGATTCACATTAACCTTCTTCAGTGCAAGTCCTTTTCTCCACATAGTTTTCTCTGAAAATTCTGCAAACTCAGCTTTCCTAACATTAGGATTTGGACCAATTCCCTAAGAACAATATTAATAGCCAGATTAACCTGATTTTTAAAAAATGGCCTTGAGCCCCAAACCTATCGTATTCCACGTTTTGTCTTGTGATGTTTTTCTCTCTTTTTATCCTTAACAATTTTATCCTGATTTATGTATATTTTTGCTCATCATACAAGTTATGGAAGAAAGAAACTAAAATGTAAAATCAGAAAAAGCATCTTCAGTTTTAATCCAGGTTTGCTTTCATTGCCAAAATGACAGCCGCCTTCTAAACAGTTGTGGAAAAAAATTGAAGAATTAATTAAAAATTTGTATATGAAATGAGATCATTTTCCCCAGTCAGCGTAAAATTAACTGTTAATTCTTAAGCTTTTAGATCCTTAATCTTGACGAACAACATATTTTCCATATTCTATAGGAAATGGTCACGGTTATTTTGGAAGATTGCACTGTAGTGTGATGGCGATGGGCAGGAGGGAGATGCACACGTCTATGCTTCTTTGGACATTAGATCTTCCCAACAAACACGCGTTTCAGAGACAGAACTGGAAGTGTTTTATGGGGATGCTGCCAACTGATAGCAATGCAGACAAGCGTGAATTTTAAGTAATCTCTAGCGTCACTAACAGACGAGTTCTGGCTTTCCTCCTACCTAGCTTCCATCCTTATTGGAGTATTTTGTAGCTTAGACATATGACTCTGAGTGGGGGGGCAATTCTTTACCAATGTTTGTAAAACTCCTCAAAGTGATCAAAATTCTCTGGATACTGCTTTTAATCATATGGTTTCAAATAATTACATGTTATGTCACTGTCCCGTGACCTTCCAGTTAAATGTAACTAAAGGTTGTTGGCATGTAGCGTGATCTTGTAGCCTTTCCAGCACAGTATTTGCTAATTTGAACTACAGACCTGTCTGTCTGAAATTGTGTGACCTGTTAAGTAGTTCCAGGAGACTTAACTCCGGCAGTGGCATCCTCCCTCAAAGAGAACAGCATTTGCGTGTCAGTCCCAGTTACAGTGAGACTTTCCATTTTACGACTAACTGGAGTGTTTCCTCCTAGAGAGGTAGGTAAAGTGAGGGTTAGTGTATGGAAAAAAAGCTTCTTTGCCAGAGCTCGTTCGCAGAGCAGCACTTGCTTCTGCTGAAACATCATACACACGAGCGGTCGCTGCTTTAAGCACACACTATATATACACTGCACGGAAAAGCCACGTTCTTTCTTGCAGGATAACGCCGATAGCAGTACTCGCTCATTCAGCAGCACTGAATCTCTCCATTCTTCTACACTTGATGTGGAGCATATAGAGGATGGAGGATTGTGGTGAATTTACAGTTGCTGTTAATTCTTGTAAAAATGTATTTACATAAATTTGGGCAGATTTGTTTTGGCCAATCCCAAAAAATTAACTGGAATGCGAAGAGGAAAAAAGTGCTTCTATGAATTTGTAATTCATGTCTGGCTGTATTTGTCTACTGTAAGCTAGGGCTATTTAAAGGACTGGGGCTGTGAGAGGAATACCAAACTTAATCCCAATGGGTTATCAGCTAGAACCAGTTCTGCCCCTGTTCCCTTGCACGCATGAATGAGTTGGGTATTCAGGCTTTAACTTAAAATGAAAGTTAGGAAAGTTTGAGGGCATTGCAGTTCACTTTGATTATAATCAATTGATGAAATAGCGTCCTAAAGATTTTTAGAAACACATTCCTTCCCTCCTTCATCCTAAACTTTTAAGATGTTGACATCTGATTGTGAACTGGCTAGGCAAAATTTTGAAGTATGAAGCACAAAAGCCTTTTTCACAAATGAAAATTTGAAGAATGTGAATCTCTCCTCTTAATAACTCAACTGATTTCCAAGGCAGCACCCTGCACTTAACCCAAGGTAAGGATCTCTTTGCTGTATAACATTCCACTATTTATGGTCTTTAATTATTAGAGAAAAGAGGAAAACTAAATATTCCTCTGGCCAGGGAATCTTCTTCCCTGGAAACACGGCAAAGCACTGGGGATCTCAGGGAGTCCTCCTGTAGGAGTCCTTGCCCAGGCCCCCGGGACTTTACTGCCCAGTCTCACCTTCACCCTCTGAAACATCAAATGCCTTTTAGGCTGTTCTCTGAAAGTGGGAGACGATGCTTTTTGCCACAATGAATGGTGAGTTTTACTGGCCTGGCAATGTCCCTTCTGGACGTTACAAATCCTTTCCCCACCAGTATCGTGATGCTGGGTGGTCTCAGAGATGCTGCGTGCTGTTTCCACCCTGGCTCTCATCACGTTCTGATTTCCTCCTGCCCCCATTCCCTCCTGCCTCTGACATTCTCTGCAGTGATAAAGGGAGGCGTATGTCTCCAGGGTAAAGCAGCAATGTATTCTTTAAGGTTATTTTCTTCCATTATCTACCACTGCATCTTGGCACCTCGGTTTCAGCTGAACATACAGGAAATGTTTTATTTCCCTTCTAACCAAGAGCTGTTTTTAATGAAAGATGCTTTGCTCCCTTTTGAGTTAACTTGCTAGCTGTATCAGTATCACCAGTGTTTCCCAAAACTCCGACAAAAAGCAAAACTGAAGCCTGAAACATGAAAAGCTGCTGTTGCTATGCACTCTGTCTCTTCCTGTTAGGAGATAAATCAACTTGAAGTGATGTTGTGATGAAGTCCCTGCTGGCTTGATTCACTGCACGTAGCCTTCAAGGTTGCTGTACGTGCTTCTTGTAGCCTGA
Organism: Pygoscelis adeliae; assembly: GCF_000699105.1. Taxonomy (NCBI): domain Eukaryota; kingdom Metazoa; phylum Chordata; class Aves; order Sphenisciformes; family Spheniscidae; genus Pygoscelis; species Pygoscelis adeliae. The sequence goes on along the minus strand of NW_008824109.1, from coordinate 1,097,770 downwards.
AAAAAGGAATCCCTCAGAATATGTGGTACCAAAAGGAGTGAACTCATTTATATTCACATGCAAACAAGCATTAAGTAGCTGCGAATACACTTGTGTGTGCTTTTACTTGCCTGTATGCTGCTATAGCTATGGAAAGGGACCTTGGCGTACGAAGGCTCCAGTTGGAGGTGTTCAAAGCAATGCTGTCTGATCAAAATCACCATAAGCTATTGATTAACATTTAATGTTTAATAATAAAGTCCAAAAGTTGTGGATGAGCTTGCAGTGGAAGATCCTAAATGTTGATTGCATCCCAAACTTCTTAACATCATATAGGGATTGTGGCCTTGTGATGGCAGGTTCCTGAGTTTTCATGAGCTGTTCTGGGGACAATGCAAAAAATAAAGAATAAAAAATTTCAGCTATTTCTGATAAAGAAAAAAGGCTTTTTTTTTTTTTTAAACCAACAGCAAACTCACTGCGACATAAAGTACGATTGTTTCCAGCTCACAGTCAGCCCGTTACTGGCACAGAGATGTTCCTCCTGACCGTCCTTTATTTGAACGCTATTATTTAGAAAGCGTTGCTGTATTGACTCACGTGATGCCCTGCACGCGCTTGGCTCCCAAGCACCGTGTGGTCCTGGGATGTGGGTTTTGTTCCTACCTGGGTGGTTTTCTCCCTTCTGTTGAGGTGGAGATAAGATTTCTCGAGATAAAAAACCCAACCAAACAAAAGAACAGAATGGAAGTGGGACTGTGAGCCAGATCCATGCTTCAAGTTTCAGTCACATCAGGCTCTTCTGTACAAAGGGGGTGAGGAAACCCTTTCCAAAGAGAGGAGAGCATCTTCTCCGGCTGCCAGGCCCTGGGATGCCATGGGTGGGGGCCTGTGTCTTCCTCCAGCCAGGGTGGAGCAAGGCCTGTTGTACCTTTGATCTATTTTTGTGTTGCTGTGCTAGTTCTGGTCCGTGGTGTTATTTAGAGGCTTCCCTTGGTGTGGCTTTCTCCTCGCGCTGGGTTTTGCACTGCCAGACGTTCCCTTCTCTCACATTACCCCGGCGTGTCCTACAGCTCCCTTTTGCCTGAGACCTCTCTGCCCATCTCTGCAAGGGCTCAGTCACACTTGCAGGGGAATCTCTAGAAACTGGTGGGATGTAAGGGGGAGCAGGAAATCTTTTCTGAAGGGAGATCAAATCAAAAGCAGGGTATCGGTAAGAGGCATCTGGAAAAGGCGCTTGAGCTGCAAGGCATCAGGAGTTTGTTAGTGACTGCTAAACCACAGCCACCTACCTCAGGGTTTAGCTGCTCTGCCTCTTCAGTCTTGAAGACCTGGGCTCCAAAACCAGAGTATCGGTCAAAATGGCAGACATCTTACTCATGCTTCACGGGTAGCTTGTGAGGTTCAGCATGTGGCTTTTGGAGTTTGTAGTTGCTCCGTTCAATACGGATGACAACTTTAATCGGTGGGAAACGCATTTGCTAGGATACGGCAGGGTGGCACTGAGGCAGTGTTGTTCTCACCGTGGGGCTTGGAAAGCTGCTTTTGGTGTCCTCAACCAGGGTGTGCGAACGTATGTACTTCAAGGAAATGAAAATGTGCGCGGTGTGTGAACAGCTTCAGCCTGGCACGCCTGCTGGATGCAGTTCCTCATTATCTAAGGCATTTGGCCACTTTCTTCCTTGGAGATAGTGCCTGGTCTCTTGTGGAAGCTTTAGTTCAAGGGGGTTTTTTTGTTTTGTTTTCGTTTGGTTTTGTTGGGGGTTTTGTTTGTTTTGTTTTTGTTGTTGTTTGTTTGTTTGTTTTTGGATTGTTGCACTTGCAATGTGACATAAAGGTCACTGTGGCTTTAAGGATATGTCTTTTTCCTCATTTAACACAGAGGGACAAATTTCTTCATTTTTACTTTTTTTTAGAGTGAACTGACTACTAATGGAGTTGAAAACAGTCCTTAGTATTGAAAAAAAAAACAAAATGGATCCTAGCAACTACAAACAAGACCTGTATTTATACCTATTTCTTTCCTAAAAATGGCTGGAAAAGTAAAACTGAGGCTGTGGTTTCATGTTTCAGCATGAGCCGAACCAGTGTGTTTCCTGCCACCGCAGCAGCGTGGTCTGGTCCTTCCTGCCCACGGCCCCTGCCCACGGCTCTGGCCGTGCAAACCTGACCCTGCGGTGAGCTGGGGCCGTGTGCCAGAAGGGCGGAGAAGTCACCCCACGACAGGGACTCCCTGGGGGGACGCAGGTCCCTGCACGGCCCCATGAGGCTGGATGGGGGGAGCGGACATGGGGAGCTGTGAATTCGGCTCAGGCGTGATGTGAAACCACGCGCTGGGATAGCGGTTGTGCTTTCTGCGGTCGCAATGGGTTTCAAGGACTTTGTGAGCTCTCAAAAGACAGTGTGCCAAAATCCCAGGTTTTCCACCTTTAAGAGAGACAAACATCCCCAAATTTTACCAGCTGTTCTTTGAAAACTTATAAAGTGGAACAAGAAGTAGGTACAGATCCTGCTGCCATGTCACCAGCTCTTTACAAAGCGCAGTTCAAGATTTCTCTCTCCCCCTGGGCTGACTTTATTGTTACAAACCAGGATTTGGCTGGGGAGCGCTGGTAGCACCACAGCAATCGTCCTAATGAGCACAGCTTTTGGAAGCCACGTGGGGAAGCCAGACGTGCAAGGCAGAAGGTGGTGTGAATGCAGACTACTGTATGATTGCACCACATCCGTGTGGATTAGTCTGAGAAATTAAAGATGAATGCAAAATTAATGGCTCTGTGAAACCTTCACCCCCCTCTAGCTGATGATAAAATTCTCATCGGCTCTGCAGGGGCCTGGACCTCTCCCCGTTCTCATGCAGGTTTCTGTGCAGACACCAAGCAGATCATTACAGAGCTTCCAGCTGGGATCATAATGTCATTTCCTCTGCTATTTGCTCAGATTCTTTTTTCGTATCTTCCCATTCCCTCCTCAGCCTTGCTGAAGAAGTGCTTTGTGAATTTACAATTTACTTACCAGAGCTCTCTGGTGAAAAGGTTTCCCCGGGTTGCCAAAGAAATCCATGCACCAAATACAGACCTAGTGCCTAAATGGAGCAAAGCACGCGCCTCTTTTTCGGGTCTGTGGATGCAATATGCAGTGTGCACGCTTTGGCATGAGTCCTCATGCTGGCCCACCTCCAGGCCAAGAATCGCATCTCCCATCCTTAGGGGACGTGATGTATAAATCACTGCAGCTCGGCGATGCAGGGAATGTGCCACCAGCAATCCCCGGCCACGCTCCTCTTCAAAGCAGGCAGTGTCTGCTCTCCCCGCACGCTTGCAGTAAATACAGAGCGCGGGTGTATTGTCAAGGCCTCTGAGCTTGGCTTCTCGAGCCTGCTTTCTATTCACAGTCCGACAATGGATGTGAAGATGGAAGGATGAAGAAGAAATGTGGGGAGGCAGCGCAGTGCTGGCATGCTTTGAAAGCCGACTCCTTTGCTCCAGATGTTCTAAATCACATGTGGAGAAGTGTTTGTGGTCAGATGCTGCTTGAAACCGATTGTTGATAGTCTCCTGAGACGGCTCGTGACAAACTGTATAATAAAAATGCTAAAAATAGCATAGTTATTCCCTGGAAAAGCAAAGTTCCCACAATCCAATGAGCTGGGAAAATTGTTGAACTTTCTTTGGACACAACGTGCTCTCTTTTTTTTGTGGGTGTTCTTCAACCTTCCATGGGTCTCTGGGCTTTTTTCTTATGACCCTTCTTCCTCTTACCAGCTCCAAGCAACCACGTTTCCAGCCTCCCCAGCCCCAGAAGCAGCTGAACTGACCACTAGCCATCGACGTGAAAAACAGTCTCCCACTCTTCTTGAACCTCATAGTTTGTTCCCCGGTGTCGCTGGTTGTTGCGAGTTTGTCTTGGTAGAACATTCTTTTTAAACTGTGGGGAAAGCTAACTCAGCAAGACACGTAGTGATAACACCAAGAGATCTTTAACACAATGGGCCATCCTTGACAGCAGCAGTCCTCTACTGACCATGTCTAACCTACGCCACCATTGATTTCTTTCCAATGTTGTCTGCTTGCAGCTCTGCAAGGCACAGTACTGCCCTTCCCCCCCTCAGTGCATGGGCAACTGGGTGTTAACCACCGTGGAAGGGTTTGGTACTCTGTGTCCCCTAGGCAGAAGGATTGAGGCCAGCGAGCGTCCCAGAACTCTCCTCCACCACAGTGTGCGGTGAGGTCAGGTCCCGCTTGAGAACTTCATGGTTTAATGAGTGGAAGTGGGTTTTTTGGTGGTGAGAGAAGGTGGTTTGCTATGATCTGCTTATGCTGCAGTAACAAATCGCAAATCTGGTGGCAGAGATGATAAAAGCTTTGGATAATGACAAGACGTGGAAATGTTTGGCGTGCCCAGAGTGAGATCACGTATGCTTTGCCAGCCGGCAACAACCCTTATCATCTGACAGATGCTAAATACGTACAAGTGACCTGAGTCTGTCTACTACTGGAAAAAATGTCCTTGTTACAAAAACTACGCTTCTGTGTGCCATTTTTTGTATTTCTCTGATACTGGAATTAGCTATAGATTCTGTCCTATTCTGGCATGAATTGCAGCTCTGCAGCAACATATACTTATTTAAAATTTCCTTGCCAATAAATTTAGGGGAAGATCTTGGAAACGTGAGCTCAACTTAAGCAATGAATTGTGATGATCTTTTTGTGGGTGATGACTTCAACCGTATAGCGATTTGTTTTATCTGACCATTCATTCTGGAGACTAGTGATATTTAAACTTTCAGCAGAGTGAATAATTGAAGTAGTCAGCATTTTAATGTATGCACTTAGGTAAAGTCCCAGTCCTACATGCCAAAGTCTCCTCCGACGCTTTGTGCTCGATGGGAAATTCCACGCACCCACCAACCCAGTTACCAAAACCTCTGTCACTCCCCTGCTGTCAGGTAGGTCATCAGCTGAGGCCCATTTTTGTGCCCTCCCTGACTGCTGTGGGGCTGTGTGGCCGTGGAGTTTTGCTAGCGAAGCATCTGAGGTGCAGCTGTTCCTTGCCCATGTAAAAATCTGAGGCACGCAGCAAATTCAGGGGTAGAGTAAAACCAAAGAAATGGAGCAGGGTGCAATGAAGAACACAAATGTTTTAGCAGTGTTATAGACAAAATATGAAAAGGCTCCAGTTTCATAATGAAATGAAGTTTGTGCTGAGCTTTTGGTCTGAAGTTTAGATCCTGCATGATGTCTTATTAATAACATTTGTAATATATTCAATCTGCTGACAGACTGATGCTCCGTTCCAAAACCACCGACACAGTTGTCTCCATGAATGTCTTCCTGCCAGGCTCTGCCTGAAATAGAGTCTAAGAAAAGATAGAAAACTGAAGTTGCTTTTTCTGCCATGAAGATGAAATGAAATACGCGGTGATGTACACGAGCAACTGTCCTGCTTACCCAGGCTGGCTGCACTCTGCCTCCCTGTCCCCAGCAAGCCACCTGCACCACTGCCGCTCTCCTGCCCGCTGCCGTGCTGCTTGCCCGGGCGCATCATTCCTCCTCATCCTCCCTTCTTGGACTTGGGAGGTCTGTCCTCACCTGTGCCCGGGCCACCCCTCCGCACGGCGGGTGCTTCTTTCGCCGGTAGTAGTTTCCTTCTACTCTGACACAGTGGTTTGAAGACCTGTTGTTTATTAGGACTTGCTTTTGATATTTCTTCCCCTACTTATAAGAATATGTGTCTTTATTTGAAGGCTGTGTGGATTTATTTGAAGGCTGCTAGTAGGTCCAACCCTCCCATGGGTCCTTCCTCCAGCAATTCCGTGGATCCATTGCTAGTAAATAAACACAGCTCTCAGTATCGGAAAATATAATTGGCTGTGTAATGCACAGAAAGCAAAATTGCTTTCCCCGAGATTTATTCATCAATTATGGTTTGCCCTGGATGGTGCAGTTTGAACCATTTTCTGGAGAGGGGAGAAATATGTCAAATAGAAAAAGAAGAAGCTATTGTTATAAAAAATGACTGGGTGCCTATGTGCGTGACTGTGTGTTTTAGGTGTTCCATAATAGGTATCCCATTAACAAGCTAATGAACGTGCAAATGAGGAGCCAAGGATTATCAGTATATTTGAGATAATAATGTGTATTTTGGTGTTTTGCTTGTAATTAATGAGAACGTTGTCTGCTTTGTTGGTGTCCCCTGGGTGAGGTTATTTCTTCGCTGTGCTCTGCTAGGAGGACGCAGCAGCCAGTGTGCTGTGCAAATCTTGCCTCTCCTTTTTGCAAACTCTCTTCTGCCTCCACCTGCTGTGCCCTACCTCGTACTTGTGGTGGAACTCCAACATCTTACCAGCCTTCAGGCTGGGGATGCCAACGTCTGAGTTAAAGCTAAAGCCAAGTCAGCTGCAGTAAATGCTCAAGCTGTGTTTTTAATTAAGGTTTTAATGGAAATGGCGCATTTGTCCCTCTCTGGAGAACATACTGATATGACAGTGCTGTGCAGAGTATTATGAAAACAATGGTGTTGCCAGTTACGCTTCTAATGGGTCAATACGGTGCATGGAGAATAAGCAAAGTGACCATATGGAGAAGGAGGGGTCTGTTATTTCTTAAGGGCTTGTCTGGTGGTGCTCGGTTCCCTCAGCGACTATTTACTTTAAAACCATTTAGTAGGACTTGAGAGCTCTCAGCGTCTGGTGGGATCCAGCCCTTTTGTAAATACACTCCTACGAGGGTGCAAGGTGATCTGTGAACCTGTCAGCTACCATGCTGACTCTGATGCTGCTGCTGTTGACCTCGTCTCATTATTGGTGTTAAACTGGTTTGCTAAAAGGCATTTAATTAGTTTCCTATTTGTTAGCAGGAATCACTCGTATTGTAAAGCACACTGTGAGCCGTGCTGCCCAGAAATGCTGCTCTGATGCTAGGTAATACACAAGGCAAACAGATCACCATGGTGTCCTACTGTCTGTTCTCTGCGAGGCCACCTACCGATTGCATGGTCCAGGAGGTCCTCTCCGGTGGCCAAGGTGCCTCTCTCTCATTTAAGAGGTGAGATCTTCTGAGGCAGGATTGATCAATAACAACATCCGTACACAGGACCTCTCCCTACTGTGATGTTTAGGTGCTACCTGAATATAACGAACATCTGTCAGCTGAGAGAAAGAAATAACACCACGTATGTCTTTCAAGGAATCTGTTGGTTGCTGCTGTAGCTGATAATAATGTGAGAAGGAAGGAAGGAGAACAGACACTCCACCCACCCTTGTGCAGCTCTTTACCTTCAAAGAGAAACACCTAACAACCATGCTCACCCCTGTGCTCTGTCTTTTTAGGTGCTTATGTCGTGTTGCCACCTATAAGAGAAGTCAACAATAGCCAAAACGTAATTGGCAGATGCAGGCATCGCTTGCTGTCCCACATTTTCAAGGGTCTAGAAAATACACTTATTTATTACCTTTGCAGTCAAAATAATTGAGAAGTCTGTGCATCTGTGAGAGAAAGAATAGCTGTCACCTCATAGCAGCATTCTGGGTTCGTAGATCACAGGGTAACTCAGGCGGGAGAGGACCTCGGAGGTCTCCAGTTCAACATCCTGCTCCAGGCAGGGTCAGCTCTGAGATCAGACCAGGCTGCTCAGGACTTTGTCTGGTCAGTCCTTGAAAACTGCCAGGGATGAAGATGGTGCAGGTTGTCTGGGCTCTCTGGGCTCACGTTACATCCACACGTTACTCACGTGTGGGTGCCTTCTTGACTGTTAAAAAGGGGTGTTAAATGCAGTTAAGAAATTCGGAACCCTTATCCAGAGCGTGGAAAAGAAGCTCCAGCCATCTGCTTCTGTAGTATGTTGTCTTTCATTCATTTATGAGATAAAATGAGATTGATTTGGAAGCAGTTTTGGGAGAGGGAATTCAAATGTCTTTCCAGGCCATCAAATATTGTTGAATTTATTATCGTTTCAAGACAGAGTCATGATCTGACCAGAAGACTGGAGGCCAGGGAAATTTTAAACTGTAATGTAAAATGAAATCCTCTTGGCTTGAGGTAAGCCACTTAGTCTGCTCACTATAACATTGGGAGAATAGTATTTACCACTTGGTGCTAGTGCAAGGATTAATGTTTGCTAGGTGCTGTGAAAATGAAAATATTCTTCACAGAAAGCTTCTTGTCTGCAAGGAAAATTTATGCACACAAAGAGCCTCTGGATCCTGTCCTTTGGCGAGAACCTCTTGTTGGCTTTTTTAAAATTATGCTTAATCTAATCAAATGGCTCAAGGCAGGAAGATGTTTGCCCCCTTTCTCCCTCCCTATCTCTTCCAACAGACAAGTAAGTGTAGAGACCCGCAGAGCAATGGACTATGAAAAGAGAAGAAGAGGAGATCTTAAACTGAAGAAGGGTTAAGATGCACACAAGAGCAAGGGAGACCCATAACTTGGTACAGCACGGGGTTTGAAAAGAGGGAGAAGGACACTAGGTAGCTAGAAAAAAGGCTGCTAGCACTGAAGACTGCAATTATGGAAAGGTTAATGTATTCAAGCAGTGTGAGGTATATTTATTTGCTAAATTGCCTGTTGAAAGCTTTTCCTTCCCAGTGAGGCAGGGTCACTCAGGTATGTCTCTCACCCAACCTGCCCATGCTGGCTCGGCCAAGGGTAATTGAAGCAGGTCATTAGCTGCAGGCTGGGCAGCCCAGCTTCGCTGGAGGCAGAAATGTACAGCCCTGAGAGAGCCAGCTCGAGAGTTAATGCAGGAATACATGAGGTGTTTGATTACCCAGCAGTGTTTTCCCACAATTCATGAATATACTTATCTCCAGTTTTGTAACATGTAGACTTTTAAATAGCTGAGTCCTAAAGTTTATCAGACACATCAGCTACGACCTAACATCTTGAAAGCAAATTTTGCTTAGCTGAAAAGGGAGCTTTAATGTCAACGTGCAGTGAATTATCTCCCTTCCTTTCATTTGCCTAAAATAAAGACTGTATTTCAGGCAAAATGATGCTGAATTTGGACAAAGGAGCAGTGGGAGGAAAGCTATACTAAAAGTCTGGAAGACATCTTTGAAATGATTAACGCTCTTCTCAGATTAAATGGGGTAAAATTGCTTCAAGATGCTTAGAAAATACCTCGAGAAAATACTAAACAATTTATTCCACGGAGCATCCTTTTGAGAGTTCCTCTAACTGATTTCAAGATATGGGTTTAAAAATCTGGAGGACAGAGTAAGCCCGTCGGGTGACATAGGGCATGACAACAGCCGATGACAGGGCTATGGACGGGCTAATGCTCAGACCACGTAGTAAGCCAACAGGAGCTAGATGGTGGCGTACCGCAGAGCTGCCTTATACAGTCTCTGAATGTTTCCCTTCTTGTCCTTGAAGAAGGAAAGTATATTTATTGTGTATCTTGCATGGTGATCAGCTCCCCCATAGGAAGTTATTTATTCGGTGCTGATATTGGACAGGACCCTTCATTTCCAGATCGTACCGCACCAGTACGTTACAAACAGCCTGAGGAGGACAGAGTCACATTGCAGAACAACTCCGGTGGGACCGATCGGGGTATTGATAACCCAGTGTAGCTGTTTATGGCTCCCTCAGGTGCTTGTTCAAAGTTCAAGGGCTCTCCCATAAATGCAGGGCGCTGTGATTTACAGCCAGGACAGTGGGGCTCACCTGCTGGAAGTCAGGGAAGGGGCACTTCCATCGACGGTGTGCCTCCCAGGAAGGTTAAAAAGCATTTCTACCCTCCTGAGGAGGAAATAAGCCTAGGGAAGTGCCAGGCTTAGCCCACACAGAGACCTCAGGAGTTGCTCCAGCACAGAGCGAGGAGGGGAGGGATGCCCGCAGAGCATGCCCCCGGCCCCACTGCCGGGGCACGGCCAAGGAGCCTCCTCCCCAGCCTGCTCAATGCCTCTGGTTCTGCTCTCCTTCAAAACTTGATTTTCCATTGGTGTAAATTAGACAAGAATTCATTCAGAGCCTTTAATTCTGATTTTTATTTTTAATCTGCATAATCAGATTTGTAATGGACTATTTTCACAGTCTTGGGACTGCTCTGAGATCATTAGTGCCGAGTCCTGTGAGATTGCCATCTGCGTGGAGAAGATGAGGGCTGCGGGGCAGCCTTACGAGCCTCCTGTGGCTCGTTCAAATCATTTGTCACTTGAACCCCGGCTGCTTTCCCAAGCCACTCAAGGGGGTACATCCTTGCAAAACATTAGTCGTCTGTCCTAACTCATGTCCTCAACAGATGCAATTGTTTAGGAGAACACAGTGCTGAGGGGAGATTTATAGGGTCTGGGTTTTAGAACAACTCATTTTATATTAGCTTGGTCTTTAATGAAAGAAAATTAAACAAAAGCAAAAGGAGAGGCAATACAGTAGCACCTGGTCTGGCACCAGGTTTCTGCTTCCCAGGTTGTGGGGAAGTACTTGGAGGTAAGCAAGGCTGGAGTGAGACAGGAGATGGAGATGAGAAGGATATCCTGGGGTAGGGACTGGGGAGCTCTCCCAAAGGAAGGTGGTGGCTTTGGAGAGAGATGAGGCTGACAGGGTGGTTGGAAGGAGAGTAGAAAAAGGAGAGTTGAGCCTTGCTGAAAATCTCACTACCCTAAAATCCGCCTCCTTGCTTCCCACATCCTTACGACTTCTCTCCTTCTCTTCCATCTCCAGCATCCTCCTGATACTTCCCAAGCCTGTTTCCCCAGCCATGGATGGCCCCAAGACAGCCTTCCTATCCCTTACTCTGTCTACTTTGGACTTTGCTGCTGCTATGAAGTTTTATTTTGCAGCTGCAAGGAGGAGAGCAAAATAAATCTTCTTTCTGGGGTTGGCAAAATTCACTGTAGCCCGCATGCTGAAAAGCCTTGGGCTGGCTCTGCTGCCACATCTTGTTCTACTTAAACTGCTGCTTTTAATAGACCCAAAATGTTTGCTTTACCAAAGATGTTTCCTTCCTTTCCAGTGGAACCATGTGCACTGGTTTGTTCATGTAAGACGTAGCCTGGCTGTGTGTTAGCTCATGTGGCACCAGCAACATGAAGACTGGCAGACCACCCAGCTGGCAATCTTCTGTTTGATTTCTGTTTCGGTGGAAGCTAGATTGGAGATTATTTAAAGGGGTTTTGAAACATCTCATTTGAAAGCACATATCAGATGCCAGCTCCTACCTTTAATTAACCCTTTGAAAATGAGACTTGCCAGTAGGGATCTGTAGTAGATTTTGGGGGTTGCATTCAGAATAATTGGTAACTTTCTACATGGAAGCTGGACAGCAGGTGTTAGCAAAGCAATTCTCCTTTGTATCTTTATCTCTTTCCCATTTCAGGTTCTCCATGGCCAGTGGCATTTCTTTCTCATCAAATATCTTTTGGCAGAGGTTTCAAATCATAGAATCATAGAATCATTAAGGTTGGAAGAGACCTCTAAGATCATCGAGTCCAACCGTCAACCCAACACCACCATGCCCACTAAACCATGTCCCTAAGAGCCTCATCTACACCTCTTTTAAATACTTCCAGGGATGGTGACTCAACCGCTTCCCTGGGCAGCCT
>NW_008824109.1:1085811-1086045 GCF_000699105.1 Pygoscelis adeliae | reverse complement strand
CGCTCCTCAGAAGACTTGTTCTCCAGACCCTTCACCAGCCTTGTTGCCCTTCTCTGGACATGCTCCAGCACCTCAATGTCCTTCTTGTAGTGAGGGGCCCAAAACTGAACACAGTATTTGAGGTGCGGCCTCACCAGTGCTGAGTACAGGGGCACGATCACTTCCCTACTCCTGCTGGCCACCCTATTTCTGATACAGGCCAGGATGCCGTTGGCCTTCTTGGCCGCCTGGGCA
>NW_008824109.1:1076073-1083378 GCF_000699105.1 Pygoscelis adeliae | reverse complement strand
AACCTAGTTTAAAGCCCTCTCAATGAGCCCTGCCAATTCGTAAGCAATGACCCTTTTCCCCCTGCGAGACAGCTGGACTCCATCTGTCGCCAGCAGGCCCGGTGCCGTGTAAACCTCCCCATGATCAAAAAAGCCAAAATTCCTCCGATGGCACCAGCCCCTGAGCCACGTGTTGATCAGGAGTGTTCTCCTGTTCCTTTCAGTGTCCTTCCCTGCCACTGCAGGGATTGAGGAAAGCACTACCTGTGCTCCCGATCCTTCAACCAGTCGCCCCAGTGCCCTGAAGTCCCTTTTGATTGCTTCAGGACTTCTCTCTGGAACCTCATCACTGCCAGCCTGTATAACCATCAGCGGGTAGTAGTCGGTAGACCGTACCAGACCAGGGAGCTTCCTAGTGATGTCTCTGAGCCGGGCCCCAGGGAGGCAGCAGACTTCCCTGTGGGATGGGTCCGGCTGGCATATAGGGCCCTCTGTTCCCTCAGAAGGGAATCGCCTATGAATGTTGGTAAGAATCAATATCTGAAAGATGAAGTTGAACGTAAGGTGTGGATCTCAAACCCACACCAAAATTTTTGGCTCGGTAATGCTGTCCAGCTGCCTGCAAAGATCCTGCTGTGAATTTGGGCTGTGAGTATCACTGTGAGATCTAAATGGTGGTATACAAAAAATGTGAAATTTTCTCTGCAGTAGTGATTTGCAAGACCACTACTTCTCCCCTCCCACCAGCTCAAATACAGTTTGGTGGTGAACAAGGTTGAGGACAAGCCAAGACCCATGTGAGAACAGCTTTCCTCCTGCAGTCCTGAGCAGTGCCCTGTGCATACAGTGGCAGAGGGTGGGGAGCAGCAGAGAGGGGTAGCTGCGCGGGAGTTTTGGTGTTCATTACATGTACTAGGGAGCAGGCACCATAAAGGACTGTGCTGCTTCACATTGCACCTCGCCACCCTGCCCTGGCCACGCTGGCTTGGTGGGAGAGCCCCGACCTGCCTAACGGGAGCAGTGCAGGTCCCCCCTGTGGTCAGGCAGCCACTGCTGGTGTAAGCAGCCCCACGCTTTGCTCTTACCGCTAGCTCAGCATGGTCAATGTGTCTTGTCATCTAACCCGCAGCAGGCTCACGTCTCCTTTGTGGAGGGATCTGACCACCTTCTCAGAGCACATGGTCTTGCTGGTGCTTGAAGTTCAATCAGCTCCACATACAGACACCCCAGGGCTCAAAATGATCAATAAACCACAGAAATGCTTTTCCACTACAGCATTGATTGCACTATAGTGTTACTGCTCTCCCGGCATCTCTGGGGAGGACTTCCTCATTCAGATGTCCCCCTTCAGCCAGCTATTCTTGGCCACCTGCCCCACGCTGGGCCGGGAGGCTGGGCTAAACTGGAGCAGCTGGGCGATGAGGGCTTGGCAGGGCTCCGGCAGCGGGGGCAGCCCCTCCGGGTACAGCACCCCTTTCTTCTGCTGCTGGGGCATGCTGCGAATGTGAGTATCGTCAAAGGGCATGTAGCCAGTCACCATCACATAGAGCATCACCCCCAGGCTCCACATGTCGTACTTCTTGGCATCATAGGGGATGCCCATCAGCACCTCTGGGGAAGCGTAGGCTGCTGACCCGCAGAACGTGGTGCTCAGGTCCGGGTAGCTGTTGGCCTCCTTGCTAAAACCAAAGTCACTGAGTTTGGCCCGGCGGCCATCAGCAGTGAGCAGCACGTTCTCACACTTGAGATCCCGGTGCACCAAGTTGCGGTTGTGCAGGTAGTGCACGGCCCCCACAACCTGTGCAAAGACGTTCCGGGCCTTGGGGACACAGGGCAGCTTCCCTAGCTGCTGCACCAGCTGCAGCAGGTCAGTGGCTGCTGCCTCCATCACGATGTAGAGCTTCCCATTGCAGACCTCGATGAGCTCGAAGATGTGCACGATATTGGGGTGCCGGATCTTGCGCACGATGGAGAGCTCCCGGGGCAGAAACTTGTACACGAAGGCTGGGGGTGCTCGCCGCCGGTCTACCACCTTGATGGCTAAGGGGCCCTTGTATTTGTTGGAGGTCGCCGCTTTCACCTTGGAGAAGCTGCCCTCCCCTAATGTGTGACCCAGCCTGTAGCCCAGCTCACAAAGTAGCTTCTCTCCTGCATCGGTTTTTGGCATGATGTGTGATCCCGATGGGCTTAATCGAAGCTGGTGTTTTGCTCCAGGATTTGAAAGTTTTAATATATGGTGCGTGGCAGCTGTTGACCTTTGCTCTCCCCCATGGTCCCACGGGTGCCTCTGTGGGCTCCAGGGCTCACCCAGGTATTGTGATGGCGTGGAGTGTTGTGTGGCAGAGCCTTTGTGAGATGACAAGGGTGTCTGGTGGGTCCCCTCCACTCACGAGTGTGCCAGGCATGCCCACGCACATGCTGGGGGAGGTGTTGGATGTGACCCAGCCAACGCTCCCTTTCTGTTTGGGCCATCAAATAAATGCCCCCAGATTTCTTACTTCTGAAGTGGTTCAGAAAGAAGCCATTTCCAGGAGTTCCTGTTCATAAACTGCTGTTACTTAAACACAGAAAAATCCCACCTAGCAATCAGTAGGCCAGATGCAGAAAGCCATTTTGCTGGATACACATGATTTCCTGGCACTTCTGTTTAGCCCGTGAGTCATAACCACAGTGACTTAGCAGAGGTCTGAGCTGGACTTTTCATAGGAGCTGGGAGCTTTGAGGTGGCTAAACATAACTGAACCAATGTGGGCATTTTTACAGGGGAAAATGCTTAGACCAGGTGTCCCTTCCCCGCTTACTACCGGAGCACCTCTGGAAAATGCTGTTGTCACATGCTCTAACAGATAGAAAGATGTGCGTGTAGCTATCTATAGGGGGCTGGCTGATGCTCAGTATATCTTTAAAAACAGGAACGGGAGTTCACGTTAGCAGCATGTTCCCAAAGCCTACAGGCAAAATCCTCATTTATGGGAAACCTCTCTGAAGCCCTCTGTAATAACATAACCAGAAGAGGTGTTGTCCAAACCGCAGTGGAAAAACCAAAGCGGCAGCTACGAACCACGTTGAGATGGTAAGGAGTAATGTTGTGGAGTCCCGCATTGCTGGTAACTCTCCATCTGCTCGGGGGAGCTTGTTGCTTTTGGGAGGTTTTCAGCAAGCTTGGCTGAGGTGGACAGTTTCAGACTCAGAAATTATTCAGTAAGTCTTCCTCTAAGCCCAGAAAATGCACTGCGCAGTTAAATGCTGCAGGAGCATCCTGGGGGCCGAAGGGCTTGTGCGGTGCCTTGAAGGAGACAGGGAAGAAAGCTCTGGTGAAAATGGGGAAGGAGCAGCTATCGTAGCAAACGCTCCCCCTCCTGTACGCTCCAGGCAAAACCCCTGCGAGCTGGGTTTGCTGCCAGGGCTGCAGACATCGTTACCGTGCATCTCTGAGCTCCTGATCCATAGCTCACAGCATGGCCTGGGACTGCTGCAAAAAGCTCCAAAGAAAGACAGGCAAGAAGCATGAATGAGAGGTTTCAGTTTGGCAGGACACTGTCAGGCAGAGGAGGAGGAGGAAAGAGATCTGAGCTCAGCTTTTTGTGCTGTGCTTAGATCTCAGAGAAACAGATTTTTGCCTCGTTAGCTGCTGGCTCAATATTTATTGGTATAAAAATGCACCAAAAATCACTTTTGCTTCCAATCCCTCCACCTCAGGCACTGCTACCTGTGGTATAAATATTTAGGTCACACCAATATACTTTAGTAGGGTAATCAGTACTAACCTATAAAAGGATGCTGAGCTTCTGAGCTTTCTGGTACATTTTTTACATCAAAGCGGTGTTTGTAGAACTGACCTATTCCATTGCTCTTGTAAACAAGAGTAATTAGAAATCAGGCAGCAATTACTAGTTTGTTCAATCTGGTACGTGAGCAGGAGGAGCTGGTCTGCAGAGGTATACATTATTGGAGCTCACCGTCAGGGTTTTCATTATGGGGATGTTTTCCGACTCTGGCGGTGTGGTCATGCATCAGCCTGACACGCAGTCAGTTTCTCTGCCAAAGGGCTGATAAACTCCTGAAGGACCATTCACGCTGCTGTGCAGTGCAGGGACACCGGAGAGCTACCAGGTACCCCAGAAGCAACTTGCCTGTTTCAAACTCAGCATAAGCTAATGTACCTCCCTGGGTAAGTTCACCCAGGGTGAGTCCTGCATCACCTGGGGCTATACTGCTCACCAGAGACCAAGCTGTGCTGGGCATCACTTTGCACCAAAACTAGGAGGAGCTCTGAGTTAACCTTGCCTGGGTCCTGGGTGCCGTACAATTACATAGTATGGTGTTCCCCGGGGGGTAAGTCACCTTGCTGCGATGCTACCACAGCTGAAGGTCTCCAGCCTTCTGCCCTGTACACAGCTACCTTTGAGAGAAGAACAAACAAGCCATGAGATGTAACAAAGGAGGATTTTTTTTTTTTCTTTCTGTGTCATCCCATAGATTTTTTTCACTAATAATTGGGTCTTTTGCAGGAAAATCCTGCAGTTGGGATCCTGATAGCTGGGAAATCACCAGTCTGCTATCTGAGCACCAGGGTTAATCAAACATGCCTGTGCTGTGCCTTTTTGGGTGGCTGCCCTCTTGCCAAACCTCATTGAGGCAGTACTACATCAGTGTAATTACTGGACTGAGATACCAGCTGTCATGCAGTATAGCAAACAACCGAGCTAACAAGAGGGCCGTTAGAGCATGTATGCTTCGGAAACTTCTCCCTCTCCCCTGTGATCCCATTGTCCCCGAAGTCCTCCGTCCTGTGACGTGATCCATCAGGGCAGGGCTGCGGGGAGTCCCGCTGGCATGGGGGCAGAGTGGCCACATGGGCTCGGAGTGCCGGTCATTGATCTGATGACAGATCGACACCTCTGGGGCAGGGATTTCTCATGTGAGCAGACACTGTTGAGTGTAATGTAGGTCCTGCCGGCACAAGCATACCAAAATATAACTCCTGCTAATGCAGGTGTCCTAGAAGCCAAAACAAACCATAGTTTTATACCTTACGTCATGAGGCTGTAAGTTACGATGTGTAGAATGACCTCTGTACTTGCATGGAGCCCTTGAGATTTCTTCAAATACCTCAATTTCCATATGAGCAGAGATATTTTGCCCAGGGGTCATAACTTTCAAGACTGGTCAAGTAATTCCTATGTGCACCACTTTGTGGCCAGTCTCTGATCAGACCTTATTGCTTAGCATCCTGTGAATGTGGGAATGGGCAAACAGCTGCACAAGAAGTAAAAATAACTAATGTTAATATTTTTGCTTGACTACCTTGTTATAGATAGTGTAAAGGGTAACCACAATAGCTGATACTGAAGTTATCAGGATCTTCTTGCCAGCAATGAGTAAAAAGAGCTCTTTAAACATAAACTTTTGATGTTTAACCCTGTATTTTTTTTAAAAATACCTATATATATAGTTGTTTTACAGAGAACACTGGACTGAAAAGAAACCCACTGCTTGTAGCACTATTTTCCATCCACTTGGATGTTGCAGAGAGATCGTGCAGGTGCTGAAGGGTGGTGAAAATTTTGCAGGCAAGAATTGCTCTGTAGTCCCATGGAGCTATACTATGCTCTCTAGGTATTAGTACCAAAGGGAACAAGCTGAGGTAAGGCTAATTTGTAACAGGTACAGAAACTCATTAGATAGGGCATAGCCAGTAAAAAGAATTACGCTATTGGCAAGTACTCTCATTTTTCTGGTGATGTTATTTGCCCCTTCCTTGCCAAGTACTATTCAGTGAGCTATTTAAAGATAATTGATTGTTGGCCTGTGTGATGTCTGAGCAGTTGGAAAAATGGGGCAGATCCCATGAAAAGTATACCGAATCCAAGCTGCCTCAGGAGCTGAATTGCTGTCATTGCCCTAGATCCTTTCCTGCAAAATCAAGCTGTCTGTGAGGTTATTTTAGGCACTGGTATTAAATGGACCTGGAAAGTCAAAGGTACAAAACTAACTGCAAAGCCTTGTCTCTGAATGCCTTACGAAAGCTGTGTGTGTGCCTACAGTTGCAGCCTGAATTTGGCCATGGTCTCACGGCTCCTTACTGGCAGCGACAGCAGCATTGGCAATGGAGAAAACCAGTCTCAGGTAGTCTGAAAGCTGTGCTTGGTAACGTGCTGCTTTTTCTTTTTCTTACTTTCTTTCATCTCAAGTCTCAAGGATTGGTGTTTATTTAAAATACTCTGGCTATGTTGGGTTTTTTACCCCTTTGGTAGATAAGGAGATCTGGGACCTCATATTCCTGGTGTTCAGAAGCAGCTGTGATCTCCACAGCTGTTTGCCCTTAGCCTTTTGTTCAAACAGAATAAACTAGTGAAGCTGGTTGTGGGACTAGTAAGAGGTCTCCTAGAAATCTGGCAGGATGAGAGGAACACCAAACATTAAACTCTATGGATGTCCATTTGATCAACCAAGGCTGTTCAGACACCAAAGAGAAACCTGAGCCTGGCACGCCTTGTGTGCCAGAAACATCTCTTCATGTAAATGAGAATTTAAACCGTGTGAGAGACATAAAATGGGCTTGTAAGCCATCAGAGGGAATGGATATATGGCAATAGGCCACACCACCACCTCTCGGGCGCTTGTGAGTGCCTCAGTAGGTGCCAAAGAAGATGAAGGATGGAAAGGGCTAATGGGCCGGTCTGCCAACATGATTTTGCAGCTGGCATCGCCAGGCTGCACCTGCCAAGAATCTCAAACCTGAAGGGAATAAACTAGAGTGGAGTGGGAGACAAAAGGGACTAAGCAGGCTTTGGCAGGCTGGTTGCTTGGGGAGCAGGAGGATTCTACTAGCAGGTCTGCTGTTTAGAGGCTTTGCACCAAAAACCCTTTGGGAAAGAGGGAAGAAGAAGAGTTAGATCTTATGCCTCCATCCTTGCGGTAAGTGGAAAGTCATGTCTGGCTCCTCAGAATTGAGGAAAACCAGCAGCATAGGGAGGCAAGCTTTTCCTTTTTGGTGCTGGAATGCCTGCTGAGTGGGGGGAGGGCATGGCTGTAGGAGAGCTGGGAGCAGAGGGGGGACTCAGCCTCGGGAGCTCACCACACCCCTTTCCTGGCCGGAGGTGTTGATCTCCCTGTGTCTTCATTCAGATGGCTCCTTCCTACCGCCTCCCTTCCTAGAGCTGGAAAGCTTTTTCTTCCTTGGCCTGCTTGGCTTGGCCTTCAAGTGGCTGATTCCTGCGCACTTACCAGCGAGATCCTCTAAACGTCCTCAGGAGCCAAAGGGAAGGGCTGTGCAGCGTTGACAGGCTGCCGGGTCAAGACAGGCGTCTAAGCTTGCTCTTC
>NW_008824109.1:1065334-1076037 GCF_000699105.1 Pygoscelis adeliae | reverse complement strand
GCTGAGATACTGGCTGCCCAGTGCTGAGGGGGTAAGGAAGGTGTGGGTAGGAACTGGGGCTCAGTGCTGCGCGTCTCCTGAGACCAGGGAACATTTCTCTGCTCTCCTTGTTGCTTCAGCATCAACAAATCTCTTTTTGTAGCTGAAAGATTAAATGCCTACTATAACTGTTGACTTGCTTACTGTATCTGTGTGCCTGCTATCTCTGTCCCTAGGCAGAGCTAGCCAGCGTTTTGACATGGCTGGCTGTCAAACAGGAGGGAGAGGGCTTCACGTGTGGCTTTAAGCAAGGCAGAGATTTGAAAAGCTGCAGCAAGTGTCTCTTGGGTTAGTGGAAATGGAGTTGGAATTGGTGGTGATGAGGGTCAAGAGAAAAGTTGGGAGATGAGAAACTTTTCTTACCACATCAAGTTATGACCGTTAAATCCAAACATAAGTTAGAAAAGCAGGTAAGTGTTTTGTGGTTAACTATCCCAAATGAATGATACTTAAATTTTGTCCTCGCACTGGTTTACTTACCTGCCTGTGGAGAACCTCATCACAGAGCATTATGTATTCAGAAAGAGATTCATCACCTATGAATAGGTGCCAAGAGTGGCATCTATTGTAATTAATTTGTGGCCAATTAAGGACTGCAGAATTTGGCCTGTAATTAGGATATGACAGTCTATGGTACACAGAGTTGGAAAGTTGATGGCAAAGTGTTATGGCTATGGAGAAGATGTTTAAATGCCTTTTAAATGGAAGTTGTCAGAGTCTGATTTCATGAGTTGCTCTGAAGTCACATGCTAAAACACTTCCTGAAGATGCTCAGATAACCACTGAGATGGCTTCTCCCACAGGTCTGGTTAGCCCTGGATGAGCCAGTCCTGTGTGAGAGTCTGGCAGGGCTGGAGTTAAAAGAGTGAACAGGCTAGACATGCAAACCAAAAAGCTTCAGACCTGTCAAGACTGATGAGAAAGCTTAGGCTGAGACTTGGAAGATCAGTAAAGTAGCAGAAGGGGGTAATCTTGGACCAGATAGTTAGTGTGGGTATGCACGTATCAAAGAGGCAGGCAGGCACTTTGGGAACAAGGCTAGAGGCAGCTACAGGGACTATTCTGAAGGTCTGTTTGCTGAAGTCTACTCCATCCAACATCTAACTGGACAGGGTTTTGTGGGATTTGAAGAAACTGCTTAGGAAACCAAGCAAGAAACTAGTTGTGACCCTGAGAGGAAAACAGCCAAAGCAGGCTGAGGCTTATCACATGCAGAGACAAAAAGATGGGTGGTTTGGGTGGGCAGTGAGTACGGATCTGCCCACGCAAGTAGCAGAAGACCTTGCATTACATTTGTTGCTTTCCTTTCCAGAAAATTGAGCTTTTTGCCACTTTCCTGCTTGCGTGTTTCCCTAAAAGGGAAATAAATCCATTGAAAGCAGAAACCAGGCATTCCCCTTGATTTGCCAACAGTCACTGCAGAGCGTGGAGGCCAGGCATGCCAGCCTGGGCTGGGACGGGAGGGCGGGCATGCCTGCACCCCCCCGCTCAGGCGGTGGGTGCTCATAAGCCATGAAGCATATATAATATCACAGTGCCCTCTTGGGGGCAGGTGCTCCCTGGAAATAGACTTTTATGAATCATGCGCTGCAGATCTCATTGCTCGCCACTGTTGTTTATTCTAGGAGCTCATGCTGCCTAGCTAAATCATGGATTTTCCCACTGAACACTGCTCTTTCTAAGGAATAGTTCAGAGTTTTGGCGTTGGATTTTTATTTTATTATTATTTCAATATGAATCCTTTCTCTGCTGATGATCTGTACTTTAAAATAACAGAAGCGAGGAGGGTGAGGCGCTCCCAAGTGAAGATGGCAGTCTGCCCTCAGAAATGAAACCTGTCTTGTTTAAACACTTTCAGATGACTCAGCCCCAGCAAGAAACAAATTGTTTTAACAATAGATTTAATTAGCTAGTGTTTGTATTCCTTCACAGTGTGCTTGAGTCCCAGTGCACCTGCTGGTAGACCTGTCTCAAAGCCCTGGCGTCTCCTGCAAAGGAGTGTGAAGAATGACTGAAGCGTTAAATAAGGACGTGGGTAAGTATGGCAATTCCTTGCCAACTGCGGGAACAGCCTGGAGAGGAGGAGAGTGTGACCAGTCTCTCTTCTCCTCTAGCTTTTGCAGTACTGTCTTTTGCTAAACATTAGAAAGAAATAAAATGTGAATAAAAGTGCAACTTCCAGCAAATATCTGGGATGATCCTATGGAACCGTAACTATATCACAGCTAATACGGCTCTTGATTTCCCCACTGTTGCCGGTAATGCTCTGAATGTATACTTAAGACCAAACATTTTGCCTGTTTTTCAGTAGCCACTCTGACTCACGAAAACAGGCAAACAAACTAACAGAAACGTTTGTTCTAGTATAGACCTACCGTTTCCCTCATTCCTTATGTTTCTAGGATTATGAAAGAACCTCTATTTTAAGGAAGAGATGAAATGACAAGCCTTTGACATTTGTGACAGTTTTTCCTTCATGTACACATATGAGACTGTGTGTGGTTTGGGGTGGGTTTTTCTTTTGTTTTGTGTGTTTTGTTGGTGTTTTGTGTTTTTTTTTTTACAAATTCAGCGAAAAGCCCATCTGTGGTAAGGATTCAGTTGAAAAAGATGTGCCACCTGGCAGATGAGTCCACAACCCTAAAATCTGGTTTCTCTGAAAAGCCAGCCTCTAAGATTGATGATGAGGGCTTCTGTATCTTCTTTATTTCTATTTCTAGATCTAGTTTACTTCACGTCAGAAATAAAGGTTTCCTAAATGCCAGGCCTGAAAACTTGTTCTGGGCTCTGACAGTCAGTCTTTTATGTTGCTGCTTCTCCCTTTCCTTCTTCCTCTGTCATTATCTCCCTAAAGATAATGATGCTGTTACAGGGCAGCAGCCCTTGGACGTCATCCGGCTATACCAGGCAGCACGATCAGTTGGGAAGACAGAACATGGGCAAAAAATCATGGTATGAGGAACACTTATCCAACTAGGTGCAGCTGGGAAATGCTAGGATAGATGTCCTTCTGTTTCCCTTGATCAGGCATCCCTTTGTTAAACTGGGAGGGAGGAGAAATCCCTGTATTTCTAAGCACGCCTTGCTTTGTGTGCTGAAGCCTTTTTCCTTGCAAAGACAACTCTTGGCCTCTCCAACTCCCTGCTTTGCTTTCTAAGCAATCACGAGGTAGAACCCAGCATCTCTTCTGTGCTGTCTTCGTTTCCTTGGTTCTCACTTGTCCTCAGCCTGTATAAAGGCATCGGCTGCTTTCATTTTGTTATTTAGTGGCTCTGTTTTAAGTGGGCAAGTTGTCTGATCGCTACTTACTGGATCCTGCTCTCAGTTTGTTGTAAGTCTGGCAACATTTAACTGCGTGGCCTGAGCTGGTTTGTGCCAAGCAGGACTAAAGATGAGTATTTTAGGAAAGTATCCGTATTTTAGGAAAGTATCATTTCTGCAGACAAGGGAAGAGGAGGAAAAATCTATTATTTGAGAAGCTGTGATAGTCTTACAGGGCAAAGCCTTGGCATCTGGAGGAATGATAGCTTCTGCTAGGGACGTGGTGTAAATCTGTTCAGTTTTGGCCAGCCTGCGAGTCTGAAGAGCGTGTGATTAGCAGAGCCCAGCCAATGCCCTGCGGGCAGCGGTTCCAGGCACAGGGACTGGGGCCAGCGCAGGCAGGATCTCCTCCTGCAGTGCTGGTCCCGGCCAGCCGGCCACTGCCACAGCACTCGGAAAGCAAAGCAGGGAGGCTGGCTGCTGCTGAGGCTCCCCCTGCCTCTGGTATGCAGGCCCTCTGCCTCAGGAGCAAGCTTTGAATTTTGAGCAGAAAAGAGCCTCTCTTGTGCATCTTTTTTTTTTTTTTTTTTACCTCCCCCCCCCCCCCCCCCCCCCCGGGTGTTTTTTAAACAGCTAGACAGGTGTATCAAAGTTTATTTTGGGGGAATGACGCAAAATATTTGCAAGTTCCCCTTTCCAGTTCACAGCTTCCAGAGAAAACAACTGATTTCTCTTTTTCTTTTTCTTTTTTTTTTTTTTTTGTGAAGATAGTGGATTCAAAACCCATTTTGCTGTCTCATCAAGCCTGCACCACCAAGTTGTACTGGTAGCATGGTAAATGGGAGTGCAATGATGGCTTCTCTGGGCTCTTAGGGACTGCTATAATTCTGGCAGTGATATGAATCAGGCCCAATTGGTTTGACAAGAAGTGTTTTATTCCTCCCAGATATTTGGGTGGCAGGTAGGTGTGATAGAGAGAGGCATCAGTGTAATCATTAAGATGGTAATGTCTCCTGCATGCTCTTCCTTCTCAGAGTCACTCCAGTGTCCTGAATGCACAGGGGGCATGGAGGAGTAATGAGGCAAGGTTTCATCAGTAGCTGTCAAATGCAGAAATAAATAATTTCAAGCAGTATAACTTCACTCAATTTGTATTTGTATCTGCTTGTGCTGGCTATACCTTGTATTTATATGGTGCCACGGGAAACTATTTTTAAATGTTAAAATTTAAATTAACACATGGTCCTGCAGGCTAAATCTGTTACGAATGATAACATTTCCACTGTAGTTTGTTTTGTAGCACCTCAAGAAAAGCAGCTGATTGGAGTGATTTATTTTCATTCCTAAGGGAAAAAATAGCCTTAGAGCCTTTGTGAGCTCTAGAGAAAAAGCAACCACAGCGCTGGGCAGGTGGTATCTGCAGTCATGGAAACAACTGCCAAAAACTTTCTCATCTTATCACTTCCCAGATAGGTCTTTGCTATAGGATGCACACATGAAAGAGTCTCTAGGGTCCTTCTGCCCTACATGGGAACACTGTCAACAATCCTGGCACAGTTTAAGAAATTGGTTGTCTTAGTCACCATATAAGACTCGGTTGACTGATGAGGTTGTAGGGAGGTACAAGGGCATGGGAATGGGGGGTGTGTGAGGAGAGCCTGGGACTTGGAAAGGGTAGTACGTGGGGTGACTTACACCCATGGCATGAAGGGACACAGGTCCCCAGGCTGTCCACAGGGCTCCCCTGCATTTCGTTTCACCCAAGTAAGTGTAAGTGAATTGTTACCCTATGCACATCTGGGCATAACTCATGCTTCTGGACCATGGGCCATGACTGTGGTGATCCCATACTTCTCTGTGGTATAGGGCTGAGCCACGCATGGGTGTCCAGGCCCCAAGGTGATCTGGAGGCAGCAGTCTTAATGACCCTTGCAACTCTTTCTCCATCCAGACTGGGATGTGGATCACCTCATGGTAGCCTAGTCACGCTGGTCACTATGGCATGAAGACCCAAGAGAGGACCAGGCTTCAACTACTCACCAGCTGCATAGCTCATAAGCCTCCGACTGCACCCTACAATAAGCAAAAGGGCATTTGGGAGGGTGGTGAAAAAGGTCCATGAAAAGGACTAGCATGATGTGTTTGTGATGTATGTAGAGCATGGGAATTTTCTGCGAATATTGACTTGTATTCTTGGAGGAGCAGGCTTATGTGCAGGAATATTTCCAGGGCTACATCTCTGATGTGTCTATTCCACTGTAATCAAACACATAACCTGCTTGTCCCTCTGTCTTCCCAGATCCATACCCTGCTGGCTATGGTATGTTTATTTTCTTCAGTAGTCCATTTTTTTGTGGATCAAAACAGAAATGGTGGTAGCAAAAGGAAGCAGTAAGGCCTAAAACAAGCCTCTGTCAAAATGACCCTCATGTCTCTCTCCAGTGTCTTCTATCCAGTTTGCACCCATGGCCAGCAGATGCAGGCCTGTGCCACGACAGACTGGTTGTCACAAAGGGTATATGGCAGCAGCAGTCCAGAGATGCTTCAGATCTTGGTCATTTACCAGTTCCTTGAGTGGCTTCCCATGTACGTTGCACAGCAGCAATGACAAAATTAGATCACTGATATAGTCACATTACTTTCCTGTGTGATGTATATATGAGAAGTTGGTTTGACATCATCTGAGAAACTCACTGGCCCTCAGGGGCTAAGTAGACACCACCAGTGACTAAGCCCTTCCCGAAAGGTGTGGTCAGATTGGTGGTGGAGCAGCACTGCACACCTCTAGGACTGGCAGCTGGGATCAACAGTGTGAACCACAGGTGGTGGATCCAGCCCCAGCAGGGAGAAAATGCCGCTCTCAGTGTGCATTCATTGCACACTAGCAAAGTGTGCAATGGGTGGGTTCATGCCTCTCTGCCTTCTTTTTTTTTTTAAATATTCAAGCAACACTGGTTTTTTGGTGTGTGGTGGTCAATTTTTCATGAGGTGTAGATCTAATTCAAAATTAACCACTGACTTAATCGCATAGCTATTACCTGAACAGATCAACATGGCCATTGCTAATTTTGATGCTAGAATACAGCACCAGATGTTGATTTTTCTCTAATCTGTCTCTCAGAATAAAAAGTTTTTTGCACTTTTGAACTCCTCAGCACTCAAAACCAAAATGGAACAGAGGGGACCTGTCAGGTATGTCCTGTATTTCATGGCACTGTAATGCCAGTGGTGGTCTAAAGACAGGTAGTTCTTTGAGAAGGAAAGTGCCAGGTTTCTCGTAAGAGAAGCATGTATAAGAAGATACAGGATCGGGGCCTGATCCTTTGGATATCACCATTCCTGACTTGCAACCCACTGCTCTGTGGCAGATCTGCCTTGTGCCAGGTGAGATTCTGTGCAAGCAGCTTTACAACAGGGAGGCACCTGGTGATGGCACAAATGGCCCATACAGTCTTTCTTTCCTCCTAGCATCCCTCTCCATAGGTTTCTTGCATTCCTAGGTGAGATGCATTGTTCCTTTGCAGATTTTACAGCTCCAGTTTCTGAGAAGGAATATTTGAAGGGGAGTTTCTAGGTCTGAATTGCTGAGAAAAAAATCTGTTTAGGAGGAGATGAGGACTTACTTTTTGTATCTCCTTTCCCTGCCTTTTCCTACTAGGAAAATGCTCTTTATGTTTATAATGAGGGGAATTTCCCACCTAGCTGCCTTTGTTATCAGCTTGGGTGTTCTTTCATCATCTCCTTACTGTCAGACACAGCCTCTGGCTAGGGAGAAACGGCTGTTTCTCCAGCCCCTCTGAAATTTCTCCTCACCTCTCAGAATACCAAACATATCTGATACATCAGGCTTGCAGGCTTGATTGCAACGTGCTGATTAAGCATTTTGTCCTCGGGCATGGGAAAAGGCCCTGGATTACGAAATCTTCAATTATTCTGCTGCCAAAGCTTATGGATTCTCCCTGCATTGCTGTGACCCCCGATGTGAGATGTCCTCCCCGGCAGTGGTCAGGAGAGCGTGGCAAGCCATCGCTAGCACTTTCCAGGCAGTGCATTTGCTCTCTGTAGCCCTTCTGCTCACTGTCTTCTAGGAGAATCTGGTTTTAGGCACTCTTGCTGCATTTTCCCAACTCCAAACATAGGCGGCTCTGTCTAATTATGCTTAATGCTTCTGGGTGCAGAATTGCAGGAGCCAGGTGAGAGTGCACTGTTCTGCTTCCTCACCTCTTTTATCCAGGACTTCATTAACAGCAGCTGATTGTCCTGTCATCATTTTGCTTGCATGCATGATTTACAGTCTCTTTCATTGCAAATTGGTCAACTTTTTCCTGCTCTGTTCGAGCTTTCTTGTGTTAACCAGGGAGGGATCCTGGTGGCTGGGCTGGGCTTCCTGAGGTAGACATGGGAATAGAAGCAGCGTGTCCTGCAGGCTCCCTCTCCTGTGCCTACCCCCTGAGACATGCACTCAACTGCGTCAGCTATAGCCAGGAGACTTGCTGAGCAAAGCACTGGGTGGGCAGCTCCAGTGCCTGTCTCTTCTGCACACCTCCCAGAGGCACTCCTCGCCACAGGGCCATTTCACAAGGCTTCGTTGTAGCTGTGAACCTCAGCTTTTCCTCTCGGATTGGCCTCAAAGGACATCTTACTTCCATGCTTCCTAGCACAGGACTTGTGTGGGCACATTGGCATTTCCAACCCTCCACCATACGTCTCAGAGGGAGGCTTCAGTTCCTCAAATCCTTGGATAAAATACTCTGGGGGAGTCTTGCTACATGCTTTCCCAGTCTCTACGAGGTGGCTACTGTCAGGGACAGGGAACAGCACTGGAAAGGCCTCCCCTCTCACCCAGCCTGACTGCTCTTGCATTCATCTTGTCCTGAAAAAAAAATTAGCTGCTGGGTGTTGTCATGGTGTTGCCTCCTGCTTCCCATTTCATTTTGCTCTGCGTGGGCAGATGTCACTTGTTTTCTTCTTTCTAAGGTGACTGCAGCCTATGTTGTGATTCTCTGTTAATGCACGAGACCCTAAATGTTTCCATTTCCTACGCCTAATGACTTATACCTGATGCAAATGCAATCCCCCACAGCGCTGCACCAGTCTGGGAAACTACATCTTATAGACAGCCTTTGCTTTTCTGCCTCTGCCCTTCACAGAAACAAGTATTAAAGGTCTGAGCATTTGACCGAAACCTGCCAGAAATTATGCCTGCTCCCCTCTGCCCGCCCGAGCCCACTTGTGCTGGCACCTCCCTGGAGGTGCAGCACAGGGGCTCTGCAGAGGTTGGATTGTACCCACCTGCTTTCAACTGAGCATTTCTACCTCTGTGGAGCCTCCAGCCAGGCAAAAACGTTGCTGCCACAGGAGATTTCAGCTCAGTTGCCTATCCAGGGGCTCGGGAGCAGCTTTTCTCTAAATTGTTAGTGAAGAGCAGCCTTCCAGTGGCGGACATCCTAGCTGTTGCAGGATGGGCTAAGGGAGGACTCATCCCCGTGTGGCAGCAGAAATGAAAGTGAGCTGAGGTGAGGTGAGGTGGCAGCACAGGCAAGGCAAGGCAGGGGGCTGTGAAAGGAGTAAGAGAGCGTCATTGAGAAAGGATGCTCGTGGCCGTGTTTCATGCTGGGAGCCTGCGCAGAGAGTTACCGTTTATCATCAGTCTTTAAGAGCCTGCTCTAACCCCCTCCTTTGGGGAATTAAAGCCACTTTGTAATTCACAGGTTTTGCCCTTTATAAGATTTATTTTTTTACCAAACCCTTGTAGGAAGGGGAAATCTAGGGCAGGTGGGTAGCTTTGGCAAGTATCAACCTCCTGAACTGAAAGCAAGTTCATCTCTCTATCTCCTGTTCTACATCTCTCTAACTTCTCCAGTGACCTCTCTGACAGATCCCCAGGAAGCAAAATAAACACTGGGTTTGATCTGGTTTACTCTGCAGAACAACTACTTGCAAAATCAATGGTGGGTTGTTTTTCTTCTCCTTTGCTGAAGCTAGAAATAGGTCAAGCAGCAAAACAGTGTTTCTGAGGCAGCCGTGAGTGACTGGTGTACGTAGGTGTATTTCAGAGGTGGCCTCTCCCTGGGGTTAATGGTCTCCTGCCTAAAATCCCCGCAGCTTCCTTCTGCTAGAAGAAGGAGGAAGTGAATTGTTTGCAGCAGAGAAATGAAACCACTTAGATTTCCTTGAACAGAGAGGGTAGGTTTTTCAATAGAAAATATACCTAGTACACCCTCCTACGATGCACTGTGCCCATGACACCCAGCTTTGTTTTTTCACGTCTGACGTCTGTGCTTGGGAGCCTCAGCCCTTCGCTAATACCCTCTCTCATTAGCATTGTACCTTGCCTGCAGTTAGACTGTGTAAGGCAGAAAACCTTCTTAATGGAAGTGAATGAGAGTGTCTTGCATTGTATGAAGCTATTTTGGATCACATATGGAGTTGTCAGGTCTATTCTAACTCACACAAAAGTTAATTTGGTCACAGCAAGACAGCAATATTCACAGTATTGTATGTCCCACTCTTCCTGTTCAGTAAGGTTGTCCCACTTAATTTCCCTCAGAAAATCCCAGCCTCGGTGATTGGCTTTATTTTCTGCAGATCATTCAGATCTTTGCTTGTCTCTTTTGAATGTTTGGCAGCGTTTTCAGTGACACAGGCTGTAACAAACTGCTGCAAGGGCTTTCACAAGCAGTCGCTGCCTTGGAAAAAATAGGAGTCTTTGTTTTCTCGTGTGCCATGTGTCCCTCTGAGTGTGAAATCAATCCTTCAGAACACACAGAGTCAGGGCGCAAGGGCGACAGCCCACAGATCATTTAGTATTGCTCTGAATTGTTAGGGCAGCAGAGGAACAGTAGACACATGCGATTTGCTATTTCCTATCTATACTGTGGTTTTTCATATCAAACTGGCTTGTTTGAAAGGCTTAGTTCTTGCAGCTGAAACCTGGGAGACACCAGGCAGCTGCCACTGACATGCATGGGCTGAGAACTGCTGAAACGTTCCTCTCTCTGTTTCCTATAAGCAGTCAAGCCAAATAGCAGAAGAAATTTGTGGGCTTTCTCCAGCCAAGGTCGTAGGAAAGAATTTTAAAAAAGCAAACAAACCATCAGCCTGTTTTGGAAAATGCAAATGAGAAACCTGCTTTATCGCAGCATCTGAATGGCAGCTGCTCGCAGAGGAGAGCAAAGAAAGCCAGAGATGGGAAACGACCTTCCAGAGCTTTCACCCTTCGCACGTGGCTCTGCGTCACTGGGGACTATTCACTAGCATAGCCACTGCGACAAGCCCAGCAGAGTTCTTCCGCTGTCAGCTTCCTCACTAGTTCTTCGGAAGAGATCAGAACAGCCGTGCTTAGATGTCACCTAGTGCGCTCATGTTTGTTTTCTCTCCTTCCACTTAAAGGTGTCTTTCAA